>NC_084954.1:11044818-11364554 GCF_949316205.1 Platichthys flesus | reverse complement strand
GCAGGGCTTCCTCTACCAGCACCTGGCTCCTGATTGGTCACGATCGAGCTCTAAGCCAATCTGTTGCTATGAGACCCTGATTCATGTGCTGCGAGTTCGCCGTCTGTTGTCCTGGCAACAAAAAGAACAGGAGGCAGGTTTGAGGGCTCCCTGGAGGAGTTCCCTTGGAGACGGTCTGAGCTTGTGTGGTGCCTAATGATGAAGGCTGAGAAATCTGTGAAATAATCAAATCAAACAATCAACTAGGAACAAAGAAGAACCAGTTAACAGAATCCATTTCCCCAAATAGGTGGGACCCTATTATCTTTATGATCAATAATTTCACCTTTGCATAAGCATTAGTGCATGTTTATAATAGACTGACAGAGATACAGAATAGTCAGCTCGACATCGTATCAAATGATAACACCTGCAAACTTAAAATCGTATAATTTACACATATTTTTTACTCAAAGTGTTTAATTTTGCGCCTTCAATTCAGACCAGTAGGTAAATGCAATATTTGAAATCCTTCAAATTCTGCTACTAGAGATATGCAAGGAACAAAAGCTATTCACACTCTAAAATAATGCTGTAGATCTTATAAAAAAATTATACATTTTTAAAATAACGGATTCCTTTCGTGGGCGTTGCCTGTCAAAATGTTTTTTAATCATCCCTGTATTTATTGAGATCTATGTGGAAACAGCTGTTTTGGATAACAGGGGGTTTTCTGCCAGAAGTGGCCACTGGGAGGAAAATGGTGCAATGAGCAGTGGTGCTGTATCCAGTTTCAATATCTATGTTGTTGAGGTATTTCAGTCTGGAAAAAAGTGGTGGGCTGGCTTAATACTTTGAGATTATTATCCATACAGTCATGCTCTGACCACAGCTTAAAAAATGTCTAATAGTCAACAGCTTTAAAGGTTCAGAGTGTAAGATTTAGTGACATCTAGTGGTGAAGTTGTAGTTGCAGCCGAATACCCCCTCACCTCACCCTCCCCTTCCAAAATACAAAACAACCTGTGGTAGGCCTCAGACGTCATAAAAACTAAAAAAGTGTTTAGTTTGTTCAGTCTGGGCCACTGTAATAAAACCATGTCGTCCTCCATCGAGAGGGCCTGCTCCTCATGTAAATATAACGTATTTAAATATAATGGGCCCATTCTATGGTAAATAAAACAATTTGTACAATTTAGATGAAACACACTAGAGAAAACATCACTAGGATTATTTGATTATAAAATCTCTGCCAATATATCCCGTTCAGCTAAATTTTACACACTGCACCCTTAAAAAAACTGTGTCGATACCTTAATCAAAGGGTGCATGTTGGAATTTGTGGCCAGGTTTCTCTGCACCAGGCAACCCTGTCATGCCTGTTTCCTGTCCACAGGGTTGGAGTGGAAGCCCAGACATCTGCTCCTGTGGACGGACATAGAGAACCCTGGCACAGTCTCGCAGTTAATTTTGCTGCAGCTCAACACCTCAACCACTGACAGACCAAATGTTAATAAATTAAACCATTTAATCTAAAAAATGTTTTAAAGTTATTAAATGGTTTATTGTAAGGCGACTGTCTATAATTGAAATAAAAATGATTTGAGAGAAGATGAGTCAGACAAACAAGCGAGACAGCAGCTACTCGAGAGCTTTTATTGGCCACTTTGTGCATCAAATCTTTTCCAAAGCAGAAAAAAAAACATCAGTTAAAAACATAATTACTTTTGTCCCTTGACATATGTTAGAATAGCTTCATATAAAAAGAAAAGACATTATATTATTAGGAATAATAGACATTTGGGTACATATGGAAAAAAAGAACAATGACCCACATCCATTCTCTTAATAAATATATACACAATAAGTACTGAGATACAAAAGGAAGGATCGTATAGATCCTTTTTTTTTCAGTATATATATTTACAACAACAAGTAAACTGTTTTATCAGTTTATATGTATTTTTATACTGTAGTGATGGCAACATTGGAACTTCTTCTGTGAATGACCTAATTATTATATTGCACTTCCAGAACAGAATTTTTTTAACTGTCCTAGACATTCATTGACCTATTTCAGTATCATTCAGAAAATGACTCTACAGTGGAAAGGGAAGCGGTGTTTAAGAATTCTAATTGGCATATTTAGTAATTTAATACTTACTAAGAGGCCGTTACTTGAGTTGATCTGAGGAAAATGCCATTGCATTTAAAAACAGCATGAATTCAATGCAAAAAAAAAAATACAACAAACATTCACACTACTCTACCCTAATTGTATGATGGTCGAAGAAAGTTTTTACACACTAAATACTGCCGGGTTGTTTAGCATTAATACACCGAACCACTCAGGCTCCATAAACAATTTGCTGACTTCATTTTGTGGCTAAGAACCCAACTTTACAGATTGTAATCATCAGTGCTATGGCTTTAGGAAGGGACAAATGGGCCGTGTCTCCTGGTAACAATTCCAATGTAGGAGGAACGATGCTGCTTGCATAGCATGAGGTATAGCAGCACCACTATCAGGCACATTCAAAAAAAAAAAGTACAAAAAAACAGACACTGATATTTGATGTGCGAGTCATATACTCACTAAATACAAAACAAAGGTGTCATACGTGTCCTCATTTGTTGTTTCTCATGCAGAAAATTTGGGAAAACAAGCAAAATGAATAACTTACATCTCAAATCAACATGGTCTGTTAAGAGCTATGGCTTTTTAAATAAGACTTTTGGGACTTTGTGTTTAAAATCTGTGTGTTGCCGCACACAGACGACACGATTGCATCATAGATCAAGTCCATAATCATTACATAGCTCAACGTGTAAACCACTAATTATGATGGCTTCCTTTGTCTTCCACCCCCGCTGTTCAGGATGACGTCACCTCCTCCCGTCCAATCAGATTTCAGTGAGGGTGAGTTTGTACATGCCACCCATCTCCTCCATGCTGATCTGGAAGGTATCCTCGTTGGAGTAGTGCTTGATGATGTTGTCATCCATGTGGACTAGAATTCTGTTGTAAAACACATACAGGTGAGATTAGTGTCATGTTTACATCACCCACACCCCATAAAACTGTTTTATACGTGTGCCGCAGCTGCTTAGTTAAGCTAAGCCTAGCTTATCTCATCTTATCAGCAAAAGTGAAAACAGGAGGGGAACATCCCAGAATACACATTAATTATTTACATTTCGAGGTGATGGTATAGTGAGAAGTTACTTTTGGACTGATCCAGACCAGCTGGATTACCTCCTAATAATAAGAGCATTAGGAGGTAAGACCTTTTCATAATACCTCAGAAAATAGAATTATTAAATCATTAAGGTCAGTCTCTCTCTCCATCCAGACAAGTTACAGCTAATAATTCAGATGAGGTACAGCAATGGTGAAAAGTATGATTTATTTTCTTGAACTGACATCACAGTGAAACGGTTACCAGCAGTAAGAGTTGGCAAACATTTGCATTAGCTGCTGCTTGAGTCGGGACTGATAAGAACCAATCAGGAAGCAAATGACTGCAGCATCCCGCTCAGACAAAAACACAGCCCTGGAGTTTTCAAACTAAAACTGGGGCCAGGTACTCACCCTTTCTTGCACTTCTTATACACCTTTCCCACTTTATCCAAAGGCAACTCGTACTTCTCTGAAATCTGATTGGGAGAAAACAAATACAAATCAGTGTTTAATTCTCGAAAGAATCAAACAGAATCCACATAAAGAGGAGCTCATTCATTTGTGTCTGATCTTACACAAACACATTTCACCTGCTTTCACACATCAACTCCACAGCTGCTTTCTCCATAATCTGCAGCTCCTGCACTCCATATGTCTTTGTTTTTTTCTAAACCCCTGATGTAACCGGACACCTGCCTCTTTGCCTTTCGCGCCACCCCTTGCCCACTGCCTCATCTTCTCCTCTCCCTTCCCAGGAAGCTTTCACCTCCTTGTTTCCACTGCTTTCTCCCCATCACCCCAGACCTGCAGGAACCCTTAATGCAATAAAAGCCATTACCGACAGAGTAAACTGAGGACAACTTACAGCACCCATCAGGCCTTTCAGCGTGGGATTCTTCAGCATGAGGGCATCGAACACTTCCTCCGTCTCCTTGCGCACGTACAGCAGCACTGTGTGGTGTAAGGAGAAAGGAGGCAGGTGGGTGTCAGGGCAAAGTGCAAGGGTTGAACACAAACGTAAACCAAAAGTCAGACGTCAGACAAGAGTCAGCTGCAGGCAATCAAGGATTTATTTGTGTGAGGCCGAACAGTTCCACTGCTGGTCCGGTATATTTCTGTAAGTCTGAGGCTTTGTGGCTTTAACGCATCCCTGCCAGACTGCACTGATCCAAACTCAAAAGGGGTTTAGTTCTAGGCCCCGACAAAGCCCACTTAAAAAGCACATTCATCAAAACAAACAGAATGACAGACCCACCCCTCATTCACTACACCCAGTCTTCTCAAAATAAACCTCGCTCTCAACACATTCTCTTGTACGGTTTTCAGACATCAGGGCCTTGTGAGATTTGTAGCCTCTACATAAGAGGAAAAACTATTTCTGTATTTCCAAGTGGGCCTCACTTCAAATTCGTTATTGCTTCCACAAGACTTTGATGCACTTCTTATAAGTAAAGCGAGCAACTGTTTAGTGATGTAAAAAACGTCCTATTGCTTTGGTTTGTGCAGGGCACACAGTTCTGCTTCCATCATTGTGGTGTGGAGCAGCCAGCGATAACATTATTTGAGATGTCATTTCAAGGAGGCTGCACAACCGACCAACTGATGTTTCACTCAAGACGTCACCACTGATCCCGTTGGAATCTCAAGGTTGCAAATTCTTGAACAGGAAAAACATGACAGCTGCTGCGTGAAGGTTATAAAACTTTCCCCAAACCTTTGACTTTATCTAGTTTCATTCAAAGTGGATTTAAAAAAAAAGTAATGATAAAAAAAGATGCAGATAATAAGTCATAGACGTCATATGATAAAAGCTTTTTAAAGAGATCTGTGATGAGAGATAAAACAGGAAACTGATTCTGCAGGTCTAATCTCTTTTGGCTGATTGTTCAAAGTGAAGGGGCCTCCGCGGCAAAGGCTTTGTCTCCTTTGGTTTTCAGCCTAGAATTTTGGAATGGTTGGAAACACCTAACCAGAGGATCTCTTTAGGATTGTTTTCAAATAATTTTGAAAACAATCCTAAAATTAAAAGGCAGCCAGTGCACGGATTCTGAAACAGGGGTGATATGGTTAAATTAGTTAGATTGTGTAAGAAGCCGAGCCATACCTTAGTCAAGGCCCAACAGTTCACACTTATAGAAATATAATTATATTTCTATAAGTGTGAACTGTTGGGCCTTGACTAAGGTATGGCCCAACAGTACTATTCTAGTTTTGTTACACCTACTACAAATTATTCCAAGATGCAAAAAGTTATGGCATCATCTAGACAAAGTTCTTTTTGGCTTACATCTCTTTAAAATGAAGTCATTTGAGGTTACGACTTTTGTATGAATAGTTCAAATACCATGATAGAACAATAAGAAGAGTTTATGTGATGAGCCTATTTTAGGGGCTTAGAGAAAATAAGTTATGCAGCTAGTAAACATTTTTTTTTACATCTGAAAGATTTATATACTTTTTTCCAGCAATGGCATCATCTCATTATTTCTAAGGAACCTTTGACACCTGATTTGGTCTAATTCACTCTGAATCGAAAGATTCCAGATCAAAATCCTGCTGCATTGTCTACATGCAAATGTTTTCAACCAGAATCGGTGTGGAGCAGGTTCTAAAAGAACCTTTAGAACCTGTTTAAGTTCAAAATGTTCCTTCTCCAGCTGGCACATCCTTTAGTCACATATTTGGTATTAAAAGCGCCTGTTTTACAGTATGCCTATGAATAGGATATGGGCTGAAGGGCACAGGCTTGTTTCCATGTGTGTGTGCAAGTGGAGATCACTGGTATTTTGTGGGGTTAGAGGAGGCCTCAGGCACGTGTGTGTGTGTGTGTGTGTGTTTTGAAAGACCTAGAATAATCACATGGCCCAGGGAGAGTGTGTGTGTTGGGTGCCTTCAGGGGCTGGCCACAGCCAACATACACACACATGCATGTTCACACATACACACTCTAAAACACAGATTTACCTCCAGATGAGAGCATCATTACAAGACCCCTCATCAGTATGTGAGCAGTCGAAGCACGAGCACACACACACACACAAACAAACAGACACAAAAACCGTACCTTTCTTTGGTTCGTCCACTCTCGCCATCTTGTTTGGGGGTGAACTGAACTCGTCATCGCTGAAGGGTAATCTCTTCATCCCCGGGCTGCAGTGGACAAACAAAGACACACACAAATCACTGCTTTGCCCTTTGTAACCAGCTAACAGACACACACACACATGCCCAAACCCTCAGAGGCTTTTCCTAGAAACAGCGTGCATTCCTTTTACCGTGAAGCAGCCACCGGTTGTCTCAGTTCAAAACTACTAAACCAGATTGGGTAAAACCTGCTGTGTGGTTAGACAGCGTATGGTCAATGTGTGAAATCAAGCATGAGGTTGAAAAGATAAAATACATAAAACAGACCATTTAACTGCTCTGGAATCGCAATAAAAACAATTAAGATATTCATGACATAATTGCATCACATTTACTGTCAGCCAGGTTTTATCTGTTTGCACATCGGCTCAGTCACACAGACTTTACACAAGGGAGCTGGCAGGGTAAAGTCCATCTAATGTCCAGGTCAGACACTCGCTTTCACGCACAAAGCTCCTCCGGGTAATGTCCAGAGAAGATCAGGGTTGCGGTGCAAGGTTGTTTTTTTTTCTCCCACACAGTGCACGAGTAACAAATGGCAGCTCTGCCTCTCTGACATGGTTGATAAAGAGATGTGTACAAAGATAATAGAATAAAAATATCCAATAATAGAATTGGTTCCCCCAATTTTCGTTTTGGGTAAGCTGCCAGAACTCTGTCACTCTGTCAATCTTGGCGATCAGGGTATGTGGTGTGAAACGACAAGTGTAAAATCAAGGCTCACCTCTCCTCTCCATCTTCTGTTGCGAAAGACTGCAAGACAAACCGAGAGGGAGACATTTATTTAATGGAACACAAGTATAAATCAAACAAATCTATACATGTAGTCTCAGAGATGGTTTGAATAGCTTATAGTAAAAGACGTCTCCGATTTGAGTGTCAAATATTTGAGATGAAAACTGTCATTTTTGGCCACTAGGGGTCTCACAGTCAAAACAATTACAATTGAACTACTTTGAGGATCATGAAGCAGTGTGGGATCATGGGAGTTGTTGTGTTCACCACCAATTGTCAAAGAAAATGTACCTCAGGCGCACATCATATTTACAACCGAGGTTATGTATTTAAGTATAAATCACGTTAGGCTGCAAATGGAAATTAATAATCGTGGTTTGTCCCCGCAGAGACGGGCAAAGCCACAGATAAAGAAATTATAAGGCAATTCAAATTTGACCAAACTTAAACCATTACCTGCAATAAAATTGTGGATTCGCTTGGGTTTGAACACAGTTGGAAACACTTTGGATAATGTGTAACCTATGTTATTAATGTCAACAACATTAATAACATAGGTCTAGTTTTTAACGATGAATTGTTATATTTTACATCCTTGAAATAAACCTCCTACACTGGAAGTCTACGGAAAAACCATTGACTGCTTGTGTTGGCGCCTTAATCAGTCAACCAGTCCATAGACAAAGTCAACAGCCACGTCTAAGAGGTTTCCTGTGTCGACCCATTTATTTGTCCTTATCACCGGGAGCCAACCTGGTCAACACGCGGCAGCAAATCAGCTGCAGAGTTATATATGTGGAGCAGAGCCTTTACGGTTACAGCTGGAGAGACGGTGATCAAAGAGCAGCGGGGCCGAACCCTGGCAGGGGGTCAACAGTGACCACAAGATTATTTACAGGATAATGGAAAAATCTTATCGAATTTTATGATATTTTTGACCATTTTAAATCATCTTATTTTTGGGGAGAAATGCTCATTTCAGTTTTAAAAACCCAGAACAGCAGTCGTAAACTGAAAGATATCAAGTTTATGATCATATATGACGAAGGCAAAATTCTCTCACTGACCTCGCAAGACCAGTGCAAAAATAAAATAAGTACAATTAACATCCAAATAGCTGCTAACTTTTTTTGACTTTTATTCTGATTGAGCAGATGTATTAACCTCTTAAGAAGCGGGTGAAATTAGAAGTAGAAGGAACTAAATAAATTGCTTTAACTTTGTTCATTAAGAAAAATCACCAAGTGAATTAAACCCATTCATTATTTTAGATACATCAAACATCCCTTTCTCAAAATTCTTTGAAAAGGACGTTTTTTCATTCCTGGAAAGCTGCCATCTTTTCGGTGCTTTTTGCCCTGCGCCTGTATCGATTGCAGGTGTTGCTGTCAATAGAATTCTATTTTGAGCAGGATCCCAGTAAACTCAAGGTTTTTCAGAAACTGATAGCGTGGTCTAGGACAGTTCAGCAAGGATCAATGTCATCGTCCAAACCAAAAATAACCTGCCGTCTGTGTCGCAGCCTCACTGGTAGCAAAGTCCACTTAGCCAGAATGAGGCAACGGGAGAAGAGAGTTTGTGTCACTTGTGTTCAGCTGGGATTGGTCGCATTCTGACCAGCAGGGGGGGCTCTAAGTTCACTAATAGGGACATTTCTCAATTGTTTCTGTGTAGTATTTTTCCTCGTAAATAAAGCAGTTCATCGGACTCGCACAGAAAAAGTGAAAAGTGTCTAATCTGTGCAGGCTGGGTGGACGTGCACAAACATCTTAAAGTGTCATGTGACGCGTTCGTCCTGATTGGAAGAAGCAAAGCTCAGAGTCCAGTCGCAGAGAAGAGGAGCTGCTGGTCAGCACTGATAAAAACATGACAAACTACACACACGCCACGGACTGTAGGATCAGTTTGTAGGTTGTATGTGCCTGTCAACTGTCTTTTATATCCTTATATACACTATCAAACTATATAGCTCCTATTTTATGCATCTGTAACAAAAGTGCTGTCTTCTCTGTATCTTCAGTTCTACCTTTATCCTTAACCTCTGAGCAAATTCTGGGGGTGAGAAAAAAGCATCTAGAACAGTTTGGTTTTATTTATTGTTTTATATTTTAAAGAGTTCCAGAATTGAATAAAACATAGATCTATATAAAAATAACTCTCCTGCACTTATTTTAGTTTAAATACTCATTATTAAGCTCATGATAACATTTTTTTTACTTTCAATGTTGTTTCAATTCAATTTCAATAGACTATTTATCAAATAAACAAAACCATTTGTTGATCTGACAGCTCATTTGGTCTGAAACACCCGATTCGTCTTGTGTCAATGGTAAATGATTAATCTGCTGGGTAGGCAGCCTAAAATACATCCATCACTATGTCGTGCTTTCGCCAGAGCTCGAAAACAGAATTCTCTGTTATTGCCAACTAACAAGCGAGCTGGTCAGCCCGACCCAGTTGGCTGACGAGTGGGTGGCAGCTCAAAAACAAAGTGTTTACGGACCACCGAAGATGCCGCGAGTCGTACGCAACTGTAGCAAAACACATGTTCTTACCCAGAGATGACTGAGATGACTGATTGTTACCGTGTGTTCTACTCTACAGTGCTTGAGCTTTGTGTCTGTGACTGGCACTCACGTGGCGCTGGAAGGTGGAGAAGTGGACGTCGGGAATGAAAAGCACAGGCTGGGTCTCATGGTCGGACATCATCTTGAAGATGGTCACGTCGTTGCGCTTCTGGAGGATGGGAACTTTGACATCTGTAACTGGCGGAGAAAAAAAGAAGCAGTTTAATGAGCGTGTTCATGTTGAAGGTTATTTTAGAAATATCTATTCATTTATTTGTACTGGGACGACACACTCCCAGCCTCAGCGCAACTGGTCCGGCTTCGTTATGTAAGCTGGTGGCAGTCAGCCAGTCTCTCTCTCTCCCCAGACTTTTACCACGTCGTGTTTGTCAGTAATGTTAATTATCTATTCAGTTTTGTAAAAAATATTTATTTTCAGTCCCAACTCATGTGTGGTCTCCTCTTTTCAAACAGGGTTGCAACAAACTGGGGGCTTGTCTTAGATCAAATGAATCATTTGAGTAATTGGACCCGGTTCGGTTGGTGTGGTTGCTACTTCCTGTCACAATGTGGGTTTGGTGCTTTGGTAGGTTTTCAAACTTGGGAAGTATAATACATGAGTGTTATATTTTTCCTTTTCCTGCAGAGTCAGCGTTTTGGATGAAACCCAAGCTAGTTTCAGACATGCACTGAGGTCCGGACATTTTCCAGAACTTTTCCTGGGTGAATGGGGCTGACAGGGAATGACCTGCCAAACTTCTGGTAAGTAAATGACCCAGTCTACCTCGTGAGCCACAGCTGCCCTAGAACAGTTAGGGCAGTTTGTGTATCAGGGTTTGTTTTGCTATGCTTTATAAGGTGTGATGGATCTAATCACTACATCTTTCCTTAAATAAATCAACGCATATCCATTTAATCACTAATATAGCCATGTATGGACACGGAGAACAACCCACAGGTTCAGTCCAGTGTTTGATCAGAATTCACAACAAGTAGCTCGACAGTGACTCACAGGACAGGCCAGGGTTGAGGTCGGCCACCTTGCCTTTCCTGCGGGACTGCTTCCTCTCCTCGTCTCGGATCTTCCTCTCCGCTCCCTTGTCACAGAACACCTTGATCTGGCAGAAGGCGCGGTGGATGGGCTTGTTGCTGCGGTTGTTGTAGCTGTAGGTGTCGATCTGCAGGTTCAGAGGGAGACCCTTCACCCCCTTCTGAGAGGAGAAGTCGGTGCTCAGACAGTTGACGGAGATGAAGATCTGGGGAGAAGAAGACAGGACCAATAAGACAAAGACGAGACAACAAAGAGAAAAAAATCTAATTTCAGAATTGAAATGGATTATAATTATAATATTTGTCAATTAAAAAGGCAACTTATGTGACAAATTCACTTATTTCTAAATCATTACAACTTTTTACTTGTTCTCATCAGTCTTTGTGAAACACTTGAGGCAGCAGTGTATTCTGTGATCTGTGCTGCCCTCTATTGAGTGACTTCAGTCATTACAGGCTTTTTGAACTGGAGACAATCTTCTGTTCACCTGGGGCCTGAACTATACAGCAAGGTCTGAGGTTAGAGAGGTAAGGCCAGGTTAAACTGGGATTTCAGGGCTAAAGTCAGTCTTCATTTCTACAGGATCCTGTAGAAATAATTAATTAAAGGGAAATGGCAATTTTACATATCGGGGCATTTTTCCACAACCCAAACAAACTGAGGGAGAGTTTATCACAATAAATATAAACATAACAACGATTTCATATCAAACTGACTTCTCTGAAATTATTAATAATTTGTACTATTTTATCGCTGTTATTCTATAACATTAGGAGACTCTCTGATGATAATTTGAAAAAAAAAAGCTAACGGAACTCATTAAAAAATGATCACAGGGCTCATCATTATATATGAATATTATAATTTTAAACTCATCAGATATTAACTACTTTTTCTTCTCTTGCTTCTGCATTACATGTTCATGACAATTTGTTCATCATCAGACAAAGGAGCAATCCTTCGTTGAATGTTGCTTTTGGACGTTGCTACAACTGAATTTATTTTCAGATATCAGTGTTTCCTCTCATATAATATTGAATCTTTTATTAATGATGAGTAACTTTCTTTTATATAAATGAGCTCGTAGCAACGTTTAACGGAGCCAGTTCGTAACCAGCTTTCTGATGCAGGTTAACTTATCCCAAGGCGGCTGATGTTAGGTTCAGTGAAGCCAGATAAACAAAAGATATCCTGGCCGTGTCGAACTTCCTTTGTAGAACAGGCCTCTGGTGCTTGTATTGAAAACAGGTTGTCATTATGTCAACAAAACAGTCTCAGAACAGACGGTTTGAAACAACTAACGGACGAGCAGGTCACACTGATATCAGTCATACTCAAATGTATTTGTATTATTTCACAAGAATCATGCATTTAAAAAAAAAAAAAAAAAGTCGATAAAGATTATTGTGCGCCCGGAGAACAATGCACGCTCTATTCGTTGAAACATAACTTTATTTATATGGAATGTGGAGACAAGCTGAGGAATCCAGTTAATCATGCTGATGTAAAATAGTTAATGTCTGGGAATGATTGTTTTGGAGGAAGAGTATTTTAACAGAATTTACAGGCATATCCAGACTTTAAATGAATAAAGCACAATAAATACATATTTGAATTTTAAGGGGTGACTGTGAATCTATTTTTTTTTTAATATATTTGTAGTTTCTGGCATTCTTATGTTGAATTGATTAAATGATAAGTCTGAGTTTGTGATGAATGAAGGACATCAGGCTGAGTAGTGAGGAGAGTTTAAACTGTGCTTTTAAACCAAGCCGTGAAAGATCATATGCACATGTTCTTTGTGATGATTCCAGTGAAATAGCCCCAGAGAAGGTAAACATTAAAAGGAGGGGCTGCCCTTCGCAAACACACAGCAAAAATATATATACACGCTGCAGGGTGATCACCACGGGGGGGAAAGTCACGCTTACACACAAATCATCACCTGTCATCCAACACCGCACTGATGAGACGGCTAAACAAGATGGTGGGCGGTACTTCCAAAAACACACACGGTGAAGTCATGAACACACACACAAGGATGAACATCCTATGGACACAGGCCTCGAGTCATGAGACAGTTGGGCTAACATCCTGTTGTGTGTGTGTGTGTGTGTGTGTGTGTGTGTGTGTGTGTGTTGAATGTGTTAAGTGCAGCGCAGCCTACAGGGAGCACGGCACCATGTTGTCTCTTTATGCGTTTGTCTGCCTGCCCGCCAGTCATCGTCCATCTCAGGCGGACGGAGAAACCGTACCACAAAGCCCCGCGACATCAGGGTCAACGACAGACAAAACAAATGGAGAGCGGAGGAGAGGACAGGAACTCCTCCTTTCTGTCACCTGCTGGAAGCGTTTTTATTTGTCAACCGACCAATCCGGTCCTCGCTGTGTTTCCTCATTCCTGCACACTTTGTCGCAGAAATACCTTAACGTGCGGCATCACAATAGGGGTGACAGGCAGGTTGGACCAGTAAAGAGTGTGTGCATGTATGCATTTGGATCAAACACACGCACACTAACACACGTGACGGCCTCCTCACTCTTATTTCACGCCCACATTTTCCTCAATAACAATTGTTTTGAAGGATCACCTCGGACAAAGTAGATGCTAATCGACAATGACGGGGGTTTCAACACCTGAAACCTCGACTCGGTCACCACAGCAGAAACCGCAGAGGAGAATGAAAAGAGTGGAGCGGTCTATTTTTGGCTTAAGGCTTTAAGTGTGTTCATGCGAAAAGTTAACAGCTCGTATTAAGAGTTCAAAACAAGGAGGTGCATGGAGAACATGGATTAGCAGTGAGCCTGTGAGCCAAACACTGCACTTGTTTTTATGGGTAATGGGTGTAAAGAAATCTTTGGACTGTATTTATATAGAACATTTATTATCTTTTCAAACAATCAAAGGGCAATTTCGGGTTTTTCTTGCCCAAACTTCTTAAAACTGGGGATTGAACCACTGACCTTGTCATAAGTGGACGACACTCTCTACCTCCTCATACATACACATCTAATTTGTGTGTGTGTTGTGTGTGTTGTGTGTGTGTGTTTGTGTGTGTTTGTGTGTGTTTGTGGGGGGGGGGGGGGGTGTTTTATAGTCTTACTTTGGCCTCCTCATTTGTGTCCCAGGTGAAGGAAATGGCGTTGTAGGAAATTTCCTCGATGTTGCCAATGGTGTTGAAGCTCTCCTTGTAATCAGCTGGAACAACAAACAGGAGCTCAGTGACAAAGGAATAAAGTGAACTGAGACCTTTAGACATTTGAATGAGGAACTGTTGCGTCTTTTAATTGAGAGTGAAACGGAACTGCAGTGGCTCTTACCGATATCCAGGCACCTCTGCTTGGCAGTGTGCTGTCTGGAGTGCCAGTACTTCCAGTGCTTCAGCTGATCATCTCTGCACTTCTCCTCTCCAAACACCACCATCACCACACTCTGGAAACGACAAAACACACAGTTCAGACTTAACCAGTCGTAAAGAAGATAGAGTGTGTGGTGACCGGTTTTTCTCCCTCTCACTTACCCTGACTTTGGTGATGGGTTGCTGCATGCCTTGTCTGTCGATCTCCCTGAGGGTGATGGGGTAAAACTGGCCCTTGTTGAGGTAGGTCATGGTCCCATCGCCTGTCTTCTGACGCAGAGACTTGGACGCCTCCAGTGTGTACTCAAAGTTATTCCTGAAAGGCAGGGAAACAGATCCAGACGATAGTTAATATCAAAAACTAAGCAAGTACGACTTTACAAACAAGAAAAACTGTGCTTTTCTTTTTTGTGTAACGTGATCTCTCTGCATTTTAAATTGATCAAAATCTCCAGAGTCGCTGCAGAAATAAAACAGTTTGGTTCAATTTAATGGGGCACGCTTCATAAAGCCTCCGCAGCTGAACTGTGTCAGAGCAGGGGCCAGGAAAGGCCTGTGTGCAGCAGACTCTTCTTTCACACAGGTGGGAGTCTGGTGTCTCCCCTGTGACCGCCCTGAATGAGGCCATTCTGCCACGGCGTGTCCAAAGCTGAATGGTGGTGTGGCGCTGCAAGTGGAGCGGCGGGCCGACGGCGGCAAGACTCACCCCGGCACGGTGTTGAAGTGAGTGTAGTCCTCGGGCGCCATGGAGGCCATGCGTAACTGGAGATCTCCCGGGAAGGAAAACACCTGCGAGCGCACCAAGATGACACAGAGAGAAGGATGGAGAAGTGTAAATTAAGAAGGAGCAAAAAGAGAAATAAACAGCCACTTCAATCTGGTTTCAAATGATTTATCAATTACCTCTCCCTTTAATTCACCAGAAGAATAATCAGCACTTTACATTCGTGTCTCTTCTGTGTTTGCCTCTCTTCCCTCCACCACTTATCATACTTTGTTTAGGTTCTGTTTATTCGTCCTTCCCCTTCATCTCCTTTTTCTTTTTGTTGGAAAATGCCTGTACACTCCGTTTCTAAAACCCACGCTGCCCCCCCCCTCCTGTACCGGAGTTTTGTTGGTTTACGCTTTTATAAGGTAATTCGCCTCCAGGTTAAATAGAAAGAGGAGAGAAAGGGCTTTGGCTATTGTAGGAGAAAAGTACAGCACTTTATTGTGTGGGTGAGACAATGACATAATAACACACTAGCCACTATTTTGGCATGTTCAAATAAAACCAGGGGAAGACTGAGCCCACCGCTGGCTCCATGGGATCGGGTGAAACGTCCTATTGTCTGATGGGAGAGTTCTGAGAGAGGAGAGGAAAGGGAAGGAGAGGAGGCGGAGGAGGAGGAGGGGAGGCGGTGGCGGGAGAGCAGCGGCAGGGTTTTTTAAGAAAGAGGGGGATCGAAACACTCACCTCCTGGGAACCATCCTTGTAGCTCTCGGAGAAGGTGGAGTCGGGCGGCGTGCGGGACTGGTTGCTGGGGCTGTACTGCACCCCGTTGTGGGTGAGCTGCCGGTCAAAGACGCTCACGTGGCCGTCGGTTTCGGCGCAGTTGTTTGGCACGGTCACTGAGAAGCCGTGGGTGGGCACCTCCGTCTTGACGGGCGGGTAGTTTGGCAAGGCAGCGATGGAAACTGTGACGGTCGTGTCTGATTGGACAGAAATCGGTAAACTGATGCTCGAGTTTTCTGCTTTTAAGCTGCTTACAGTGTGTGTGTGTGTGTGTTTGTGTGTGTGTGCGTGCAGGCTTTACTCAGGTTGTGGGGACCAAAATCTGTTTATAGTCACATTATAAAGGACCTCCCTTCAGTATGGGGACACAAATTAAGTCCCCCAAAACGAATATCATCTCATTTTAAACCGACCTGGTGAAGGGAACTGGTTCCTCTTGTCCTGGGCCAACTGAAGGAGGTTGAAGGGCCCCTTGAGGACCTGGATCCTGTTCTCCATCCCAGCCTCCTGCAGTGGAGCATTGGGGTGTCCAGCCTGGATCTGGTGTCTGCAACAAAGGAAAATAACTCATATTAAGTAAAAGTCTTATCTGACATGTTTAATTAAGTTCTCGTACCAAAGCTCCAAAAGTACTGTACCTCACATTTTCTCTCTTTTTTTACATGTCTCGACAAAACTACTCCACAGTCTTTATCGTTAACGTATGTGTGTGTGTTATGTATTTACACATTGTTCATGTGCATTACATTTTTATCTTGTGCTTAAGGCATCATTACCTCGACCAAGGCGGTCATGTTTTTTTTCTCAATTCTTTGTTTGATTGTAAACAGGATCACACAAGAACTACTCAACCACTTTCCATGACACTTTGTGGAGGAGCGGGCTCGAATGGCGGAAGACACCATTAACATTTGGTGCCAGTCCAGGATTATGTTTCTCTTTCTTTAACATTGGGAGATTTTCAACCTTTTCCTTGATTTTTTCTGAAAATAATTCTTGGATTGTACATGTTTAGGGCACTGATGTCTTGTGTGCAAGTTGGTGCAGATCCGAATAAAACTCTGGCTCTATTGAATTTAAATATGGCTTTGCATGATGTAGGTAAAACGGTTAAGTGTGTTTCTACTTTACAATTAAATAAACAGCTCTTAGGACAATTTCTTAAAATCCCCTTTTAAGATTTTAAAGCTTTATATCTTGTGTATCTTTTACAACTCTTGTAATATGTGTCACTTGATTTTGAGCTCAGTGACATGCCCTGATGAGTAAAGGTTCTAAAACCATTAGAACAGCGTGTTAAGTAAAGAACAAAACCAGCTTAAGTAATAAATGAATTGGTTCAGGCTTGAGCTTAATGGTTTTCTTCCTGAAAGTCCACTTTTTGAGCTTTAGGTGAAACAACTTGTTCATCCAAGGATATGACACACACACACACACGTTAGCATGTTTCAATAGACTTTTAATTAATGAGCTCTCGTAAAATAATCCTCAAACAATATTCAGAGAATGTTACGGAGCTGCAATCTCTTCATTTTCGTCGTGCCCTCGTTTACCTGCTGTGCTTTTGTTTTTAAAAAGGTGGGGTCGGGGGGGATATTAAGTGAGGGCCGTCGCTCACCTTTTGTTGGGATCCACATCTGAGACCAGTGCGTCCTGCTTGTTCTGGGTTATTGTTCTCTTTTCCCTGGGCACCTGTATGGGAAGGGTAAACACAGCCGCTCAGTATCTGACCACATCACATCCAACAACTCGGGTCATCCTGCTGTCTATATGGGCAACCGGATCAGTTACATGACACTCGGCTGGGCTTCACAGATGTTGCCTGATGCTGTGTTGTCAGTGTGAATGACGATCACATAGGTAGAGCTTGTAAGGATTTGTAACAAAACCCCTGACGTCAGATTTTGTGCTTTGGATTCATGACAAAAGAGCTCAGATAGTTGGAGATTTTGTTTTTTCTCTGCATGGTCCAGGAAGTAGTTCTCTAAAGTTTCCCCGGTACCTTGTAGTAGTCGTAGAGAAGGCCGAGAGCTGCAGCGCTGTCCTCGTCTCCATTGATGCTCATCATGGCCTTGGTGGCGGCTGTGAGTGGGTTCTCCAGGAACGACTTCCAGGCTTCGTCTTCTGTGGTGAAGGATCGACGCTGGCCGCCATAGCCCGGCTCGTTCTGGAGAACCAGGACCGCACGTTTACTGTGGGGAGACGGAGTTTCATATGTTAGTCATCAGGCTCTTCATGCTTCTTTAAATGCAGAGGTCTGGTTATGTTTCAGAAAAGGAGGTTGAGTAGATGTGACTTCAAATACACTAAATGCGCATGTTTCATACTACTCATTTATGTGAGTTCACCCGGGCGAGGACCTACAATCACGGCCTCCTCAAAAAAACAGACAAACAGGTTATAAGACGCAGATCAACCATGTCAGAGAGACCTGTTGTTCTGGATTTTCCACGATTGTGCAACAAATCTCAGCCATCGAACCACCGGGGTGTCTCGAGACAAAAAAATATGCTCTACAGGCTCGTCCAGTGCGACGACTCTGGTTCGCGACCGCTCATTGGCTGAGGCGGTGACCGCAAGTGACGCACCTGACCGTGCTGCATTCCTGTGTTTAACAGCACTGTGCTTTGTTTTTTTTAAGTGAACCTGTTTGTGAAAAGTAATCACAAGTCTTTTTCTACATATGCACAGTCACCGCCTGAAGGCATCGCGCTCCTCCTCTTCCTCACCTGCTTGTGAGGCCTCATGAGGTCTTCAGAGTCTGTGCTTTGTAAACAGGACAGTGCGGGACCAGAGATAATAGAGCAGCTTGTGTTCTCTGCTGCTTCTAATGGTCTTTATTATGAAATTAGGTGCGATTAACTCATTCAAACAGAAATGACTTTGTTTAACATGTGAGAAAATACTGAACAAGTTGCCTGTTTACAATAAATTTAAATGTTTGCTCGGCTTCTATTTACTTAAGACACGTTGGGCCTAATGATGAGAACACAGTAAAGGCTTCAGTCAGGCTTTTGTTATCAAAGTTTCATCTACATGATGAGCGTTCCCTGTTCGACTGTGGAAACTACACACATACACACACCTTCAATAATCCACCTGCTGAATTTCTGCCACAACAAAGTCATTATGATGGAGTGCAAACGGGACCGGCTCAGTTTCCACGTCCAGTATCTACAACAAATGCAGCTTTTCCTTTCTCCTCTCAATGGCCCCAGCCAAGTGATAATTAGTAATCCTAGATCTAATTGTGCTTTGCTGCAATCTGATATAACATTGCAGTTTATTTTACTGGCAGGAAATGCCACCCATCAACAAAAACAACAGAACGAAAAAAAAAAGTGATGATTGTCTTGCTTTTCGAGCAGTAGTGAAATTAGAAGTCAGGGAATAAACAAGGCAGCATGAATTCCCAGGCCTCTTGAATGCACATGAAGCGTTGACAAATACAATTTTTTAATAACATTTAGACGTCTTCACTCACCACCCCCCCCCCCTCCCCTCCACAATATAAATTTGACAAAAACATTGGAGTCATGTGGAGTAAAATCCTCTAAGACCTCATATAGCCCTATGCTTGCTGACATTGTCTGTACCGGGGCCAACGCCTAGCAGGTGTACAATTTCACTCCCCTCAAAAGTCTCCTTGTCATTACACTCAAAAACATGCGGAATACGACCGATCACCCTCACGTGAAAAATATGAAAACATGACCCTTTAGTTTTTGGGGATTTGGTTTCTCACATGAGCAGGAGAACTCCTCCACGCACACCTTTTCTCCCCCTTCTCTTCAGCTGCTCATGCCCGAACAAACATCGGTAGGACTATCCACATAAGCCAGAACTGTTAAGAGCTTAAAAAGGAAAACCAAACAGCCAACCGCCCATCACGGGACGGTGCTTTTATTCTAACAGGCGCCGCGGTGCTCGCACGACAGGTGGAGGGAGATACACCTGTACAGGCTGGGACATGACAGGTGAAACAAGCGCACCTACACCATGGGAAAGCAGGAGGCTGCGAGCTGCAGTCACTTTCCCACCGAAGTTTACTTGCCCTGAAGAGAAAAATGATTATGTTCTAATTCTAGATAAACGTGCTGCCTAGAATAAAATGGGTCAGAGGTGCGACCTGCGCTTTAAGCGATCCACATGTGCCACGGGGAGTTCTTTAAAAAAAGTGCATTAAAGTAACAAGTCAAAAATCAAAAGTCCAGAAAGCCCGAGTATTGAAATGTTCTGTTGACAAGCTGGTCCCGGTGCAGGCTACAAATGGCGAGTCAGGTTAACTTACTTGTCATGCTCCTGTGACATCTCGGTCGGTCGAACTGGACTTTCTAGTTGGTACTGAAAATCCGATCCGTCTTCTTTGGCCGTGGAAAACACTGGATGAGGGCCGCCGCAACAAACAACGCGTCCCCGGCGGAGTCAAAC
Source organism: Platichthys flesus (assembly GCF_949316205.1). Taxonomy (NCBI): domain Eukaryota; kingdom Metazoa; phylum Chordata; class Actinopteri; order Pleuronectiformes; family Pleuronectidae; genus Platichthys; species Platichthys flesus. The sequence continues at coordinate 11,344,612 of NC_084954.1, read as the reverse complement.
GGGTTTTGTCGGCTTTTCTCGCTTTTTTGGGGCAATGCAATGAAATCGAGGCCGGTTTTACCTGTGACGGGCCCGCGGATTGGATTACAGGTGGCCGGCGGGGCGGGGCCATGCTGTCAATTGCGCACTCCCAGGTTCTGATTGGCTGAGCCGGTCGCCCCTATACCTGCAAGCTTTGCAGAGGGAGGTGAGGTTGTGGAGGAGCAACTGAGATTTTATCAGTCTGAGGAGAGGAGGGAGAATTATTAATATAAATGGTCAAAGGTAAACAGGGTTAAAGGATTGGGAGGGAAATAAAAACAGTTTGTTTTATCAACAGGCGTCTAAACACACAACTCACATCAAGTATAGATAGATAGATAGATAGATAGATAGATAGATAGATAGATAGATAGCTAGATAGATAGATAGATAGATAGATAGATAGATAGATAGATAGATAGATAGATAGATAGATAGATAGATAGATAGATAGATAGATAGATAGATAGATAGGTAGGTAGGTAGGTAGGTAGGTAGATAGATAGATTTCTCTTTTCTTTGTGTGCTTTTGGGTTTTAAGGTTTTATTGTAGGTTCATGGTCATGTGTTTTATCTTTTTATCTCATGTGGCCCAAGGCTAGTTGTGCAGGATTATGACGAGAATAATCCAAGTACTAAAAGATAATCTTTATTACATTTAAAACACATGGTGCTGACACATGAGAAGGACCGTTAAAGAACAAACATAAAAGATACATACATGAAAACAGGTTAGTGTGCTGTGTCTGTTTGTTCAGGATGGTTATTGCGGATGGAATTTATAAGTTCTTGTAGATATTTGTGAGCCCAGGAGGGACTTTGTATGATGTCTGCCTGATGGCAGTGTATGTGAAGGAGTGGTGGAGGGGGTGAGAGGGGTCCTCAGTGAGCAGGGTGTTTTTCCTGATCACTGAGCAGCTACACAGATCAAATAGTTGAGTTTGAGGTGAACCAATTATTTGCTGGAGCGGTAAACTACAGTTAAAATGTCCTTGCTGAAATTAAATGCAGCTTAGCAAAGCAGACAGGCAGGAAGCCTAAACCGTGTGGAATGATGGCACTTGGGCGGTCCACGGCAATCCTGCAATTCAAGGTGCCAAATGTGGCCCGTATTTGTTTTGTGTTATTTGGGCAAGATTCACTATCCTCCACATGGGTAAAGTAAGGTTCACTTCCAGATTATACCACATAGCGCACATCATGTTTGCCATAACAGGCCCAAATTTTTTATGGGATATTTGGGGCAAATTTTACATGTTCGCAACATTAGGCTCATGTCCGTTTCCCCCCTGCCACAAGAAGGCCTGGAGTGCCTGAATTTAAATGTAATATTTTCTGAGCAAACCTTCAACTTCAATTTATAAACTTATAAATGATATGTCTGAGTTTACATCATTTATGTCAAGCTGAGACCAGCTTCACTTGGCATCAGTATCTATGCAGAGTATTGGCAACAGTGCATCCCCTCTCAAAACCAGCAGTTTCCTCACCAAGGCCATGAATATGGTAAACTTTATCATGTTTGATGCGGTAGACAAAAGCCTCAAATAAGGGACTTCAATCATTAGTATCTCTTAAAAAATGATATCTGAACATACAAACTCCTTATGAGCATCCGGAAATGGGGTCGAAAGGTAAAAAATATTGGACCTTATGTCCACTCAAAGTTTCAGCTCACATTAGTGGAGGATAGCAGATAATTTGTTTACGTTCTCCTGCAGGACAGATTGTTGTCAGCCTGCACTGCTGCTGGGGACAAGCAGGCAAATGAGTCTGTTAAATCATCAAAAGCGTGCAAATGAGACGATGAAGCTTGCAAATCAATGGGTATCTCTCTCTATCTCTCTCTCTCTCTCTCTCTCTCTCTCTCTCTCTCTCTCTCTATCTATCTATCCCAGCCACCCATCTATTCATTCATCTATCCATCATATATTTTGTCACATTTGGTATTTGGATTTGTCTCATCATAATCCTCCACAACTAGCTTTCGGCCACTTGTGATAAAAAGATAAAACGCATGAACCACAATAAAACCTTAAAACCCAAAAGCACACAAAGAAAAGAGAAACTGTGAGTGAAAACAAACAGCTTTGTCTGAGACAGAGGGGGCTTAACTGATGCTATCAGCAATATTCAAAGTGTCTCCCTACATACACACTGAGACAGAAACTAACTGTAACGCCCCCCCCCCCCCTCCACCACACTCATTCCCCCTCTCTGTGACACAAACACACACACACCCGCCTGCTCCTGGATCCTGGTTTAATGTTTATTTATCTCATTGGTAGGACACCTGCTTCTCCCAGAGCTTGTTTGTGTAAGCACTAAGCACATTGGATAATACTGTAAGGGGAGGATATACGAGGATGTGTGCATGTGGGAGTTTGGGCCTGATGGCGGGTCTGACGGGATGCTGACTCGACAGAGTGCACAGAGGCCAGACCATGGGGGGTAAAACAGACAAAAGAAAACAAGAGTCGGCATCAAAGCACAAGATCAAACCTGAGAAAAGAACCGTTGAGTTTCTCCCGGGAAAAAAGAGGATGATGGTGATGCAGACAAAAATCCTAAAAGTAAAAGTGCCACTTCGACAAAGCAAAACAAAGGTGTAGCTTTAAAAATACCACAAAAGCATCATAGTTGTACTCATTCGGTACATTTTAGATTGTTATTACTGATGCAACAATTCTTAAGAAATGTTTTACTGTTGTAGTTGATCAAGATGATGATACTTTGTGCCACGTTAATACTTTGTAAGCAAGTTCTGTGTTTTGAATGCAGTAGGTCTCTGGATGAGCCTTGGATTGGTTCCTACCTCTCTGATAGGGTTTCAGTTGCTGCCAGTAACTATGTCTTTCTATCTGCATGTCTTTTCTTGTGGTGTACCACATTTGGTAACAGTTGGTCTTTGCAGTTTTGAGCAGTAACCAACCTTGATTTCCATTTTTTTATGGTGGGGAAATGCAACTTGGGACTCCTTTAAGATCATAACATCACAAAGTTGACTATTTTACCCAACATTTCAACTGATACTTTAACTGGATGGCTGAGGATTTCCTGCAGCTCAATGGCAATAAAACAGAGATGCTTGTCCTGGCCACAGGCTGCGGAAAAGTAAGACTTTCATGTTTCGTGTACTTAAACTCTCCTCACCTGCTTTGGCATGATATCCCTGGGCTGTTTCCAACGACTCTACAGCAAAGTTTTGATCAGTTCTGTTGGTGTTTTCTTTTCACACTGGCTTCCGATGAAATTTTAACTCCAATTTTATCCAACAGAATTTTCAGGACCTTCTGTTTTTTTCCCTGCTCCAGGATTGTGGATCCTTAACTATGGCAGTTTCACCCTCACTTGTGCTTTTATCGTTACTTTTAAATTGGGCCTGTGCTCCTTTGTTTTGTATTGTGAATCAATTTGTGACATCTGATCAAGAAATGCATTTTGCATTACTTTGCATGTTTACTTACAGAACGGGAGTAAAACCCCAGAAAGGCGAAGAAACCCTGGTTAAATCGTCCCTGTTTTGAAAGACTAGAGTTTCTTAAAATCCACTTTTGTCTCTCTAACAGAAGAGAACCCACATCCAGGGCAGGCTTGCTGTAGTTACTGGTGATCAATAGCCAAAGGCAAAGAGATGAGCTCTTTGGAAGAGATGACACAGACACAAGCACACAGGAAGAGATGATAACTGCTGCAGAACAGCCTAAACCGTAAAAAACACTGATGAAGGAACAATCAAATCTACACATGCATCAGTGCAACTTGACATAAAGTGGTTTCCAACAGTTTCCAACGACATCGAACCCTCCAGGATGCCTAGTGTCCATTTACTTAGAGGGACTCAGAACCCCCCTTCCCAGCCACACACACACACAAACACACACACACACACACACACACCAGTCACCGCACAACCCCTCGCTCTTTCTCCCATCCCTCTTTTCTGCAGCTCCGTTCCCTTATCCCCTCCCTGATCCTGGAAAGGCAGCTTGATCTTAACGCCAATCCCAACTCACTCCAGGCACCAAACTGGGATGTAAATAAGATGCAAATCTGCCTCCCCTTTTTCTGGCATGTGAGCACTTGTCTGAGCCGAGAGCGCGTGTAACTGATCTGAGGTCTGCTGGAGTGGCAGTGGACTGTCAGTTCAGGTGCAGCCAAAGTTTTGGGAGGTCACAGTGAAGCCCTCTGTTGATAGTTAAACAGTGGACCGGCCTCTATGAACAATGACACAGTGTTGTAATGTGTTTGAAGATCATTATCATGCTGTTAGTCGTTGTCTAAATGTTAACAGACATCACATATTGTATACGCTCACGGGGCCCAAGGTTTTAAAGAGATGTGAGTGGGACTATTATTTACATCTACTCAACTCTACCTGGACCACTACAAATATTGTCTTATTGACATTATGGGATCGTCTGCCCTCCCGTCTAATAGATTACTCGTGGTGTCCTTTGTTGTTTCAACCTCATTGGTCTGGACTTTCTCTCTCTGTCATTCTCAGATTACTCTTTGTATTCAGAGCGTCGCATGCGGTATATTTCAGAGTTGCAAAACCTATGTGACGTTCTGCAGTGTTTATTGCTGAGGCTGGTGTTAGATGTTATCACACGTTTTCCCAGTGATGACAGTAAAAACAGTCACAGACACTGAGGGCAATGCAGACCCGCATGCTGCCCTAACACACTTGTGCTCACACACTCACAAAGACACGCACACACACGCACGCACACACACACACACACACACACACGCACACACACACACACACGGGGAAGGAAACAGGTCAGTGGTTTTTCCAGGTGTTGTGGGATTCTGGGATTCTTCAGTGTGCAAGTGTTTTGCTTCACAACACCGTTGATGTTTCAGCCCTGAGCTGTGGATGTTACCGAGCATTCAGGCTGTGTATTAAAGAGACTGTTAATATTCACAACAACACTGTGTGGTGCCCAGGACCGAAGCAGGCTCACTGTGATGATTTGACACAATGTGCCACAACGAGGAAGATGATGATGTTTCATCAACATTCTTTTATAAAACACCTTCCTCTCAACTAGATCATGTTTCCTGCTTCAGTTTGTGTTGACCAACAATTGTCTTAAACCATAGCTATAAGTTGATAAGATATAGTTTTGTTGTTAATTGATTAATTCAATGTGCAGATATAACAGTGATGGAAAATAAAACATTGACTGCCAGTATAGATGTAATGAATGCATAAACAGAAAACTCAGTAGAATAAATAAAATAAAGAGGAAAACAGAATAACATGATGCTTGCTACACGTGCATGGCAATAATTTGCTAGAAACAGCAAAAGAGAGAAGCAGCCAGAATAATAACACATAATGTACAAAATTCAAGTAGTTTGGCTCCATGAGATGAGCCTAAACTACAGTTGAGATCATTTGTATCCAAGAGGGAAATTCTCTTCATCAAGAGATGAAAATAAAATAAAAAGTGGTCAGGTTTAACATTTAATTGAGGTTTTTAACTGTTCATGTATTTTGAATAGAGAGGGAGGTTTTGTTTGTAAACAAGATTACACAAAATCTACAAGACAGATTTCCACGGACCTTGGTGGAGGGATGTGGGACAGGAGAGAAGCCATTCGATTTTGGTGTGGACGTAGGATTTTTCAGTTTTTCACCATTTCCCCAGAAAATAATTCATGGATCTCGATCTTGTGAACTGATTTCATAGAGTGAGTAAAATTTAGTGCAGTTGGATTGAATGTAAGATGACGGTTGGGCCTTGGCGGAGGAATGTGACTGCACTGCACTCTCCATTGTGACACCAGTTCAATCCCATTAAAAAAAGGGACACCGTACTAACTGTTCTGTATTTACTGTCAGTTCTAAGTCTCTGCTGTTTTATAAGCAGCCTGACACAGTGTTGGCTGTTTGAGGAATGCAGGCAAACACCACACGCGGCATTCCTTCATGAGCACGGACGCTTCTACGCCCTATTTTAAGACTCACATCATGGGAAAGTTTGACACCATAACTCAAAATCTACACGGAGGAGATTATTTCACATGCAAGGCAGACATGAGGTCATGAGATACGACAACGTGAATCTTAAAAATGTACATGTGGGAAAAGAGAAAAACTAAATCGCGCTATCATTATATCGTGATCTCACTAGGTTCAGATACTCTCACATGTGCAAATCTGGTGTTATTCTAATTTGAGGGACGTTTTAATGATGAGCTGACGGGAAGTGAGATTATTCAGAAACAACCTCAGGTCAGATGAGATCACATCTGTTCAATTCTCTCAATCTCCCCTGCAGGCCTCAGAGAAAAAGGCGGTTTGTCTGGATCTGCTTGAGCGTCTGGATCCTCACAACCCAACCCAATGTCTTATTACAATCTGAATTTATTCTGTCAGTCTTCCTGAGGTGATTCAGGCTCTGCCATGATCAAACGAAAATCCTCAGATGGCAGCTGATAATTGTTTATGGGCTTGTGACTTACAAGGGAAATTGTGACAGACAACAATGTGTGCATTATGGACACTGAGGCAGCGGCGCGGCGGCGGTGGTGGCTGGGGCTCGGGGATGGAACTCATGAGGTGACCTCAGTGAAGGCAGTGATTGTGGGAGGAATCAGTTGCAGACTGCCAAACAAGCTCAGCCACTCTTAGCCTCCGATTCTGCCCCGTCCGGTTTTGCTTGTGGCGCGACTGATTCTAACGCAATCAGAACCTCCTCACCTTGTCATTTAAGGAGAGTAACTAGTAACTTATCCTGTACTCAAACAAATGCTCTGTTTAATCACATCACTTCTATGTCTGAGAAGTTACATAGTTTAATGTTGGCGGAGTGGTATGGCATATAAAGTTCAGACATACCACATTGTGGATTTGGATGTTAAACATGGCGTTACACAGATGACACTGTGTGCTTAATGCTAAATGTACTGGAACCATATAATGTGGCACAGCTTATATGCATTAAATATGAGATAATAAGATGGTTCACATTGGTGGAGTGATATGATGTGTAAGATGTGATGTGCCACTTTGATGGCTGAGGGGCTTTGGTGTCCCACGTCGGGGATTCTGACATTTAACGGAAACAAAACTGTGTCTTCAGTCTAAAAGGGAAATCCTAACTCACTGTAGTTTTATCACAATATTTACTAAAGTATTTATGTACAAATCATAGTCAAACATTCGTACATTTGAGGTACAAGTGTGTAGTATTTATTTATTAAATCTATTTAAATGTGAATTTGTGTTACTTTTGCATTTAGACGACACAGGCAATGCAATCTGTCTGTAGGCAGCGGCGAGAAATCAAAACTGGTGAATTTGTCATGTTGTTGGACTTGACACATTTGTGTTCATTCAGGTTCAGCCGCACACAAACACGTGTGCTCACACTGGCCTCCAGCTCATGAAGGATTGCGCTCTGTTGACTGGTGGGTTTCACACCAGTCAACAGAGCGCAATCCTTCATTAGCAAATCTGTCGTCAAACCTGAAATGTGTCTTTTGAGAGGAAGCAGGAAATAAACGCAGCATCTCAAACCTTTCTGGAAAATGTGAACAACACATCGACGTTAACATCTTTTTCTGTTTCGAATGGATGCTTCAGTTGTGTGTTATCTCTACATAGGTGGATCCTCAAGATGTTAGATGACGTCAGAACTGTCAAAGCTCATCAGAGATGTTTAAGTTCACAGGGGACACTTTGTACACACAGTTCTTTTCCCTGTGGAATACGTAACAACAGCCTTTTTGTTTCACAGAGAGAAATTAAACTTGAAAATCCCCACAATGGAAAACAATTGTAATAGGATATTGATATAAGGACATAATCTGTCCATTTGTCCGTTTTTAATCCTGATTTATCTTCTAAAATGTTATGTTCTAGGATATATTTGATTTATCTATTTGATTTAATTTTGTTTTGTTTTTGTCTCAAGTGATTATTCCAAGAACTTTTAAATTTTCCAAGTTTTTGGAGATGAATACATTTATTCTTAAGCCTTAAAGAAATATTTTTGTAATAATCACAAGTCAAGTCGCTCCATGAATTAGCGGGGGTGTGAACCTTCGGCCTCTTTGAGACAATTTGATCCAGTGTTGTGTCAAATTCTGTTTCCCCCCATCAAGACGTGTTGCCCCAATCGTCATTCCTGTTGCGTCCTGTTATGTTGTGCTTTCAAAAACAATTGTTTCAAAAAAATAAAGACACAAGCCAGTGTGTCTAGTTTGCAGGGAGGTGCTCGCGGCCATGAAACGGTGCTTCATATGTTGTATAACTCAATGTGAAGGATGTCATAAAAGCTGGATGGACAATATGTTCTTTCTTCAAGACGCCTAACCCTTCTAACCCTCTTTTTATGTTCTTTACATTTTAATGTTACATGAATAATGCATCTCTAAATTTCTAATGTGTTTAAATGTGACCTGTGCCCTGATCTTTGGAATTCTGCATTCATCTCCCAAATTTATATTTCCAAAGTGACAAATAAAGCTGAATCTAAATCTGAATCTGAATCTGATTCTGAAAGGAATATAACTATTGATTTGACGCCACCCGTCGAAGGGAGACACTAAACATAAAGAGGTATAAAACAAACGCCTTTCATGTCTGAAAAAGGCAAAGTGTGGGTGATACAGGAGAGGTTTCGCTGAGGGATTATCAGTTTGATTTGTCGCCACGCAGACACACGTTCACAGACTGAGCCTCAGATTTGATTCCTCTGTGTCGTTGTCAGGGGGCATGTGTGAACCTGCAGGAGTTTCTGTTGTCTTCGGGCCAACCGTCGCTGCCACGTTCATATTGTGAAGAAACTGCTGCAGTGAAACTGTCCTCTCCTTCCACGCCTGTAACATGCGTCCCAAGACCTCCTGCACATTTGGGTTGGTGGGAGCTGGGAAACAGGTTTTCTTACCGCGCACTGGCTAAATGTGTGGGAAGTGTTTCAAAACGAAGGTTCCTCTGCTGGTTAAAACTAAAAAAGTTAACGCCAAACAAGAGGTCGGAGGCAAGTGACACAGTCAGCTAACGTCAGGCCTCAACAGGGAGCAGGATAAACAGCCGAGTTTCAATTGAACCGGGGCCAAGACTTTGAGCCTGAGGGGGGGTGACAAACAGCCAAGGCTGTGATGAAATTCCTTAGCCAATTTCACCCATATTGAAAATTTGTATTAGTAAAAAAAAAGGAAAGAGAGGAAAGCTCTCCACTTATCAAGGGTATGTCATATAATCCGACCTAATCCAGGACACTGAGCTCAAGTCCCCTGCACCTCAATTATATACAACTACTTTTTCACCTGCATAAATTTAGATAGGTTTCAAACATCTGAGCTTCATGTTTCATTTTACACTTCAAACATGAAATTAATTTGCAAAAATGTATGTATTAAAACTAGTAATTACAAAAACAGAGTTCCTTTGGTTAGAATCTGTTTGTGACATGCACAAATGCTCTTTTTAAATACAAGTTGCACAGGATGCAGTGAATCAAGTAACTGATAAAATCATAAATAATATAAGAAATATGAAATCCAACAGACATGTTGAGAATGTTATTGACTGATCGATGACCTCATTCTTTCCACAGCCCTGCTCGCCCGGACTTTTCTAAAGCATTTCATCCTTGGAAGATTTATAACTTCTTGATTAAATTAACTTTGAACAAAATTTGACTTGATACAGATTCAGCAGTCGTCACGGGCCACATGTACAGTTGGATCGTAACGGTAGGATCTCTCTCGTCTCAACTTTCCTCCTGTCACGACCTCACATGTCAGGCCTTACTGTGTGCAGTGACTACAGGGTCAGAGGGAGTGTGAAACCTGCCGCTAACACAACATCTTTACCGGGGATGCCTTTTGTTCACTGATTCACAGACCAGTCAAACCAGCAGCAGCTCTGTCCATCCCAGGGCGGGGCAGAGAAATCACTGCAGTTGACAAGCTGGATTAGACAAACTGTCAGGTTTGGGTTTGGCTCTCATGTGGGTCAGGGTTTCACTCAGTGTGAACACAACACTGTTGAATGATCACATTGTGTTAGTGCCACTTGTTACTTTAAAGTCTTGTAACTCAGAATATAATGTTTGTTATCACCAGACGTGGTTTGACACATTAAAGATATCGAAGTGCATGAATCCTTTCACATTTTTTACAAAGAAAACATTTTATAAAATACAAAGGATCCAATCCAAAGTAAACACACAAAATAATAACTGTCATTATAAAACAATTGATGGGAAAAGATTTACTGCAACAAAACACTTTTCTTAAGAAATGGTGAGCCTTGTCTCCAGGGGGCGACTGTTGCATGGTGTTGTCAAGTCACTGAGACTTTGTTGTTTTTGATGTCACTGACTACACCAGCTTAGTCACCGGCCACTATACCCGATCACTTCAGTCTCTCTTTCAGTATCTGTGTGTGTGTGTGTGTATGTGTGTGTGTGTGTGTGTGTGTGTGTGTGTTTTGTGTGTGTGTATCAATAGTAACGTTATATATTCAAATTCGACATAATCCAGTAAAGTGGAGGCATAGGATTCTGAATAGTGACACAACTCCTGCTCCTTGTTTTTAAAATAAGACGAAACAAATCTGCAGAGACTCGACACGTGAGAATCCACAGATTTTTTTAGAACCTCTGCCAAGGAGGTTTTTGTTTTTCCTCTGCGTCTCTTCGGTTGATTGGTCGGTTGATAGTGTGTTTTGTAGCAGGATTACGCCAAAACCTCCAAACCGGTTTCCATAAAGATTTGTAGAGGGCTCGGCCATTGATAACCCAATCAATGTCTGCGTTGATCCGGATCAGGGGGCGGATTCAGGAATTTTATTTTCTTACTTTCTCTAACAATGTGAGTTAAGGCCCTTTTTCAACATTTTCACTGATTTCGCAGAGAACGATTCATGGACTTTGATGAAAACAGTCAGACGTGTTTGGAGGGCTGATCTTTATAGGTGTGTGATATGGTGCGGGTCTAAAGGAAAATCTGGATCTAGTGAATTTCAATGTGGTTTCATATGGAGACTGTTGGGCCTTGGCGGAGGTGTGTCCTCTCCTGAGTGACATTCGAGTGTATCAGTGTTGATCGCTCCCTCTGGGGCGTCAGCAGTAGCAGTGGAGGCTAAAGGCCAGAGGAGGGCAGTAGATGATAACAATCCTATGAACACAACTGCACTCCTCTGTCCTCTCGCTGTGTTTTAAAGAGAACCGGTTGTGTAACGTTGATCTTTTTTCAGAAATGTGTTCCGACACGCCTTCTGTTCTGCTCTGCTCTGCCTTTAAGGTAGACACACACACACACGCGCACACAAACACACACACACACACACACACACACACACACACACACACACACACACACACTAGTAAAGAGGGCTGTATATACTCTGAGCCACTCCTGGCCCCTCTTGCATGAAGATGTCTTCCTGGAGGACAGAGTGTAGATGCTCTTGTTTATGGAAATTAGTGCCGGACTGTAACTGATGCTTGAGATAAAAGACCATGTTTGATATGAGGCTTCTTACGCTGGGAGGACTCTTATTAGACAATAATCTGCCTTTCACTCACACACACACACACACATACACACACACACACACACACACACACACACAGACACACACCCACACCCTCATGTAAAGCTGCAATGTGTCTGATTCTCTCTCGCTCTCTCTCTCTCGCTCTCTCTCTCTCTCTCTCTCTCTCTCTCTCTCTCTCTCTCTCTCTCTCTCTCTCTCCCACCCTCATGAATATTTCACTGTTTTCATTCTCCTGTTGCCGCTTCTCTCCCCAAACCTCCCTTTGCCTCTCTCATCTTCTTCTCCCCTCCTTCCCCCTTTCTTTCATCTTTACGGTGTGAGGAGGAGGGGTGGAGAGGGGGAGTCGGTCAGTATTGATCTGCTTATGTCCCAGCAAAGAAAAGAAAACTACCACAGGATTTAAAATCACAGGTTGCACGCATGAACAGGAGAGGATGGATGGATAGATAGATAGATAGATAGATAGATAGATAGATAGATAGATAGATAGATAGATAGATAGATAGATAGATAGATAGATGGAAAGGTATGTAGGTAGGTAGGTATGTAGGTAGGTAGGTAGATAGATAGATAGATAGATAGATAGATAGATAGATAGATAGATAGATAGATAGATGGCGAGAAGAGATGTATAGATATATAGTCAGATAGACAGATAGATAGTCTTCCTCCTCCTCTTCCTCATCGTCCTCCCCCTGCTCCTCTTCCTCCTCCATACAATATTTTTCTTCCTCCCCCTCCTCGTCTTCCCACTCATCCTCCTGCTCATCTTCCTCCTCCTCCTTGTCTTCCTCCTCCTCCCCCTCCCCCTCCCCCTCCTCCTCCTCCTCCTCCTCCTCCTCCTCCTCCTCCTCCTCTTCCTCCTCCTCCTCCTCCTCCTCACCATACTCGCACACAGATGTTCTCGTCTAAATCCCCTCATCCCCGTTCCTCTGCACTTGTAAAGGAAAAAAAAAATGAAGCTGGCTAGCTGGTGGTTGCCATGGAAACCGCTGTGCGCTGGCTGCTTGATATCACAGCATGACAACGGGACCGTCCCACCCACCACAGGGAGAGAGAGAGGCTGCTGCATTCATCACCCTGACAAGAGGCGAGCTGTGTGTTCATACGCTCGACTTTACTGCGCAGACAACAAGTGGAGGCCAAGAATTACACATCCTGCCCGTTTCTTTTGTTCTGACAGCTTATATGAATATGTCCCATACAAACGAGTGAGGCAGAGATTTAAACAGAAAGGTGTGGGGGCGTTGAATGCGTTTTGAATAGAATAAATTACTTATCCTCCTTTATCTAGAGAATAAATCTACAGACACGCACACAGTATAAACAGCCTGCACCTCATAAGATTGCCAAACATTTATTCGTAATAAATTTTAGCTTGGAAAAAAACATTTTAGCTAACTAGCCTTTTTTTTTACGGAGCTTTGAACTTGATTTCAGTTCAGTAGCTTGCTTGTTGGTGATTTAACTCGAAGTAGTTCAAGTTGCTCATGATTGGTAATCTGTTTAGCAGGACTATGAAATGTAAATGATACCTTTTTTTTTTAGTTGCAATTAGGTGTTTACCAAATTAAAAAACAAAGTTCACTTTATTATAATGAGTCAACAATAAGAAAGAAAAACTGCTCAGAGGATTTTTTTTTATTTGATAATAGCACCATATAATGACTTGATACAGGCTAAAATGGGCATTTAGTTAACATTCACCTCAGGCCCTTGAAATAGAACATCAAGAGAGGAAACGCAGCACCTATTGTGAAATACATACTTCTTAAAAGTTACGTCATGAAACCACACCCCCACCTGTCCTGGTTCCGGTCTGGTTCCTCCCAGAGTGTCGTGTCTGCTGTTCACACTGACTCCAGCTCGGCCGACGCCCTGGGACAGTTGTCGTGTTGGAATGTAAACAGCACATGTCACTACTCCCGATTAGAGAGAGAGACAATAAATCTGTTTTGTTAGAGGTGGAAGCCACATGAAGACACAGACCGGCCCTTTATCTGTCTGTGTGTGAGTTGTTCCAGGTGCTGGCCCGATTATTGTCCAGTCGCTGGTGACACACTCTCCTGGCATCCTCCCTCTGTCTGCCTCCCCCCAAATCTCTGTCTATCTCTGTCTGACTCTCGTCTGTCTGTGGGTCATGTGCGACACATGACCTCACTGATCAGAGCCGGCTCATGGATGCCAGTGAACAAGCCTCTACGTTTGTCTCTATCACTTTTTTTGTGTTCTACTGGCAACAGTCAAGTTAGAGGGAGGTGGAGCGTAAGATTCTGAGCGAAGCACGTACACAGAGATGAATCATGATCGGCCATTTATGGCTCTGCATGGGTGTGGCTGGTTTTTCAATGGAAATGCTGATTGTACTGTGGTGCGGTGGTTAGCCTGTGGCGCAGAGGTTTTTGGTTCAAATCCAATGTGAATTTTCTCGGGGGTACTTTCTCCCATAGTTCAACGACGTGCAGATTAGTGTCAGGGTTGATTGGAGACTCTAAATTGAGAGTGAATGGTTGTTTGTCTTAAACCTGCGACCCGTCCAGCGTGTACTCTGCCTCTTGCCCAATGTCAGCTGGAATTTGGCTCCAGTGCTTCTGTTTCTGGTGAAATTGTTTCCGAGACCTGCTGATTCAACTGCAATGTTATATGTGTGGACGTCCCTGGTGGTTTACATTGTATAAAGTGAGAAGTGTTTCTGTTACTCTCCCATAGCTCAGTGATGCAAAATATTTGTATAACCCGTCAGTGCGGTCTATTCAGGAGCCATGTAGCAAGCGAGGTTAAAAACCAACCCATCCATCATTCCTACTGTCATCACAGTCCCTGAGTGTAATGTCTGTGAGGGTACTGCATGTAACAGGCCGCAGCCCCTCAGAGATGCATTGATTTAATATATAGGTCAAAAATATACAATCAAGAGAGTGAAAAACAGGTTTACAAGTTTTTTTTAAATAGTTTTTTCAGATAATGAAAAACCCAATTTATCCTCCTGAATACTGTAGCTCAATTTGTTCCCTGTTGCTAATAGACAATGGATCAGACAGACAAATAAACTGTCAAAAGTGAAAGGATGCAGATAATACAATAACACTTAGGACTGTTTTGGGGATATCTTTGGGGCCATTTTGACTTTATTTATAGGAAAGTACACGATTAAAATGAGAGGAATGAGGAAAACACATGGCAAAGGGGCAGATTGGAATCGAACCCACAGCAGCTGCAGGAGTCAAGACTCTGTAAGCGGGCGCCCACCCTACCAGGTATATAGGACTGTATTTGTACAGTCAGAGTGGGCATTGCATGTGATTGGGAACACGATGATACATTTTATTCACAATATATGGTTTTATGTTTACTGTTAGTAATTTATTTATTGTATGAAGAGCACAAAACTGTTTGTTTTATAAGCACACATATTTGTTATGGCAATAAAGTCGCACAAGTAAAAATTTCTGGGCAGAATACTAGAAAAATTGAAAACAAAAAGTGTTACATAAAAGTTAACCGATTCAGGAGAGGAGAGGAGAGGAGAGGAGAGGAGAGGAGAGGAGAGGAGAGGAGAGGAGAGGAATCTCACCATCAGAGCAGAACCTGACCTGAGGCCTGGACACCGATCGAAGCCTCGCTCTTGCTCTCTTTCTCTCTCTCTCTCTCTCGCTCTCTCTCTCGCTCTCGCTCTTGCTCTCTTTCTCATTCTCTCTCTTCTGCCGTCTGTGCATCTTTCAGCCTTTCAGCCAGATCACCTCCATGAAACGAAGCCTGGTGTAGACTGTTTTGTGCCAGTGGAAGAAAAAACATTCATCACAAGTGTAAAAGATAAAAAAAACAAAAAAACATGCAGATCTCCATCTGGGTGAGTCTGATCGTCTTACATAATCAGCTCAGAGCAGATAGCCTAAAGTTATAATATAAATTATTCACCAAAACATTATAGTAATTACAATTTCCAACAAGATATTTAATATCTTTTTTGGAATTAAAATGATGAATGAAAAGATTTGAAGTCTGCTGAAACATGCACAGTAACAAACCTCTTATGGTCCATAATTGGGTCATAAATCACTTCCTGTTGAAGTATTGTTTCCAGGAAGACGGTCTAGCAGAACTTCCTGCAGGGATATCCTCTGTGTGTTTATAGCCACAGGATATTTGTTCCAGCTCTGGCCCCATGCCTGTTATAATTATAGAATTTAGTAAATAGCATAGTAAATTCTGCAGATATGGTGAATGATAATGAATATTTCTGCCAACTTTTCCCACTAATTGCTCTGTAACCTCTGATGACACAGAGAAATTGTACTGATCTGATTGCTGCTGCGTTTGTTCGTTTACTGTAGGGTATCATCTCTGTTCAGTTCTATTCTATGGAGCCATTGTTTTTAAAATGATAATAGGAAAGTGTGGGCAGGCGGATCGCTATGGCGACAAGAGCACAGCAGGAGGCAAGAAACGTCAAAAAAGAATCTGGAAGAGAAAATAGAAGAGAGAGAAGAGAGAGAAGAGAGAGAAGAGGAAGGAGAGAGAGAAGAAAGAGAAGAGAGAGAAGAGATAGAAGAGAGAGCAAGGAGAGAGAAGATAGAGCAGAGTATTGATGCAACAATGATGAACCACGTGAGACAGAGATTCAGACAAAAAATTCAGACGTGGAGATAAAGAGACCCTCAGTGGGACATGAGGGGGGAGGAGACCCTTGCGTCTTCACAATGGAGTTGTAATGATGTAAAGGAAATGTCAGCGGCTCAATGGTTTATGCAACAGGCACTTGAAGCTGAAGTGGTGTGGTGGAGGGTCTGCGTGGCATTCACACAGGTGAGATGAGGAGACTGACACCACGCTCAGGTCCGCACAGTTAACACGAAGCTAGAGCCAAGCTAACTGTTTCCCCCTGCTTCAACTGTTCATGCTAAGCTAAGCTGGTTTACAGCTTGTGGCCTGGGACTCCCATGTTATGCTGTTAGGCATCGGCGTACAAGGCAACCGCCTACATCGTTGTATGGATAGGGCTGGATCAAAAAAATATGCAAAGTATTTCTTTTTATAATTGAAAATAATCAAATAATATCCCTGTTTCTATTTAAGGCCTCAATACGAAACCTTTTCAGCTTTTTAGCCAGAGTTGATTGAAACAGGGACATGTTGGTTGGTTTGTTGAATTGGGAACATAATATTAAATATGTTGATGATTTCATCACCCTACTAACAGGTAACTGGTAAATGCATTTATATAGCACTGTTTTGTATAGCACTGTAGACTCCAGTTTTGATACACACATTCATACAGAGAAGCACTTTCTCTGTCACACATCACTCACACACTGTCAGCTGGCATGGAATGGGGGCGATTGAACCACCGACCTTATGGTTGGAGGACGACCCGCTCTACCTCCTGATCCGCAGTCGCCCCACAGCCAAATCAGATGATGGTCGCTCTATGCTGACTGGCTCATTTTCATGTGCGAGAGACCCCAACAGAAAGAGAGAGCTACTATAAACAGACCCAAAGATGAGTGTGTATAGGTCAAAATAAGCTCTTGTCACCCAATAGAATCGGAGGCTTTGAGAAACTGGTTTTGTCGAGGCTCTTACTGTTTCTTAGGGTTTCACTCTGATGTTTTTTTTTACAGTTCATTTGTGATTTCATGTTGTGAAGATCACACTGACTGGAACCCTCTGGTAGAGCTCAATCATTCACCGTACTCTTCAGGTGAAAACATGAAGCTCCTTCTGGGCTGGGCCACTTCCGCACGCTGCCTCCGGCGATCAGGCATGACAGACCTGACAGAATGAAAAGAACGAATACGCTTAAACATGTCTCACAAGCGCAGTACACAATGGGAATAAGTGTGAAATATTATTATCCCTGAACATTTGGACTCTTTAGTCGTCGTTATTCCCAGTAAAACTGTCCAGAAGTCAACAGAGCGACAGAGAAATGACCCATTTGTACCTGCTGGGCGTCATATTTCTGGAACAGCCCCCCCCCCCCGACCAACACCAGAACTCATTGGCTCTGTCTTTCGCCTCTATTAGCGCTGCAGCCTGACCTGGCTAACTGCTGCTAAGTTTATCTCTGTGCCGATCTGTGCCCCAGAGGCATGCAGAGGCAACCCAGAAAAGACAGAGTGCACTGTCAGTTACGGCGAATGGGGGAGGGACGCGGGAGGAGGTTGATGAAAACTCACCACGGCCTGTTCTGTTCAACACAAGCTGTTATCTGCTGCACTGCGAGTGAGGGATTGTGTGTGACAGTATGTGACCATTTACGCACCATGTAACAGCAGCATCTAAATATCAGCTCAGGGTCTTTTTATCATTAGAAACGAGCTCATTGTCCCGTTTCCGGTGACCTCTGTGCTGCCGTTTGCCTGGAAAGCTGTGGGACTGACTCACACACTTAATAATTAACACCAACCCTCCCAAACCATTTCATGTGGGTCGTACTAATGATGCCACGAAGCCCTGCAATGTGTGAATCTGTGTTTATTAAGTTCACGGGCTGTATTTTTGTATTGATAATTGGCAGATTTAAAAAAATGGGACCTGTCGCATACATTTAATTTTGCATCATTCTCATTCTGACTGAATTAACCCCTGTAAGACTCGAGGTTTGCACAAGAGACAAACAAACATGACCTATGACACGCATGTATGTAAACGCCCTCAGAAGCCACAGGGCTTCTGGTCGAGTACTGCGCAGTGAACACACTGAGCCGTTTCAGCTGCCCACCCGGTTACGCTCCGAACCAATCAGTCGATATATTGATCCAGAATGAGGCATGCTTGTAAATTATTGAGTTTGTGACCTCGATGCAGTGCGCTGACATCATCATCGTTGTGGGTCTGGAGCCAAGCGCTCCGACGCTCTGCACTGGAAAAGCCCCTCTGGCCAGGACTCGGATACCTCGGCTCTGCTGGTGGTGTGCTCCAATCTGCCGGCCTCAAAGTCGGACAGGATGCGGTGGCTCACAGAGAGAAGTCCTTTGGCTCTGTCACACTGAACTGCAGCTATGCATCGTGTCTTTTCTTACATCCGACAAGGACCTCGTGTTTTCATTTGAATTTGTCGGCTAGTTTGTTAGTTCGTTTTTTTCTCTAAATCCAGGAGTTAGTCTTTAGTTATATTTTCTTTAACATTACACGATTTTCATTGATCTCTCAGAGAATAATTCATGTATCCTGATCAAGCAAATCTCTTATGTTTCGGGGACTTATATTTATGAATATGTACAATTTGGTGTGGATCCAAATAAGAATCTTTATCTAGTGAATTTCAATGTGAGTGTTGGGCCTTTATTTTCTACCAGTGACACAATTCTAGAAAGGAATTGCAGGGCAGGTTCTTGCTTATTTCAGAATTGGTTCGGAAGTAAATCAGAGTGGGCCTAAGTGCTTTAGACAGTTGTATATACAGTAGATATAAATGTATCTTCCCGACCAGCTCCATTTTCCCTGTTGGATTTTAGGAGCAGTAGCTCTCTCCTCGGGCATGTCTAAGCAGATTCAGGGCAATGTCTCATTTATCTACTGGCCCAGTGGTTGAGCCCTGCCCTTCCATGACTCATAAAAAAACTCCAGACACTCAAAAAAAAAAGGCCCTGATTGTGCAAATATTACCTTCTATTTCTCAAACTCAAACTGTTGCTTTTTTAATTGGTGGCATGCAAATCCCTGCACTTATGAGCCACAAGGTTCTCATCGGTGCTGCAGTCACCCACAGAGAACATGCCCCTTCACTCATTACAGAGCCATCGCTTCACCTTCGGAGAAACTCCGGGTGTGGCCTGCATATTATAAAAACCAGCCTGAGTAACTTTCCATTTCTCACCGCAGGGGAGGGAGGGAGAGGCTTGTGTGACAGCCAGACTAAGTAGTTGAGCAATTGTATTGTCTGAAAGGAGCGACTTGAGAGTACATGTTAATTCAGGTTCGATAATTTTTTATTAAACATTCTTGAGATTTTCAATCCGGCTGCACAATTATAGTCTCTTCATCTAAAAGGTTTTAAGTTTGTTTCTTGGTATCAAAATGATTTAGTAGACTTGTAAAACTTCCCTGAGCCATGTTATCAGAGCCAGAGGTTATGTTACATCATTTCCATGAAGTGATGCCGTACCAACTGTTTGCATCGAGCCGAGCTCACCTGCATTACAATGTAACAATAATGTTACCCTTACAAAAATGAAAACAGATGTTGTTCAACTCAAGCAAGTGTCAAGATGATAGATTTACTCATAATTTTGATGTAATGTAAAATGATGTGAAAGTAGACAACTACTTTTACCTGACTGGTACTATTATTAGTAAATGGGTTTATTCCCTTTTATTGTTTGCTTAATTTATTGTATTTAAGCTCTTAAAATCTATTCTATGGTTTCCTAGTGTCAGCATCCAAATCTCTGAAACACATAATTTTCTTATTTTGTAAAATATTTTGATTTGGTGTGAAAAAAATCTGTTAATATTAAAAGTGATTATAGTTATGTTAGATTATTATTAGTTTATGTTTTTATCCCCTTTTATTGACTTTTTCATATCTTTATTGTATCTTATTTTTTGATTTTATTATTATGTTTTTCTTTAAAATAAATGTATTGGTACTTTCAGCATTCAACATCTCTAGAATACAGCAGGATTATTTGTAAAATATATAAAAGTATAAAATGTACTACTTTTACCTGTCTGTTTATATTATCAATATACATTTTCATCCCCTTTATTGACCTTCTTCCTATATTTATTTAATTCATCATTGTTTTTAGAGCATTTCAAATCTTACATAGCATTTAATTGTCAACACTGTTATTTGTTTTAGCTCCTTCTTGGCTCATACGTGAATAGTGATGCACTTGTGAACACACTAACCTGATTTATACAAAAAAAAAGCCAATTGTTTCTGACCTTTAGGAAAAAAAGGTGACCATATCGGAAGTAGAAAAAAGGTTTACATTTTTTTATTTTCGAAAAAGAAATGTAGAACCAGATCTCTGCAGGGTTAACACGTATGATTGTTGTGTAAACATCAAATGTTTTTCAGGCTCAGGCTCCGTTTCCTGCCTCTACTGTAAAATGCACTCCTACTAGCTCACCAAAGCCTTTTCCCTCAGGACACAAATGTTCTTATCATGCATACTTCCTGGGACGAGGCATTTACTGTCTCTCTGTAACCTCCGCTACCTTCATTCTTGGCTGCATTCCTGAGCAGAACTGGCTGCGTCTCCTCTCTGCAGGTCGACACAGGAGCCCATCAGCCCTCCCGTCCTCACACCCACTGTTGCATTCTGCAGCGTGTGTACCTTGCAAACACGGCCACAGTGCTTACTACACAGTGGAGCGATGTTGTGGTGACACCGCATGTGTTGTCGTGCAGGGGAGCATGTTGTATCTCATACATAGACTGAGGGAAAAGGAGGGAATGGAAATGAAATGAACAACGAAAAAGAGAGAAAGGCAAATGTGAAAAAGAAAAAGATATACTTCAGCCTACTCCTATCACTGTTTCATTTGGCTGAGTCTCTGGTCCTGTATCACCCTGCGTGGGAGTGTTGGAAGCCCACTTGTTGTGTAACACCTTTTCCATCCTCCACACTATCATCAAAACTGTGCTACAACAAGGTTGAAACACAACAGCTTTTCATCTACTGGTGTGGGACATTTCAGCAGTTTTAAAGGTATTTTCATACCCCCCCCCCCCTCCCCAAATTCCCAATCAATCAAGATAACTAAGTCAATCTGTGAATCAAACAGTACATTCATGAAATTAAAGTCTATCATTTGCTCGAAGAAGCGTCTTGACAAGCCATAAAATACATGAAGAATCTGACACTGTGAATATAAGCAGGAAAAGTACTCAAGGGTTTTCAGGGGACATTATGGAGGTGAGAATGTGTTAAATACGTGAATATAGGAATAAAAAGCAATCTACCTAATCGGGGCAATGAATGTGTACCAACAAACCCCAGCAATATATTTTGTATGCTTTATTTTTTTGGGCCGGACAACATTTTTCATGTCACATTCTCTGTTTTCCATCTATCTTTCATTCTATGTCCCCTTGCTCATATTCTCATCCCTCACTCACCTATTTCAGCATAGCGTTCTTCTGGTTCAGACAAAATATTTCTCTGCATGCAGCAGGCTCTCCTGCAGCCAGCTGCCACTCCACTCTGCAGTGAGGTGGAATCATGGACTCCGCGCGGGAGCTGCTGCGGCATGTTGTATGTCTGTGCATGCGTGTCTTTGTGTGTGTGGAAACATGGCATGTAGACATGTTAATTTAGGTTGTTGGTCCACACTTGTTAAAGGAACAGGACGCGGGGAGTGATCGTATAATGGAGGGGGAAAACAGGCTTGGCGCTTAACAAGCTGCACGATTTTTCTGCCTGTGACGAGCCAGAGAGTGTGTGTGTGTCTGTGTGTGTGTGTGTCTGAACATGTTGGACTGTCAAGCATCCCTGGAAAGGCTGAGTCAGTCGAGAGGAACACGGAGAGAGTGAAAATAGAGATGAGGCAGAGGAGTGGTGCTGAGCACTGAGACTCCATACATTATGAACGCGGAGTAGGTGGGAGAGGGGACGGACATCACAGAGGACGCGCTTTGAAAGGTGCCGCATCTTGGTTACCCTCAATAAACCTTATAAAGGAGGAGAGGAGAGGGAGAGGAGACATTGATGATGGTTGTGCTACAGAGAGCTGCAGCGAACATGTCTTGTTTGATATGCACATGTATATTAGCACACCCCCACATATACTGCATACACTCATTTATATATTTATATATATATATAAAGCTGTGGTGTTGTGAATTTCTACAGCGATGTGCACTTACAGAGCACAGGTGATGTATTATTCATACTAGCAGTCAAAGATTGAGAGAGTAAAATGCAGCCTGCATACCAAGCTACCTACTGCACACACACACACACACACACACACACACACACACACACACAAACAAACACACAAACAGTTTATGCAGTATATTCTCCACACAGGCAACAGCGAATTACCTCTTGCAAATGTACAGAAGCTAATTCCAATTTGAGGACTTTAAAACGCAGTAGGAGCTCACAGCACATCCGTGCCACTGAAAACTACCCAAGCTCCAAGCAGAGGGCACATGGACAGTACTGACAGTACTGACAGTATTAACAGTATTGACAGTACTGTCAGTACAGGAGTCTGAAGGTGATAATGAAGTGACATTCTGTTGGAACTATAATTAGAGCATAAATCCTGAAATCCAGGTGCCTGCTCGCTATGATGCATGAATATGTCTGTGTGTGAGGGGTAAGAAGTGTTTTAATGACCTCTAATACGAGCTGAGAGATGGGCCGTGAACCAGAGGGCAGCGGTCTTAGCTGTCATCAGACGACCTCCAACCACTGCAGGGTGGAGAGCAGCTTCCTCTGTGGGCCTCTGTCAGTCAAACACCAATAAATAAACACAGCCAGGTTTGCATACGATCAATCACAGCCGCTTGTCAGTGAATTCATTCAATCATTTCCTCTTGCAAGGAAAAGCTCCACTCACTCTGTAAATGCTGAATCTTACAAAGTGCAGCTGCAGTAGCACATCGAGAGACTGAGGTCAGAGGTTTTCCCTGAGTGTGAGAAGAGCGAGACCACACCGAGCAATTATAACAATTCTATTCCTAAACATTGTCTAATGTGTTCATTATTAAACATCTAAACACACAAGCAAATCTAGAATGGCACTCAACAGTCCCCTACAAAACCATTAGATCTGGATTTTTTGCTGGATCTGCAACGTATTGCACACTTACATATAATGGTCTCCTAAATGTGCCCGATTTTTGATATTAAGATCCACTATTCTCTGAGAAATCAAGAGAATGTTGAAAAACAAACAAACGCAGATGAAACCATAATGTCTTTGCACAGTTTCCCATCTGCAACCCAACAATAGACAGGAAAATTTGGCAAGGGCAGAAAGTGCTTTCGATGAAACAAAACAACAAGGCAGCTTCATCTGCAGGTTGAGTTTAGGTTTTTAGTTTTGGAAGCAGCCAGGACATGAATAAGACATTGGGCAGCGTCTTGATACAAACCTTGTTTTCAAACCTCATATTTTGGAAGCTATTCGTGTCAGATCGAACAACAGGAAATGTGCACATGAGCTGCAGAAGTCGTCATGCTGCTGGCTAATATCTGCACCACCCGCTCAGAACTGGAGCTGAAGCCTTGGGATTTCCCAACCTATTAACCATTACTATTTATAACCATGTGGCCTACTGTGCACAAGAAAGTGTTCATCGAATGACAGAAATAGATGCCTTAGTTCTCAGCCTATAGAGTTTAAGGTGGTGATTCAAATATATACTTTGAAGTAGAGAACGAAAGACTTGGTTGTGTTGCATCATTTTACTCATTTATTTGTATTATTTCCATTAATCGTTAAAAACCGATTGCAAATCAATATTACCAAAACATTTGATTGTATTTAATAATACTAAAACTAGACAGCGTCCATATATCATTTTCTAGTCTTTACAACTACTCAGTGTGCTTTGTACTTCAAAAAGGGATTCACACATTCACACCCATTTGGGGTTCGGTGTCTTGCCCGAGGAAACTTGGATTAGAGAACGAGAAGAGTCTGGCATCGAATGACCAACTTTCAGATTAGTGGACGACCTGCACTATCCAAAAAAAGCATATTTTAGGTCCTAAAACGCATTACGTTTATATACGTGGGGATCCCAGGAAGGGCAGCGTCAACTGTGAAGTGTTGGTTGTAGAGAAAATGAAAAGACAGAGGGTCAGAGAATTTTGGATTGATTAGTAGGATGTTGCCCACCCACAGGCACATTTTGAGCAGGCAGAGGCTAGCAAACACTGGAGGCTGTTGACCACAAAGAGTCATTGCATGTTTGTTTAAAGACATGCAAACTACCACAATCGAGTTTGTGCTATGGGACGTTGAGCTGTTTGAGAATTTAAATTGTCGACGCAGGTGCTGTCAGGATGTGAATGGAAGCTGTTCAGCTGTAAGATTAAAGTAAATTCCTGTGAGTGTGTAAAAACAAGAAACGGCTTGTTGTGTGGTTAGGTTTGGCCTGAGACAGGATGCTAACCTTTATGTTCTTTCCTGTACAGAGCAGAAGTAGCTGCTGTCGTGTATCCTGACCCGCTCTGCTCTGCAAGGGGGTCCTCTGCACCGCCTGTGTCAGTTTGTGTGCTGACACAAAACATGGTCCGACGGTGGAGCTAATGTTCCCTATGTGTAAACTGTCTGTTCGGATGTTTCTGCATTGTCAGACAAACAACAGTAGCTTCAACAGTAGCTTCATCCTTTTCAAGAATAGGGACACAATAAACACAAGTAGTCCAACTGGGGAATTAACATCTGTCAAACCATGTTGGCATTGAAGTGATTAAACACAATTTTGGCATCGAAAAAGGCTGATGCATCATTTGGGAATAAGCAAAAAGAAGAGAGATATGTATTCATCACAATGTAAAATTATATATTGATAGCGCATTTGTATATTTACATATATTTTTTTTAGGGATTTTTCGTGAAGTTGAACTAAAATCATTTTAATCCACGATTCAAACATTGTGAATGAGTTCATTCACCTTTGAACTACAGCGTTTGGATTGTCTTAACTCCTCTCTTGGTGCACAGTCACACCCAGCAGGCAGGTCTCAACTGTGTACTCAAGCTTTGCTTTCTGTGGGTTAAATGCGGTGAGAACAAAAGTCTGCCCAGTTACACTGTTTGAAACTGCAATGAGCACAGAGCTCTGTCCTTTTAAACCCTGAGTCTCCTTTGTGTCTGAACTATATCACGAGTTTATCGATCGAAAGTTTTGTGTGAAAAAGAAGAATTAAAAACCTTTAAAGTGTGAAAGCCCATAATCCAATGATCTTGTAAAAGATGTGCATCAAGGATTTGCATATGTGCTTAAACAGTGGCTCATTTTACAGTGTGGTACAGAGAAAGGCCAAGATTTTTGGGGAAATGTTATAGAGCCAAAGCACAGACAGAATAACACACCGAATACTTGAAAAGCATTCAGTAGAACAAGAGGATGATGTAGATCCACACCTAAATGTAAGGGCTTCTTGCCTCACCCAAACCACATCCTTTCACTGACCTTCACGGTAATCCATTGAGTCGATTTTGTGTCATCTTGTTTGCATACAGACAAACCAACAAATGGACATATTTGAAAACATATGAAATATAATAAATATTAATAATAAATAATTTATGTTTACCAGTATTATATTATTTATTATATTAGAACATACATTTTCAGAGTGACAGAGTGACTCATCACAAATTTTTCCTGAAATCCCTTGAGGCCCCTCATTGCCACCACTGAGTGTGCGGGGGAGCAGACGCATTCAAGCATGAAGAAGAGAGAAGTTCGTAAAGTAAATTACTAATTTTAATCACTTTCACCTTCACTGTGATCCCCTATTAACCTCAAAACTGGGATTGACTACTGTGGCAGTATTACTTTATTAAAAATGCATTTCCAACCATTAAAGTGAAGAAGAACGAATTCACAAAGCCTTAAGAAGAAATGTGTTTGCTTTATTGAGATTCAGTCCTGTCTATCTGCCTTATAGCGTCTTCCAGCTGAGGCTTTGATGAAAAGCTCCCGAAAGGTCGTCCACTGTCTGTCGGGAATAATGCGTAAATAATGCGTCTGTGGTTACCGTGGCAATGTATGACTAAGCACACAGAATAAAAGCTGGTTGTTTAGGGGAAGGACAGAGGCTGTATTGTGGTGTATGCACTCAAGCTCAGTGACGTACCTTCTGTGAATTATATTTACATTTCCCTCATGTTGTTTTGGGGGTAAATAATTGTATGGTATCAGCTACTGCATGGATCTAAATAGGGAGAATTATTAACCAGCCGGCATTATAGACGGGGACGCATGTGAAACACGCCACATGGGATCTGTGTGTTCACAGACACGATGATCTGTGGAGCATCGAACAGACTGGGCGACAGCCGGTTTCAGCTTAGACCAACTCCACCCAGGTGTTTCTTTAGGACTTTGTTTCATTACGTAAGCCAAAGCCTTGTCATGACTTCAGCAGCTTGTCACTCTGCCCTCCTCTGTGACTGAGAGGCAAAACACGGAGGGGGATGAAGCTAGAGCAAAGGTCAGAGCGAGGTTTGTATTGTGCAACAAACAGGCTATGAGGAGGGCGAGTGATGGCAAACATGATCTTAAAAGAAACTGCCCCTAATGTTTTCCCATGCAGCTCATTGAATAACCACCGTAAGTTTGTGTCATACACATGTAGGGCTGCTATAGTGCCGACGACCTGACGTGTAATGTAAATGTTTCAGTAACGAACATACAAGGTAAATGTGTTGTTGCAGCAAATAAGTAGATTAACTAATATGTCTGTATTCTGGTTTGTCCTTGTCGTCAAAAACTCCCAAAATACCAAACTAACAATGAAATGAGCCGAACAACAGTTTATTTGTGCAGCAAAGGTTAATACAACTTTCCCATCTGTGCCATTAAGCTTTATTGTTGTCCAAAAACACACATGGGCTCTGGGGTGTCCCCATCCTGCCCACCACCAACCCAACCTTCCCTGATACAGGCCCAGGACCACCTAATCCACTTGGGTCTATACTTTGGGTCCTGTGTGTCGATCCAACCACCATCCAGATTGGAAGAGAGAAAGATCGCTGGGAAGTAATGTGGATTCTATTGCAACATCCATGATCAGGTTGCTCAAAGAGCTAAGAATCCAAGGACAAACCCTGACTAGACAATTAAAGAAACCTGACAGACTTGAAATTGCAGCAAATGACTCTGGATCAGCAGGAACGACCCCAACTGGGCCCCAAGATGTCTGATCAGCCTGCGGTGGCCCTGCCTCTGAGGAGGGTGTCTTGTGACCCAAGGGCAAAACATCCTTTGACAATTAAGGACACACCATATGTTATTGTCAAAGGATATGTCCCTAACATCAGATCAGCATATCCCTAAAAGCAGAAGACCTTCAAACATACGAGGGACCTTCGCCATCTTGTCTTATAGCTCCAGACAAACCCAGGAAGCTGCAGAGCAAAGCCAAGTTTAAATGAATTATTCTGGCATTATCTTTTAAATGGAAAATTCCTTCCTAACCAGACAAGGCCTGTTTTGTGCTACGTTTTTCCTCATGTCAACATATTTCATGAAAAGACAAATCAACCATATCCACCATATCAGTGCTTTTCAACTTCTTTGAGCCAATTGATTCCTTCTAGTAAAATAAAATAAAGATGATATTTCATATTAGTCAAACATCCTAATGTAGAAATAAGCTTTGAGTTTTCAGTTAGTGGAGGCAGGGGACACAAAGACGATAAGCTTCATCATATGTATGGACTTGTAAGAGGGATCGAGCCATTTTAGAGGGGTTGGTGTTAAATGTGATTAGTTCACGATAAGAGAAATACTAAATATCACGATATGAAGTATTAAAATCTTACGCATGTCAGGGATGAGTGTGCATGGAAGGAGTGAGCGGGCCACACCCGCCTACAGCGCGTGAAGGCGAGGAGTGATTGGCCGAGCATCTCCATGGCAATGCGATGACGTCTTCGTCCCTTGCTCTAATTGGAGGAAACCCCGTGGCCCCAGCCGCTGCAGCGTTCCGGTCTGTCAAACTATCCCCCGCCCAGAAGGCCCGCCTCCTTACCCCGCGTTGACAGACTACTGGTTCGCTCGGCAAATTATTGTCTGTCAATCAGCACAGGGGCCGGTTTACGATTGGCCGATTGACTGCCATAGGACCCGCCCCCGGTCCTGCTCACTGCTGTTAGGTGTCCGCTGCTGTTCTTCGCCTCTCGCCTCACTCTGTCAAATCGGATCAGTTCGTGGAGCAATCGGATCTCAGGAGGTCAGAAACGATGAGTATTTCACTGCGTCCATTTCCCCGGTTAGATGCAGCATCGCGCGCTAATCGCTAAACTCTCGTCTGGTTGATCGGTTCGATTTCGCTGAACGCGGCGAGTGTCGGTAAATGGACGTTTCTTCGTTGGAAGGAGTGGCCGATGTAGCTAAAGCCCGTTAGCCGTGGCTAACCTGTTAGCTGCACCCACCAGACAGCTTTGTGGCGGCTCCTCCATCAAATCCCGATTCTCGTAGCCGACCTCAGCTTCGAACCCCGTTTTTAAAAGAAAGGGATCTATTCGTATCTTCAAAACTCGAGTCGTGAGAAATTCTTTATTTAAAATGAATATCACCGCGGGTTGGTGCGTTAAGCTCGGAACAGCGCCCGTCAACCGATTGTCTTGAAGGATATAAATGGCTGCTGTTTCTGAAAATAGTCCCTCTAGTTGTGCGCTAACACCGGGCGGATGCATGTCCTTGTATGCCTCGATAACGATCCGCGGGATTATTTCCACCCACACGTATTAATTGCATTTCCTTTTTTTCCCTCCGCAGCTCATAACGGTGAGGAGTTACATCGTTGATCGCCCGCTGCACACGACCCTTCAAGCACCGCAGCCCGTGACTGTCGCGTAGCTTCCCCCTGCAGTTCTGACTCCAGTCACAAACATGGATAAAGCCGTGGATAAAGTGGATCTTATTCAGAAGGCCAAGCTGGCCGAGCAGTCCGAGCGCTACGAGGACATGGCGGACTTCATGAAGAAGGTCACGGAGATTTCCACCGAAGAAGAGCCGCTGCTGAACGAGGAGCGGAACCTGCTCTCCGTCGCCTACAAAAACGTGGTCGGGGCGAGGCGTTCCGCGTGGAGGGTGTTGTCCAGCATCGGGGCGAAGACCGACCAGGCCCAGACGAAGAAGCAGCAGCTGGTGAC
This sequence comes from Platichthys flesus, assembly GCF_949316205.1. Classification (NCBI taxonomy): domain Eukaryota; kingdom Metazoa; phylum Chordata; class Actinopteri; order Pleuronectiformes; family Pleuronectidae; genus Platichthys; species Platichthys flesus. Next base: position 11,315,250 of record NC_084954.1, on the reverse strand, counting down.
GGAGTATCGGGAGAAGGTGGAGAAGGAGCTGCAGGACATCTGCAACAACGTCTTGGTAAGGTGTCAAAAAAATATTTTCGTAGGTCTGCTGCATGGATCCATACCTGAGTGAGGTGGAAACCCCTCCCCCTCCCCAATGCACAACGGTGGCAGATTGCTGCTGGTTAATGTTGTAATGAATTTGGCCATTTTGAATCCGCATTGACTCAAAATACATCGTGTTTTATTAAACGCTCCTGCTCTTTAGTCAAGTATTATTTAAACACCAATGTAATGTGCGGCGCAATTATTTATGGATGCGCATAAAAATGGATCGAATACAACTTAAAATGTGAACGCTATTTCGTTTAATCCCGATACGTGCCCGCACATATCTACAGTGACTCATGATTATTTTTCGAACGGCATCTTCCCTGTTCCTGTGAGCGCCCTATTGTATAAATAAGGCCCCTACAGGCGGAGAAGGACAAGGAAGTATTATGTAGTCCTCCCACTGTTCCTGCCTTTTGGGAATCTGGATTTAGAACAATGGGCTTGAATCCTTGTGAGGGTGTGAACTGACAAAAGGTCAGAGTGACTGCACCAGCAAGGTGTGTCTGAGAGGAGGAGGAGGGGTTCAAGCCAGACACAGGAAAGATAAGGGCTATACTCTGTTTTCTGTACAGCAATGCTATGTTATATGTCCATGCAGTCCCATCTGGCAGATTGACGCCTAATGTGGTTAGCCAAGTGCAAGATTTTTTTTTAACATGCCCAAACGACTCCTACTCTAAGCCCAGTTTGTACAGGAAGCCAAAAATGACACCCTCCTGCTGAGCTACAGATTGAAGCCTAAGATACTGTGCCATTTGGTTTTCACTAAAATTCCCAGTCATTTTTCTCTCTGCGTTTTTAATGCCACCATCTACTGAAATACTGGATGGGACAGGGGGGGATGCTTTCACCTCTCGCTAAATCTAATGCAACAGCACAGATTGCTTTACATTTATTTCTGGCCTGCATCCATAATGGATTAGAGGCGATCTGGGTGAAAGCTTAGCCGAAAGATTGAGACACTTTCCCTGAGCTGCTGTCTCTAAAATGCACTGCGGAGCTGCTTGGGCAGGGATGGGTGACTTAAAAAAAAAAGGAAAAGGTGCTTCAAATATTGCAATAGGAATATAACAAATTTATGATATATATTGATATAAAAGAAGTCTAATTTCTACTGATAAGTACATTTTCATAAATTCAAAACTACAATCAACTGACTAGTTTCTTCAACTTTCACTCGGGAGGGGGAAAAAGGTCTTGCGACATGAAAGAAATTGTGTGTTGCCTCTAATGGCTTTATTTGCAGATGTGTTAGCATTGTAATGATACTTAATTCAACTAATTAACAGCATAAAGGAAGTTTTGTTATAGGAACTCTGATCTCAAGCTGTCAAAGAATCTAGTTGAACAACCATTAACAGCAGCTTGGCTCACAGCCCATCGGACGAGTTCTATGTCCACGGACCTGTGTGGGCGGCACTGATTTCTGAAGTGAAACTGCTTTATTCACTGGTTCTCCTGGATTTATTGTTGGCTTCTGTTAAAAAATATATATATTTACATATATCCTGAATGTCTCAGGTTATCAGAGGGACAACCTGAGCAAAATTTAGGAGCAGCTTAGTGCACTCCCTCCACGATGATTTTTAAAGTGCCCCCCTATCTTTTGTCATAGATTTTTAAGCCTGTAGAGGGTCTGCTAGATCACAAAGGCCAGAGTCTTCAACAAAGGAAGTCCTTCTCCCTCAAAAAACTGCTCCTGGAGTGCCTGAAATGCCCTGTTTGCATTCCTTCCTATTTTCTCCCCCTGTAAATTATCTACCGCAGGGCCACCTCCATTTTTACCATGGCTACAGTGGTGTGTACGTACAGCAGATCAGGAAACCTTTGGGTGAGCGGAAAGAAATCGTCATGCCATGCTCTTAAGTGGTTGACCAATGACCTAACAGTGGGCCAGCTGACTTAAGCGCTAAATCTGAGTGTTTCTGACCAGAGCTTTATTCTATCGTTTAATTTGAGTTGGTTACCTCCATTTGTCTTGGAAAAGAGTAGACCTCATGAACGACTGACACTGAAATAATACTGACTGGAAAAAGCTGATGCAATGGGGATGAAGTCAGCAACTACAATGATCCCCTGCTACATCACCAAACACCCTGTAGCTATCAAATTGCTAAATAGTTTAGTACGTTTTTGGAAAGTATATATTCTTGTTTAGGCATCTGGAGGTTCAAACAGCCAGTCAGGCTTTCATTTAGCAACACTTTTTGTACTATATTATTGATAATGGTGACTGAAATGAGATCTTTGTGTGAATGCCCTGAGAGCAAATCCAGTCCTTGTCTATTGTGTAGCGCACGTAGTGAAAAATGAATGCTTTGCACTTGAGACATGCTCATATTTTTGCTGAGTCATTAAATGACTTGGGAGTGGCTGATCGTGTGCGTTTGACTCATAAGGGAGACATCTTGCTCCTACGTTCAGTAGAAAAAATTTTTAGTTTTTTAAATGGTTGCATTTTGAAAAGTCAAAGCCGATATTAATATCCTATTCAGACAGACAGGGCTGTCATCGGGTCGAGGTGATGGAAGGCTTTGTCATTCAAGGCAAAATGATTAATCTGCTCTCTAAATCCGTTAACTTGAGCTTTATCCATGGTTTCACTGACACAGATTAGCCCATGTAATCTTCTCAAGTCTGTGGAAACATGGATGAATTGAGTGTAATCACAGGGTGTGATTGAGTAAATATCATTAGGCAGAGACATGAAAACCTTGACCTGGTTGTGGACAATTTGGAGCAACTTTAGTCAAATCTGACACGGACCAAAATGTTTCCTCTTATGTTACTGGTTGAGTACATTTTCTTGATTCCTGATTGAGCAGAACCGTTTTCATTAGTCATTGAGCTGCTCTCTGGTTGACGAAGGCTCATGGGACACTCATTGGTATTCACACTGGACCCTTTTCACATTTTATGTTGCAGCATTATTCAAAAAACATACAATACCCCATAGCAATGAAGCAAGGTTCCTTTCACTCAAACATCTTGTGAGATGCTTCTACACCTTGAATGGAGGCACAAACCCACAAAAGGTCTCGGAGCTGAAAAAGCATATTAGTGCAGAATCAAACCAAGAGATTCTATCCGTAGAGGTCAGAGTAACTTTAAAAAAAATTAAATAAAGAAATGTCAGATAAGCTATAACTTCAGTTAAATAGCATGCCTAGAGTTTCACTAAGTGATTAAATCCTCCTCCTTCATATTTGGATGTTGTGGTTTAGTTCACTGTCTGCTGTGCATGTACTCTATTAAATTGATCTGTTTTTTTTTTTTTGTCTTCACAGAAACTGCTGGATAACTTTTTAATTCCACACTCCAAAAATGGCGAGAGCAAGGTCTTCTATCTTAAAATGAAGGGTGACTACTTCAGATACCTTGCTGAGGTTGCCAATGGAGATGACAAAAAAAGTGAGTTAGTCCTTGGTTTAGTTTTAGAAAGACCAACATCTTAAAGTTCAATTTTTTCTCTTTGCTTTTCTTTATGTACACTGGGTAAATGTGAGGGTTTAAGGAATCCATTTGTCTTTCATTTATATGTAGAAACGAAAATAAGCCCCCCCCCTGTCTTTTTGAATCTGGGGCCCCTTCACGCTCCGTGACAGATTTTGTCTTGGAGCTAAACGCTTTAAATGACGTCAAATGGGTCTGTGTCACAGTCCTGTGACCAGTGTCCTATAGGAGGGGGGTGGAGGTGGACAGAGTTTCCTCATGGGGGGAAAAAAACTGTATGTTTAAGAATTTCTTTGCCTCAGCCTTCACTGCTCCATTATTAGCAGTAAGTATTGCATGTAGATCCAAGATTTCCTGTACAATCAGCTACCTGGCTATTTCTGCAACATCTAAAATTATTTTGAAGCTGTTCCCTTAGCATTTATGCTTGGCACCTATGGCCAAAACTATTTTTGTGTTGGGCTCTGGTACCTGGAATTCAGTCGCTTTAGGTGTGTCAACTGCATTTTCTCTTAAGTCGTCATCCCTATTGTAATTCTTGCATAGTTCTGCTCTAATATTTCCCAGTTACCAGCATGCGGTACATGTACCTTTTTAATTTTTATACTAGGGCTTCAGACATGCAGGAACAAGCCTGACTCACTGCTGGAGAGTACCAAATGGCATGTTGGCAGGGAATTTAAAATGCAGCCAGTGTTTGGTAACGCTTAAAACAAATACTAGGGTAACTTGAAACGAAGCTCAGTTATTACAAAGACCAGTTATACCAGTTAAAGGGGAAAAGCAATCAAACCCAACTCGCTAAAATGTCGACGATGCCTTAAACGTCAAATCGTCCATGGATGATTTATCTTAATCAGCGCTGGTTCCAAGGGAGCTATTGCTAGCTGTAGCTACTGCCATGGCTCAGAAGCTGTTGGTTCATCAGCCTTTAACAGTATTTGTCATAAATATTGCAGCCAGTGTTGACTTTCTCAAGTGTACTCACACTTGAGACACATTTACTCTTGCCCTCACTCAGTGCAGTTGCATTAGTTTCTTTTTTTTTTTAGGTTCCATTGGGAAAACTGCTCTCAGGCACATTACCGCCACCCACTGATCTGGTGTATGCAGCATCTTTTTAACTACCTCCTAAAAGAGGTTTTCTGAATAACTGGACCTTTACTAAAATCCTTTCTTTGTCAGTTAACAGTTAAACCCATTTGCTCCATCTTTACCTGGGAAACGGACAATCTATGGACAAAAAAAACATGTTATAGGTTGTGGAGATAATCTATATTCTTGCCATCAGCAGATCTTGTGAAAAAAACTGAACACAAAGGAACAATAAATTAGCGAGGTTCTCATTACTTTTAGACATCCACATTGTGTAGCACTTCAATTTTTTTGTAAATGTGAGCACTAGTAAATAATAAACTTGGATGCTGATGTTTTCACCTGCAGATTAATCATTTGCTTGGTCTGCTAGTGATTACTAATGTTCAGCAGCTTGAGGTGCACAGTACAGTAATGTCGCTCATCAATTTTGCTAATGTTTTACCAACAATGTAATTTCATACACAAAGGAAATTTGTTTCATGGTTAGGCTACACATACAATACTAGTCAGATCAGTTCACTGTTTGTGTTGGCTTTTCATAGGATCAGTTAATGATAAGAAATGTAGAATAAAATCTTTCCTTTTAGTTAAATAAGTTGATTTCGATGGAAAATACTTCCTTGCTGAACGTTGGATGAGAAGATTTTTTGCGCTGTACAAATTCGTGCTGAAAATAATAAAGCTTGAGTCACCTGCTGATAGTTTAGCTGGGCACAGAGCCCAATTCAAAATATGAACATCTAGTGAAACAGAAGTGTAAAACAAACATTTTATTTCATTGGCAGTTCATTTCTAGTGCCAGGAACATTAAATATCCAGGGTTTTCTTTGCAACCATTGTAGCAACTTGTATAGAACTCACTTAAAACTAAAGGTTTTACCAGATTTGTCTCGATAACAAAAATGATTTCAAGTTACTTTGTGCAGTTGTCAGAACTTATGTTATGCTCAGACAAATTCTGGTCAAATTAGACTGAGTGTGGTCTTAAAATGATATTTCACTTAGTGGATTTGTTTCAACCTTGACATACATTGAGTATTTCAAGGTCACTGATTATGTTTTTTGTCTTCTTCTTTCTCCAGAGACCATCAGTGACTCGCAGGAAGCGTACGATAAGGCATTTCAAATCAGCAAGGACGAAATGGACTCCACACATCCCATCCGCTTGGGCTTGGCACTTAACTTTTCCGTGTTCTACTATGAGATCCTCAACGACCCAGAACAAGCCTGCTTGTTGGCCAAGGAGGTCTGTAGAATCTTGCAAAAATCTGTCACTTGTACTCAGTTGTCTGCAATACTTTTTAATGTGTAAATATTTTTCCTCTTTTGATTTACAGGCATTTGATATGGCCATCGCAGAGCTTGACCATTTAAGTGAGGAGTCCTACAAAGACAGCACTCTTATCATGCAGCTCCTCAGAGACAACCTGACAGTGAGTGGTCTGCTCTAGCATGGAATATAAACAATCAATACTGTGGTGCTTGAATGTCTGTCTTGAATCTCTGCTTCAAACAAGATGAAACTTATTAATTGCCAATGGGGGATAAAATGCACTTTTTCAGACTGTTTGATCGATGACATGCGTTTCTTTTTCAAATCAGCTCACATATTCTCAGGCTAACCACTGAGTAGGACACTTCTTAATTGCCTCAAGTATTAATTCACTATTTAGGGACCAGAATCTTTTCCTTTTTTAAGCAAGAGGAACTGATGAAATAAAAAAAATGGAATTATCTATTGGGAATTTCAAGTCTCTTAAGTAAACGGTCTAAAAGGCAGCGGTGTTCTCACATTAAACTCAAATTTGTTAAATCACGTCAGTAGCTCAACAGTGTATGTGAATGAATGAGGGCTCAGGTTGTCGTGTGCATATACCAATAGACTCATAACCAATCAAATTCAGAACTGTTGCTTTAAGATGTATATTGTTTTTCTTTCCAGTTATGGACCTCGGACAACGCTACCGAGGGGGAAGAGGCCGGAGAAGGTAACGAGGAGAACCAGAACCAGAATGAGAACTAAAACCCAAGCCCTCAATGTTGGGTTCATCTCCTAAAACGACAAAAGGAAAAAAAAAACTTTTTACACATCCTTCATTCCTTATTGCTCCACTCAAACATTCTACCAATGAAACCCACTGCTGAAAGAGTTGTGTACGGAAACAAATGAGAAAAAAAAAAATAATCATTCTTTTCACATGGCTGATTTTGACAAATGGTGAAAAAAAAAAGAAAAAATAAGAAACCCTCCATTCTTCTAGTTTGTGCTTGCCCTGGCCTTCCCATGTGTGCAGTTTCAGCTGTAGAAAAGTGATTAGTAGCTTGACGATGGTATCAGATTCCCTGCTTAATTTGCTGAGAAAATTATGTCCCACCATTGAACAAGACTAAACCCCACCATTGAGAGTTGGATTTAAAAATGTTTTCCCCAATAAGAAATGTTTGATATAAATAATTTGTTTCCCCTATAGCTTTCTCGTAGTGCGTCTGTCTCTACAATAATGTGGTACGGTTACAGCAGCTGAAGTCCAACATCAAAACAAATGTAATTTTCATACTGCAGGGAAAGCCAGTGCACTTTACATGCTGGCAACAATACTATAACAGAGCTAAGTAGTGCCCATTGGTTAAATCCTCACTTTCTGCCCTGGTTGTGATGCCACTCTATCACTGAAGCATGTCTTTTTGTGGGGGGAAATGGTGGTGCTTGTTTGTCTGACCAAACGCAGGGACCTTTTTAATGGGAAGAAGACAATTCTGTCATGCATGTCTCTTCAGATATTACACTGGAATGGGAACAATTGCTGTAACACACACAAGTCCAAGTGTCAGTTTTAGTAATTTTCAATGCAGGTTTGTACACATCCTAAATGAGGGTGATTTGTTAGTCTGTCCAGTGATTGTCATTAGAGATTTGGACCACTATTGTTTTGCTATTCATTCAATTGTAGTCCCTGAAAGCCTTGTGGAACTGTTTGAATCCCTATGTATCAGCTATGTTAACATGAATAAAACATTTTATAAACCAAATCCATGTTTGTCTGTTTTTACTTGCATAACAAATGTACTGTATCACTCTTCCAAAGGGCTTTATTCAACTTTGTTTTCCATAAACAAATGAAATGTGGGAATAAGGGTACTCAAGAACTGCTAATTGTTATTTTGCTGACCACTACATTTTGGAGGAAAATATTCTACTTTATTATATGAATGAAACAACAGATTTAACAAGCTACCTTCACAAATCTAGAAATTATTGAATTATACAAAGACGCTTTGATTAAACGTTTCACCTTGGTTTTCGCTCGCTCTTACTGCAAGAGTCGAGGTGTTTGTTTATGGCTTAGCATCAAAGGATTCATGGTCCATGTATGTACACGAACATGTTTTAATGGCGTGTAATCAAACTTTGACGTCACATCGTTTGACGAGAAATCGATCTTTGAGTTAGTTTGTATCTCTTACTTGTGTCAAATTGAGATTACTCATCTCAATTTGAAGTTGATTTGATGTAAGCCCTTGTACCTCAAAGTAAATATGTGGAATATGGCCACTAAATGCAAAATAGCAGGCTTCCTGTTGTGTTTTTCAAGTTGCACTCAGACTTTTCTTTTTGTCTGGTCATAATACACATCGTATTTCTGAAGATCGGTCAATGTGAACATGTTCCCTTACATGTTGCTAGGAATGATTTATAATATTTAATAATCCTTACAATTTCAATAGGGCCTCACTTTCTATCAGTGCCTTTCAGTCATCGGGCCCAAAAAAAAACAAAACCAAAAAAAAATCAAATTAATGATTGATTTGATTTTGTATGAAATTGTAGGGATTATTATTATATTATAAATTATTCTGACCGAAAAATCAATACACATGTGTATCATGACCAGACAAACAAAAAAGAATATAGGTGAAATTTGAAAAACGCAACAGGAACCACGCCTGTCAGTGCTCAGGCCCTAATAAGCTGTCCATGCAGGAGTTTTGTTTAAAATGTATCTTTGGCAGCAGTGTTGAGGAGAAAATGTATGATCTGAAGTCTTTTTATTGCGTATTTAGATTCAATCATGCTGTTAGTTGCACTAGAGTAAAGGTGTAGATAGATATACTGTACTTTTTACTGTAAGAAAAAGCAAAATGCAGAGAAAAATAAAAATAGTTTCTGACAGAGTTAATAACTGCAATTCTACATTTACCCATTAATATCCAGATGTATTTCTGTATTTCTATTTCCGTGTGTTAATTGGGTTCGCAGGGTAACATAGGATCTTCTAATTCTATCTTGAGTTGACATTAATATAGACATTAATTAACTGAAGAAATGCATAAATACATGTAGAAATAAATAAGTAGAAATACAGCATGTCTTTATTCATCTTTTTCATTTATTTTTTATATTTAATCATTTATTTATGCATTTATATACATATATTTTATTTTGTCCTCCATATATATCAGCCTTAGGGATTTTACATAAAACCGCACAGGTCTCTCTGGCTGACTGTAGGTAATTTCTGTATGTGTGGGTGGCACAGGTCACTGAGTTACATTTTTTGGTGTAAACATAAAAACATGTGTATGTAGAAATGCAGAAGTCAATCAATTGATACATGTACATGAAGATAATCCAGTGAAGGACTGGTATGACAGAGGCCATTCAGGGATATTTCGCTCACTGTTACTTAAATAACACTTCACACTTGCTACTTTTACTCACAGTTAAGTATTTGAATCTAAACTTATTTTTTACCACAGATAATAAAAGCACATCAGGGCCCTTCGTGACAAATGATATATAGTCGCTTTGCGAAAAGCGGATGTTTTCCACCCGGTGCACTTCCGGTTGGCTGAGCTAACGTTAGCGGTGCAGACAAACAGTAAACCCGGGACAATGGCAGTATTAGACTAGCTCTGCGAGAGGCCTGAGGATGAGGAACATACTAATAATGGTGCTTCTGGCTCCATGCTGGGTCAACGGAGCTGTCAAGTCAAGAGCTACCAACGAGGACCACCTCGAGGAAAACCCGGAGTTCGGTGAGTAACTTAGCGAGCTAAGCTAACGTTAGCCTTAAAGTTAATGCTAGCTCTCATATGAATGCTAACGGTAACAGCGGCTATTATGAATGTAAAGTGTTTACGTTGCCCTTCATCTCTTCTTATAATCAATGTCGCTGTTTGTTTATTACGTCATAAAGTGTGGAGTCGTAGGTTAGGGCTAGCTACTAAAATATAACCACATCATATAATTTGAGGAACTGGGTTTGTCAGATCCAGTCACGAGTCTGTGCAGGGACACTGTTAGTTACTGACTCTTCTTCTTCTTTTTCTTCTTCTTGTGTGTTTTCCAGATGTTCTGAACTCCTTCCTGTCGGACTTTGAGGTGCTGCCATGGTCGGGCCTCCAGCTGCACTCAGTCAGGAAGAGGGACGTCCACACCCAGTCCCACCTGGAGCGGCTGGTGAGCTTCACAGCCCTGCACAGGTACAGCAGCAGCCACATGTCTTGCGATCCAACTCAGTAGATCTGTGGAGTAGTGTTTGCATGGAAGGATCTAAAATGGAAGATTTCATAATCTTGTTTATCTGGCTAATGATACAATATGTAGGTTTAAAAAGTAGAGCTCGGCAGATTTGACCGTCTGTTATTGGTATTTGGACGCGAGCTTTACTTGCTGAAAGAAAAATGTGACTGAGGCTTTAACTGTAAACTTCCCGAATTTATTCATAGTTATAACACAAATAAAACCAAATTATAGTTCCAGAATTAAAATAATAAACACATTTCTCTTAGATTTAATGTAAAAAAAAATGCACACAGCTTTATTCTGCAAAATGAACGTTTTCATATTGTTGCATATTGGCAAATGGGAATGCAGATGCAAATATGTCTTTCCAAGGCTCATAGCAACTGCTTTTTATAGGTCAAATGATAAACTGGTCGATTAATACAAACTATTTTATAGTTGATGGTGAAAGTCTACAGTCTGTCATGTGAAAATGATCAATGTGAATATTCTTTGTTTGCCAATCACAGTTAGTCTGATTCCTGTGTGAAATTCCAACTTTTTGTTACAGTCCTTCAACCGAAAATTACTTTAAAGATTGATTTTCATTACTCAGATGGCTTCATATTAACCGCAGCTGATCCTTGGAATGTTTCTTTGATAACTACACATAATGTAGTATTAACTTTATAATTTCAAGTTATCCTCTTGACTTTTAGTACATAAATAGCTGAAGATGCATCTTAACCTCAGCTGATCTTTGGGATGTATATTTGTACAGAACTAAAGCTGAGGATTTTGACCCCCAGTCAGTTCAGTTAGAGTCACACTAAGAGAGAATCACGTCACTGCCTTTATGGACAGAATCTACAGTTACAGCCATCATACTGACGACTCTGTCAATATACTGTTCATACGATCCTGCTTGTGTTTGTGTTTAGACAAGAATTTTAAATATAAGTTGTGTGTGTCACTAAATATGACCCAAAAACCACAGTGTTTGGGTTAATGCTTATGCCTGTTTTTCATCTTCTTTTTCTGACTTCAGGCATTTCAAGCTTTACTTGACTACCAACACGGCACTTTTCACTGATGACTTCAAAGCTGTGTTTGTAGATAAACATGGGATGGAGGAGAACTATGATATTCAGCTTCAGAACTACTTCACAGGACATGTTGTTGGTAAGTTACACGATTAGGGATTAATTAATTATTTTATTTTTTTACAAAATATGCCCCTTTCCTAAGAGTCTTCATTTGTATGTGCAAAACAAGTCAATTTAAATAAGAAAAAATTGACATTTAAGAACTTAATCTGAGAAATTACAATCAAATAAGTGACTTAATTGTTGAATATCAGGAGTAACTACAACGTTTTGGTTTATTAAGCACTGTTTTGTTCAGATGATACTGGCTGACATGATACTGAGCCAATATATGTGTGCACCTCATATGAAGAGAGTACAGGATACGGGCTGTTGTTAGTCTTTCATTAACAGTAACCTTACCTGTTTTGTATCTGCAGGAGAGGAGAATTCCCGTGTGCAGGCACACATAGACGGAGATGAGTTTTCAGCTCACATTCTAACTGAAGAAGCAGAGTACAATGTAGAGGTAAGGAGTCTCTGTGAAACCATTGTTTCTGTGGAGGGACCGTCCATCGGGTTTTGACAGTTGTGAGGCCACAGTATTGAAACTGTTATGAACTTATAGGCTTTACCAGAGCTAAGAAAACCAAGCAAAGGGCAGATGTTCCACGTAGCATACAGTAAATCCAGCACTACAATGATATAGTCTGTAAATCTGGGGAGCTTTTAAGTGTGCAGGTGACTTTTTCAGTTTTCTTATTTAAAAAAAATTCTATAAAGGTGAATTGTTTGTACATTTCACGAAGCTGTCGAGTGCCATATTCCGCCTTTTTACACTGTCATCATGGTCATACTCTCTCCATCTTGTGACCGTCTCTGACCCATATGTTTCACTCTTTGTGTTTTTGTCCATACAGCCCATATGGAGGTTTACAGACTCCCCTAATGACGGCAGGTTGTTGGTTTATCGCTCCGAAGACATCAAGAATCTGAGTCGCATCGCCTCACCAAAGGTGTGCGGTTACGTCCACATGGAGGACATGGACCTGTTGCCCAAGACTACCAGGAGGGATGGGCAGGAGGTGGAACAGAAAGAGGGTGAGCTCGGCTGTCTTTTTTCCCTCACTAGAATTGTTGTCTTTTTCAAATGTGTTCACATTTCTTCCTGTGAAGTGGTAATGTGAAGATAAAGATCAGAAATCTGGTTCAGCCTGTTGTGGAAAGCAAAGAGTAGATAGAGAGTAGGAGGATGATTAATGATTTAAGGTGGAGAGAAGGAGGGAGGAGGAGGGTGTAGTAGTGAGACAAAGGAAGTGGGTGTTAGATTCTGTAACAATCACTTTTATCACAGCCTTTTTTTTATCTGTAAAACATAGCCTCTTTTATGCACATACACACAACTGACAAGTGGGTATTATGTAAATGCATCTGATTCTCTTGTGCTGTGTTAGAAACGTAAAGGATATAATGCTGATATGTGCCCAGAGGAGATTTCTATAACAACACTCACTGGCTTCTGGTTGAAAGCACTCGTTGGGGAGATGAGTCGAGGTGAAGGTTCTTCTGGAGGAGGCATTCAAAATCATGGAGGCTTAGCGGCCCAATGAGAATACTCTCAGTTGTCACTGGTCTCCCACTGCTTTTTGTGGAAGCCAGAGCGATGCACACCCACACTCTTGAGCAGTGAAGAGTCATGTGTACAGAACAATGTAATGATCGAATGAGGTTTCTTACTGTTGTCTTGTTGATCTTCAATTACTCAGATTTTTCGAGTGGAATTTAAACATGCTACACACATATTCTACAGGGAGATTATATGAATAGATTCAATTAAAGAAATATTTTGAAATTAGAATAATTTGGGCTTCAACTATGATCATGTTTTGTCTGACCAGTAGATGTACTGGAGAAGCTGTAGCGAGACAATGTTTTGGGTTTTTGCTTCTGATATACAAAAATATTTGCCAGTGAACTTTAATGCGAATGGACTAATTAAATTATAACTAGGACTTTGTATTTAATTATTTAATCTCTCAGAGGACAAAACTTATTAGACTTTATACATTTATTACTGCGAGAGGTGGCTGCTCTGCTCTGATAGCGTCGGGGTGACAGAGAAGAAAGTGCTGTCAAAGTTTAGTTCGGCTTTTACATGATTCACTTATTAGCATAATATCAAGATGATCGCCTATGAAGGTAAAGAGTTTATCCTGAAAATTGCTGCTCCAACTGTTAAACTGAATTGAAACATAACTGTATAGTGTGTTTGTTAATTCTGCTTCGGTTTACAGTGACTTTCTAATCTAATTGTAAACGTAAACATCAGACCTTTCCATTATGTGCTCAGGCCTTTTCCTTCATGTTAAACATCAGCTTTACACTGGCTTTAAGAACCAAGGCAGAGCTTAATCCGTTCACAGGCAAACGTTAAAGAAGACATGTTGCTTGATGTCAAAATTAGGGCAATTAATGATGGGAAACTGGAGCGTGGCCTCATTCCTTTACTTCTTACTGTCCCTATTTATTTGTAAGGTTAATCTGTTAGATTTTTAAACATATGATAATATCCTCTTTTTGCTGTTTTTCAACCTCTGTCCATTTTTCTTCTAAATAATTAATCTATCAAACTGCTCCTGCTGCTTCTTCCTTGTAGAGAACCACCACAGAGAGAAAAGACAGGCACACGACCACAAGAAGAACACTTGCCCCCTGCTGCTGGTCGCAGATTACCGCTTCTTTAGACACATGGGCCGTGGACAAGAGAGCGTCACTCTCAACTACCTGGTCTGACTTTATGATCTTATGTACAAAACATAGCTCAGTATGGAAGAGAGACATTTAAAGCTTTAACATGTATTCTTAGGGTATCAAACCCTAACCTGATATATATTATAAGTATGTTTTATACATTATCTGTGGAGAAATCATTCTGTTGTTTGCTTAAATCATTATTGCTGAGTAATTTATTTTTATTTTCTCACTTCAGATTGAGCTGATTGATCGAGTTGATGACATTTATAGGAACACAACGTGGGATGATGAATTTGAAGGCTATGGGGTTCAGATCCATCAGGTCTGTAGTGCTGTCTGTGTCTCGTATTCAATCCAGTCACTTGTCGAAGTAAAGCTGAGAATAAAAGTCCTGCAGAGTTCGAGAGCTGCATTTTTCTGAGGAACTGAAAGCTTTTGTGTGTGGCTTGTGGGGTAATTGAATTTGTTCCACGAGCTGTGGGAATGAATGGAGACACTGTTTTTCATACGATGAGTTGTGGGTTTCCTCTTAAAAGATATGCATTCATTTAGCTACTCAGAGTTATATTCCATTTTTTTTTGTCACGCTAAAGTCAAGAAGAAATGTCATATATATATATATCTATCTATCTCCAATATGTCATGTGTGTCATAGCTGCCGCTGTAAGTCTGGGGTTAGGCCAGCTATGAAAGCCATTGTTTTAGTTTACTTTAATTTATAATTCAACAGACATTTGAGAAATAAATGTAATATCTACTATGTATTTTGAAATCTTGATCTTTCCAGACTCTAAATAAAATCATAAAATTGCGTAATTAAACACAAGGAATTTACTTAAATAACATCCTTGGTTGCTGTTCTCAGATGATTATCAACAAGGAGCCTACGAGGCCTCCCCCTGGTCATGCTGGCAACGGCTGGGTCCACTATAACATGGAGAACAGCCCTGTGAAAGGAAAAGAGGTGTGGGACGTGAAGCGGCTGCTTGAGGTAGGAATAGTGTGGAAACTTAATTTTATTCAAAGATTGAAGAATTCGCATAAATGCAAAAAATCCTCCATACTGCTGCACCACCCCTCACCATAATAATGCCGAGGAATTGCGGTTGTGAATGTGTTTGTGGGGAGAATCTCCCGCTGACTTGTGCGTGTGTGTGAGTGAAAGGAAAACTCTGGATATTAAGTCTGCACCAAATTATCCGGATTTTACCCACAGGTCATCCTTATAGCTTTAATGATCGATATCATTTATTTTGTTATTGTCTTTTCGTTTAAATAAACCTATTCTAATTCTACAGTTGGTATATAATAATTCCTCTTGTTCCCTCAGCAATTCAGCTCAGACATCGCTGGCAACGCCTCCACTGTGTGTCTGGCCCACCTGTTCACCTACCAGGATTTTGATGAGGGCACATTGGGGCTGGCCTACGTGGCCCCCTCCAAAGCTCAGGCCCTGGGCGGCCTCTGCCCAAAACGTAAGAGCACAACGACAAATCTGTATGTATTGTCAAATAATGTTTAAATTACAAGGTCAGTGAAATATTTTAGTCATCTTGCTCTTCTTGTGCTGCTTGTGTTATATGTTTTAGCGACTATGTTTCTATAGCATGAATATTTTTTAATTAATGGGAAGTTAGTTGTGTTGATTTAGGAATACTGATCTGGGGATTTATAGCAGTTACAAAGGATTAAGTTGAAGCCATCCCATTCAAAAGGGAGGGCTGCTTGTGTAAGCCTTTTGAGAAACTAAACAAACACTGTCTTCTTTCTCTGATTGTCATTTTGTAGCTTACTACCCGTCTCATTCCATCAAGAAGCCCAGTTACCTTAACACGGGCTTGACCAGCACCAAGAACTACGGCAAAACCATCCTCACAAAGGTCTGTTTCTACTTCATTCTCAACCGCAGTCTTTGACAAATATAATTAGTGGGTGCACTCGGCCTCAGTCAGGATGTTATGCAACTTGCCAACCTGCCAAATTGGGATTGGAAGTAGAGCAGACACTCCTTTTTGTGTGGGTGTTATGAGTAATGATTATACCACGTTGCATTTTGACACTTACAGTAACAGTGTATTGAATGCTCCACGAACAAGTTTCTGCATAGTTTCAACACATTCATTTGACCTTGATTTGGAGCTATTCTGTAAACTCTAAGATGACTTGTACGTGCAGTAACTTCTCTGTAATGAGTAGTGCAACACTGAAACACCAGCACCTTTCTATTGAATAGTAACAAGTATTGTCAGTCCTTGTTGAATTTTTATATTAACGTTTTATCATTGTTTGTTCTCTAAGTTAGAATTGGTTCATATTTTCCAATCCAATATTGTTTGTTGAATCCTTCTTCACATCCCAATTAGCCATCAAAAGTTTTCAAGAATAAAAAATAGAAGAAGGCTGGTGTCTGTGGCCTTTGCACGACTGTGATAACAACATCAGATCATTTTTTTCAAACCGAGCACTGACCGACTTGTCTGCCTGTGCTCTCACTACGCATAACCGGAGTCTTCAACCTTGGAGATGAACACCACTGAAGCAGAGACGATAGCGAGCAGTTAGCGAGCGAGTCACACAAAGGCTGGCTCGTAGGCGTTGACAGATATGAGCCTGTTCGTGTGTTTTTGAGGCGTAGCTTAGACAAGAGGGCTGATAAGTGGGTTGAATTCTTTTCAACCCTTCTTCTAGTGTAGCCTGCTACTGCTAGCTCGTCCAGCATTACCAACCCTAGATTTAATGCTCATTTATGCTTTCTTTACATACAAAAAGAGATGTGTCCACTTGCCCCAGTACTGCTTTTATTCGTATCTGTAAGATTTGAACAAATATGGACAAAATATATGTAGAGCACAGCAGAAGAGTCTTTAATAAATCTGGTGTGTTTGTGTCTCATCAGGAAGCGGATCTGGTGACCACTCATGAGCTGGGCCATAACTTTGGAGCAGAGCACGACCCTGACAACATCCCCTACTGTGCTCCTAGTGACGACCACGGGGGGAAGTTTGTCATGTACCCCATCGCAGTGAGCGGGGACCATTACAACAACAAGGTACACACAAGTCAAAAACTGCTTTTAACCTCAACATGCAGCGTGATGCCACAGACGTATAAATAAATATATAAAACAATCCGTGCTGTCAGTCACGTAAGAGGACTCATTGAGTTAATAATGGCAAAGTGAAATGTGAAAAGGTGTGAATACCAGTTCTGAACGAGCTGTCCTGATCAGTGTTATGTAATAGTGAGTCACAGACACTGTTGTGAAATGTGACAGACAGTAAATGTACTTTACCTCCTCCGTCACCAGCTTTTGCAGCAAATTTATATGTGACTTTGAAAGAGCTGTTGATTATCTGTTGTGGCTTTATCGGCAACTGAACCTCTACAAGATATCTGCCAGGGTTTTACACTTCTTCTTAATCACATAAATATACATAAAAAAGACTTGATACAAAGGCAATGCAACTGTTGATGTGATTGTACATGCATGCTTGGTTTTGTCAAAAGACAACATTCCTTACAGGCAAAATCCTTGTTACAGCAAGATTGTGTACTTTTTAATTGATGGAGCTTATTTTAGTTTCATGGCAGCACTTTATCACCATGTCCTCGGCATCCACTCCCAGCTAATATCTAACCTCACTCTACTTGTCCTTTTCCGCCTCAAGCGTTTCTCCAACTGCAGCAAGATCTCCATAGGAAAGACATTACGTTCCAAAGCTCCAATGTGCTTCAAGGAGAGGAACAGTAAGGTGTGCGGGAACTCCAGAGTGGAGGAGGGGGAGGAGTGTGACCCCGGGCTACTCCACCTAAATGATGACCCCTGCTGCTCCTCCAGCTGCAAGTTCAAACATGATGCGCAGTGCAGGTATGTGGCCCAAAAGATCCTCCGCAAGAAAATGTAGAAAACCAAAGACATCAATTATAAATACACACACAAAGATCAGGTTGATTCATTGAACTTGACTTAATGATCAGAACATGTTTGTTGCTCGTGAGATTCACATGCTCTTGTTCTCTTAACAGTGACCGAAACAGTCCCTGCTGTTTGAATTGCAAGTTTCAACAGGCAGGTGTGAGGTGTCAGGAACCCATTAGTGCAACCTGTAAAGGCATATCCTCCTGCACAGGTGAGCGCCACCTGCTGGTTTATCACGAGAGCTGCAGCAATCTCTGAAGGGCTGTTTGCCACCCTTATTTATTTAAAGGAAATACTGTGAAAAACTATATTTCTTCTGTTCTTTGACAACTTAGGCAACAGCAGCCAGTGTCCACCTCCCGAAAATGCACTTGACAACACTGTGTGTGTTGACAGCGGCCGCTGTCACAAAGGAGAGTGCAACCCGTTCTGTGAGGCCATGCAGAAACTTCAGTCCTGTGCTTGCAACGGTAAAATATGTTGATTTGTCTCAAGAGCAGGGGAAACTGTGCAAGAGCCCCAAACTGATAAAAGCTAATCTGGATGATCTGTTTCAGAGATGTGACTCTGGTGATTTAAGATAATAATCAAATACAATCCTAACTTTGGGGAAAACACTTTTTTTTAAGTTTAGATTAGAATTTAAACCTTGAGGTTTTGGAGGATAAATGATCAAACATCCACCCATAAGCGTTTCCCCTGCATACTGAGGCTTGAGTCCTCTGTTTACAGCCGTGGGTTCAATTCCGTCCTAACCCTTTGCTGCGCGTCTTCCCCCATATTATGTCCCCATTTAATGCTTGCTGTCCATTTTTCTATCATTTAAAAAAAAAGGCACTAAATGCATAGAAATTCAAATAAATTGCTGCAATATAGAAACTGGTTGTGCACCACATGGGAACTTTAGTTTAGCTGTTTTTGCAGATAGACAATACAGTCTCAGCAATCACTTTAGTCAGTTTAGCCTGGTAATCTCTGAATGAGCTCCCCTTTGATTAAATATTGTAATTTAATTTAACGTTGTTATAGAAATCCTCTTCTCTCTTGTTTCTAGAAACGGATAACTCCTGTAAAGTGTGCTGCAGGGGAAAAGATGGCCTCTGCTCTCCGTTCATCCAGCACAATACCAGCTTCCTTTACCTTCGCAAAGGAAAACCGTGTACTGTGGGCTTCTGTGACGGGGGCGTGAGTCATCAAACCTTTGATATCTTTCAGATCTAGAAACAGATTGGTCCTCCTTTTGTTGATCTTAACACAGTCCTGCTCTGAAATGTCTTTAAAAGTGTATTAGTGTTACAATGAGTTTCGTTCATCAACCTTTGACTTGTTAAAACAGGGAAAGTGCATGAAGCAGGTGCAGGACGTCATCGAAAGGTTGTGGGATTTTATCGACAAACTGGACATCAACACTTTCGGTAAATTTGAGAGGATGTTTTTAGATTTGAACAAGCATGGCAATGTGAAATGCTAAGAAACATTTCAATCATCACTAACTTTACCTCTCCACCAGGGAAGTTCCTGGCTGATAACATCGTGGGTTCAGTTGTGGTGTTTTCCCTCGTCTTCTGGATACCTCTCAGTATTCTGGTCCACTGTGTGGTAAGAAACTGGTTGACATTTGTATTCCCTTGCTCCCAGTGTCGTCAGTGTGCCAATAACTGCTCCTTTTTCGGATTTTTATCACTTGGGTTTAAGTCTGATCTCTTCTTCAACAACTGCAGTAATGGTGACAGTTCTGTCTGTGACTTTTTGCAGGACAAACGACTTGACGTTGAGTATGAGGAGAACACAAAGTCCTTCTACCCTCCAAGTGTAAGTTACTCCTTCTTTATTTGGATCCTGTGCATTAGCCTTGCTGCCACTCTAACACAACTAATACAATCCCATTCTTTTTGAAACAACTGACATTGCTAACAAGGATAAGGAGCTTGAAGGTGCATTTTTCAGGATGAGGCTTTTCCCTTCTCTCTGTCTGGAGATTTATCACTTTAAAAAAACAAGGTCTCACAACATGTTGATTCAGACACAACACTGCTGAAAAGGGGAAATCACCAACTATAATTAACACCAAGATTATTCTGTTGTTTGGCAGTGGGTGAAAAAAGCTTTAAAAAACGTCATGTTATAAAATGCAATAAATAAATACATTTATTACAATTATAATTAAAAACAGTTATTAGGCCATTTTAAGTTTCTTGATTTTCTACATTTTCTATCTTCTGTTCCCTGGTTTGATTGGAACTTAACTCTGATTGTAGCTCATTGAGTCAAATATTCTCCTTCTGACATGTTTTAAGGTAATATCTTGTGTCATATACAACTTTTTACAAAAAATCTGTAAAAATACATTTACTCCATCTCCCTCATTGAAAAACAAGGAGTCTCTGAATTGTTTTGAAGTTTAACTGATTGACCTAATGATTCTACGTCCAACTAGTTTAAGTTTCATTTTAATCAGTCATTTGCATCTGAACCAGTTATCAGAGGATTCCGTTTGTGTGATTACTGTCTTCTTCCATAGAAGATACATGTTAAAACACAGATTAACTATAACTGTGCATCGTTCAGCACAGTCAAGGTCAAACACCCAAGTGAGGTATCAATACGCAAAATACATTTTAGTGTACAGCTGAGACTTGAGGATTGAAAACACAAAGTTTCAGTTGTTTTATGTACGACATCAGCAATCCCTCGGTTCTCAGAGGAGTTTGAACAGATCTGGTGCTGAATGCGCTCACAGTCGTGAACATAGAGAGCAGCAGGAGAAGAAGCTTTAACACAAAGTGGTGTACACCAGGGGTCAGGTTATACGTCTGTAATGGCCGCGCTGTCTCTGCTGGGTTCAAGTTGCAAATGACACCTCCATCACTCTTTGCCTTGGCCCTTTCTGTTCTCATCGGAACTGCAGCAGATGGTGGAAGTTTGTAGTAGAGCTCCCGCCATAGGTAAGTGCGTGTACCATGGTTTGGTGTTGCGATGCGTAGCCATCGATTCCGTGAGGATGCATGGTCAGTGGCCCACGTTTGGGATACTCCTGCAGTCAGTCACTCCTTGATGTAATCACTGATCTGGCTGCACATTCACAGCCTTCAAGCTCCCTCAGGTCGTTGATCCCGAGAGGGTCTGAGTTAGAGACGCTCAAACTAAAACCGTTATACTCGACCTTATGGCTGCGAGTGTGTTGCTCTGCACAGATGTCATCAATGCAGAGTCGTCGTCGGATCAGAAATTACCTCAAGAGAACAAGGGTGCATTTGAGGAGTATTCAAACAGAGAGAGGGCCCAACAGGTCGCACCGTGTCGTCTTTATGTGAAAACCTATGGAGTGTGTCAGCATTTTACGTTTGCATCGGCTGCTGCTCTAAGCCACACGATGAGGGCAATGTCGTTTCGGTGATTGTTCCTTTTCTTTGATTGTTTCTTAGCCTTTTTTCTTTTTGTAATTTGCTGTTTGCACTGTGTCAAGTCGTTTGTCAGGTCTGATTCAGGACTTGTGGAGACTGAGGACACATTCCGCTATAGATTTTTCTCACAGCAGACATTTTGAATAATAAATAAATGGTAATAAGATAAAAAGGCCAGGTTCTAAGTACATTGATGACAGATAACCTGACTTAACTAATCCTGTTAGTGAGTCTGTTTGCTCCATATTAGGGTCCAGGTGCCTTTAAAGGGACCGCAGGTATTATAAGTATTAGTTACACTTCTGTTTGTGAAAACACAGAATGTCCACTGTGAGGAAGATTTACTGTTTCACTCATTCCAACTTCCCGTTATTTTCTTTAGTATATTAGGAATAAATTGACGGTTACTAGACTAAAATGACTGTATGTCACATGGTTAAAGTTAAAGGATGATGAGAAGTATCTGAGTAGTAAAAAGGGAATGACTTCAACCTCAGTCAGAGACCCTCGGCTCTGATGTGGTTCTAACTCGCATGTTGTTGTTTTTTCGCTCTTCAGAGTCAAGAAATGCTGAACAACCTCGAGTCAGTGTCAGGCATGCGCATCGTCAAACCTCCTCAGCCTCCCTACTCCTCCGCCGGCCGGACCGCGCCCTCCTTCCAGCCCCTGCGGCCTCTTCCGCTAAGCCAGGTCGGGGCCCCCCCTGTGGCCAGCAGCAGCAGCAGCACCAGCAGTACCCCGGCCCCCGGCCCGAGTTACGTCCCCACCCCGGACAGCGCCGGGGGGTTGCGGATGGCTACCATCCAGGAGGACAACAGCAGCGACTCTCACCTGGGAGAGGAGGGCCTGTCGGACGATTTCACAACCGCAGGAGCCTGCTCGTCGGCTACGAAGTCCTCCTACGAGGATCTGACAGAGCAGAACCAGCCGGGCCGAGAGCGGCGGCGCCTCCAGAGGCAGGACTGCATTGAAACTAAAGAGACCGAGTGCTGAGTAAACCATCCGCACTTTAAAAGCACCATCTTGTACATGCGACCTGCGAGTGTTTTAGGGAACATGCAAATATTAGCAGCTGCATATGCTTTTTTTTTTTCTTATCACAAGTCACATACACAAAGAGTTTAGAGGGAAAATCCATGTCATTTAGATCACGTTTCTAAGAGCATGTCAGGCAACACTGGATATTACTCACTTCCTTGCATTGAGTTACTGAGAAATGATTCATGAAAAGTCTAGACTCGCTGTGAGTGCAGACAAAATAGTTGTTGTGTGACTTAAAGTTTATGTGTGAAATAATGCTGTGCCTTTCTCAGTGAGGCAGACGACATCCTGGGCCAGAAGAAGCCTTGGAAACCGGAGGGCCTTGTGGATAAATTCACATTGACCAGGTTCTAAAAACACATCGTCTAG
The DNA here is from genome assembly GCF_949316205.1 of Platichthys flesus. Taxonomy (NCBI): domain Eukaryota; kingdom Metazoa; phylum Chordata; class Actinopteri; order Pleuronectiformes; family Pleuronectidae; genus Platichthys; species Platichthys flesus. The sequence continues at coordinate 11,292,528 of NC_084954.1, read as the reverse complement.
TGACAGTAGATCGGCCCATACCTCCGTCATGGCCCGACTGTCCTCTTAAAGTCTATCAAGCTCCACCGAATTGCAAAGACTCCTAGATATTAGTCTTCTTAGTATGTTTTCTTAAGAAAGCGTGAGTCCTTTCTCACAAAGTATCCTGGATCGTATTGACTAAATCGTTTTTTTGATAATAATTTTATTCCTAAGAACAAAAGCAAGAAATCTAATTACATTGATCCCGAGGCTCTGTCTGCGTGCTGTGTTTAAAGTTCGATGGTGGACCATCAGAACAAATAGGCCTCTAGTTAACTGTGTCAATCTCGACTTTCCTGCTCAACTCGCCTGTTAACGGGTGAAAGATGTTAATGTTATTGATGTTGTTGCCGTGGTTATTTACCCATCGTGGGAAACATGTCAGTGCGATACACCAAACAGAAAACTTGATTTAAAAGACTTGAAGTATTTTTCACATCACCAGAGTTTCATTAAGTTTTGTACATGCTCTTACTGTTGTCAGGAATTGATGCTTTGAAAAATCACAGGCCTGTTCATGTTTTTGACTCACTTGTTACTCCTGTGCAAGGAATGAGCGGAAGTCTCTCCAGCGTTACACTTACTGTATTTGTTCAGCTGTTGAATCTTAAAGAGAATCAAAGTGTCAGTTTTTTGTGTGTGTGTGAGTGATATGAAACAACATGGTGCCTTTTCAGATTTTGTGCCTCGCTGTTCCTAACGGTTTTATGGAAAGGAGAAGAGAATATTCCCGGTAGATGAATGCAGACAATGCTGAAATGTATTTCAAAAGAAACCATCCGAGGTGTTCAGATATTACGTTTCCACTTTGTTTCTATCCTTGTGCCAATGTGAGTTTGTGCCCCTTTTCTCTTTTTTTTTTTTAAGACTGTCTCTGTCGCCTGCTGTTTTGTTATAATAATAAAATCTGTAATTAACTGTATGTTGAAAATGAGTCGACTGTGTAGCGAACATAAGCTCAACCGGATGGATGTGAACTGTGACACAATTAGAAAATATTTGTATCTAATATTCTGATGTTTTTATTGTTTGTTTCTTTCTCTACAAATATTCACCATCGTCTTCCCCTTTAAATGTCATGCTTGCATCTCATCTCAAAATAAAAATCTTAAATGTGCATTTTAAACGTGAACACTTGGTCTTGTGTTGCACATCCCAGCTGCGTCAGTGACTCGCAGCAGGAATGCAGTGCAGTTTCAGGCTCCCTTCCAAATATCAAGTCCACAGTATTTTTTTTTCTAACTAATGTGCATGTGAGTGGTCACTGGTCGCAGAGCAGGCTGCTGTCGGGGCTCTTGGCGTCCACGTCTCCCCAGTAGGGCAGGATGAAGGGCAAGTGGGCCACTCGACTTTCCAGGAGCCCCCACAGGTGCTGGGCCACAAACTGGTTCCCTTTCTCTGAGAGATGGAGTCCATCAGACAGGTAGACTGTGAAGTCCTGCAGATCAGAGGACAAAACAAAGATCTTGTGATTGAAGCTGAAATTAAGCTGTCTTCAATTTCCTTACGCTCAAATAAACCCAAAGATACTGGAAATGATACAGAACAGCACAGCTAATCATCTTGTTTTGAAAAGCTGAACAGGATGTTCATGAGCATCATAGTGATGATCATGGTTAGTCCTTAAAAGCCCAACAATATTGATTTATTATTTATTGAATTACTTCAATAATTCAATCTAATAAAAGATTAGATTTTCTGTCAAGTCATGATTCAGTCTCTCTTTCTCCTTTCTCCTCCCCCTAATTCTCTCTCCCCTCTTTTGCACCCATCTCCCCTCTCCTCTCCATTTTTCTCCCCCAACCCGGTCGAAGCCGATGGCCCGGGTCTGGTTCGGCTTCTTCCAGTTAATGAGCCTCTCCACAGTCACCAAATGGATGCTCATTGTTTGGTTCATCTAAGATTTTAAAAGCCTTGGCCATCTATGTAAAGGGCCTTAGATACTGTTTATTATGATTTGGCGCTATAAAAATATAACTGCATTGAACTTAGTAAAGCTCATTTATAGATTTAGTGAAAGTTAACTTTGCCCCCCATAGTTAACTTCAAGGCCTTTCACTGAAGCTGACAAATACTGCTGCACTGTGCTCACCTGTCCATCTTTCTGCATGAGTGTCCAGAGGTCCAGGACGTCTGTACCGCACTGACCAGCGGCCTGGACACACGCCTGGGCGTACTGCCCCGCTACAGAGTTGTGTCGATTGAGAGGACATCCTGGAGGAGATGCAGGGAGACCCTTGTGATCTTTGTAGGTCTTGAGACTTTGACAATAAACGAACTAGAGAGAAAAAGACTGTGTTCACGTGTTACCTTTTAAAATACACTCCTTCTCCCAGGCTGGCTCGTGAAGGGGTGGGGGGGTGATGAAGATAACTCTGTCTGCGGACACTCCGGCTAAAGCCAGAAGCCGGATGATCTCCTTTAAGTTCTCTGAATACTCCTGCAGAGGGATGTGCTGCTGCGGGTTTTTATCTGCATGACGGGAACAGACCGGAATGAGACAGAATACATTAGATAATAATAAATATTAAAAAGACAGTGACAGGATTTGTATGTGATGTATTTAGAGTAACAGATCATTTGGATTAACTGATGAAGCAGAATTTCAAACGAGTGGATTTCCATAAAGTTGAAGGAATGTCTGTGTCTTGCCCCTTTAGACGGGAACAATGTGTGTGATCTATACTCACAGCTGCAGTATATGCTGTGTGAGTGAGTCTGTACCTTCCAGTGAACTGTCGTTGGCTCCAAAGAAAACAGTGACAGCGGCGACGTTGTTGTTGTTGATGTTGTCGTCTGAGCTGTGGCTGCTGATCAGACGAGGGAGAACGATCTTGGCCCATCGGGAGTTGTACCCGGACAGTCCTCTGTTCACCACGTCGCACTTTCTGCAGGGACAACTTCAGTCATTAGAGGGACACATTTCTACTCTGCCCCCCCAATGGTCAACTTTATTCTGTGCCCTTTGATTCTGCCGATCACGTTTATTTCATTCTCTCTGTGAGACCTGTACAATTCAAAGTAATCTTCAGTGTTGTGTTTAATTGCAGCGATGTCCGTTCACCTCTTCCTTACTGGAACCAATCACCATCAACTTCCTCTTTTAAGTTTCATGCTTGCATCACATCTTGAAATACAAATCTTTATTGATAACACTTCTGTGCATGGCACGTGCAAAAGCAATAATTAAATAATGATAATAATTAGAAGTCAATCATTATTATTACAATTTTACCACAGTTTGGTTGAATTTCATATTGAACCCCCCCCACACACACACACACACACACACACACACACACACACACACACACACACACACACACACACACACACACACACACACACACACACACACACACACACACACACACACACACACACTCTGAGCAGTCTGGGTCATGGCCTGCACATCACATCCCACAAGAGCCTCTGTAAAAAACAATGACTCATCAGATTGATGAAGAAGAACCACTCACCTCGCGAGTCTGTTAGCGATGTCTGCTCCCCACCCGTTGGGCTGAAAGGAGAACTGAGAGACACCACTGCGGGTTTATTCATCTCGAACTGGAGCTAACAGGCTAACAGCTCACGCTAACACAGGGAATATAACGTGACTCTGAGAAGTGAGTGTGGAATCGAACCTGTGTGATGGAGTCTCCGAATAAAATCACTTTGGGCCAAACGATTGTTTTCAACTTCGACATCATGAAAGTTCAACGCGCCACTGTCGGATAACTTCCGGGTGCTTGGCAGTTTGTCCACTTCACAATAAAAGTGTGAGCATCTACTATTTATATAACGTGTTAGATAAAGATAATAAAACACAAACATTCCAATTGACGTTAATTCTTTTTAACCAACTTGTGCTGGGAAACGGTCATATTTGACTTACTCCTGCATGTCTTATACTTTATACAGGAAGTGCGCAGTTCGGTTCTGCGCAGGATGTGCGTGCGCAGTTTTTTTTAATGAAATGAAATGAAATGAAATTTAATGGGCTTATAATTTTTTATATTTAATTGGATATTTGATTTTGTTATATTAGATTTTTCATCATCCTCATCATCATTTCTCCGCGCTGGTTCAGGGGTAAATGATGCTGGTCTTCACAGGTGACTCACCTACACAAGCCTGTAGCCGCCACCCTCCCACAGGAGATGATGTGCTTGTGTTTGTGTGTGTCCGCGGCGCTTCCCGGTTCTTCTCAGCACTACGCTGCCGGTGCGAACCATAGATATTTATATATCTACAGAATGCAAGAGAAAGCAGAGAGGGATTTTTACACACTGTCTGATAAAGATTCCGACAGTAAAGGCAAGGGTTAGTGATGGATAAGGTTTTCTTTAACAAGTTAAGTCTTTCATTCTCACTTTCCACCTTAAAACTATGAAATGAACTGAATTATGAACTAGTTCAGAATCTAAACTATTCATGTTTCCTTTTAGGAACTGAACTTTGAACTAGTTCATGAGAGGTGTGAACTTGCACAACAATGCTTATGCTTAAACATTAAAATCCCTGATCTATTACTATACTATACTTTTACTCGTAATATTAAAATATGAGTATTTTTTGGTGACTACAATCATATTTCCTGTAACTTTGCATTTTACTTCACCATACTCACCACTGGAGGGCGCTGCAGGTACTCGAGCCTTGCTCAGCTACCCGGATATCCGTCTTCTTCTGTTATGCCAGTAAACATGGCGGAGGTCAGGCTCTGTTTTGGAAGAGGAGCATTGGACAGATTCTACCACTTTCACCTCCGGGAGAGTTCCATTAGACGCGGTAACAGTTTAACCCAGACCTCGTCTCTGACCTCCGCCTTTCTGTCTGGTTGTTTTACAAATGGCGGACTGCAGGGAGGTGAAAGAGCCACGAACAGAGTAACCGGTGCAGCCTCACGGGACAGTTACACAAGTGGGACAGTGGATCCCGGTGCTGTGGAGGGTATCTGTGGAAATGGAAATGTCGCTGAATATCAGTGTTGTCACGGACTTAAAGATGTTTCACTTTATAATAAGACCCGGGGTCAGATTACAGGAGAAACTCTGCCTCGGTGCTGGAGTCGTACGAAGTTGGGCAGGAGTTTCCTGTACACTCAACGGGAGTGCGGGGGACAGGTTGTGTTCATCCGGGAGTTCGGGAACAATAGTACCCGATCCGAGCCCCTGTTCAGAACCAAGACCGGCTATTATGAAATGCTGGAGGTGTCACCCAGCGCCACCCAGGCCCAGATCAAAACCGCATACTACAAGCAGTCCTTCGTCTTCCACCCGGACAGAAACGCCGGCAGCGAGGTGGCCACCGTCCGCTTCTCCGACATCAGCGAGGCCTACACGGTGCTGGGCAACAAGGCGCTTCGGAGGAAGTACGACCGGGGGCTGCTCAGCCAGTCGGACCTCATCTCGACGGCCAGACCCTCCCCCTCCTCCTCCAAGGACGGCCCCGGGGGCTCCGCCACGCAGCAAGCCGACCGCGGGCGGCCTGTGGCGGGCGCCTACAACCGAGGAGAATTCTACGACTTCGACAAGTTCTTCAAGTCCCACTACAGCGATCAGCTGCAGAGAGAGCGAGAGATGCGGGCCCGCAGGGAGGACATGCTGCGGGACAGACACGAGCCGATGGTCGAGAGGAGGAGCAAGATGATGGAAATGTGCGTCGGGCTCATGGTGGTGATGGCTCTGTGTTTAACTTACAGTCTAAAACGGGGGTGATGGAGGAACGTGGACCCGGACACGGCTGCTGGACATTGACATAGATTCACCGTGCCCTTGAATGGTCACCACACTTCACACTACTGGGGAAAACACCGCCCCTGTACCAACTCTTAGGAACAGACATGAAGCTCCATCATGTTTTGTTCCTAGAGAGTGATTTTCTATAGATCACACTGTCTTCATGCAAGCTGCTAACCAAACACCGGACTGGTATAGAAGCATAGAGCTGCAACAATTCATCTCCAAACATCCACTGTCACGTCATTATCAATGAATTAGTATGTCACAAAACATCCCTCAAGAACAAATGAGAGGATTTGTTGCTTTTCTCTATCGAGAAATACCAAAGTAAATGTTTGGTCATATTTTAGACTAAATTATTAATTAGTGATGAAAACAATCCACATTTGCAGCGTGTATATGACTAATAATTCACCAGAGGACAAGTGCAGTGATCTTCTTGTCACTGTGTGAAGTCTGTGTTTATTATGTGTTGTTAGAACAGTTAAATGTCACCTGTTTCATTACCTCCATCAAGGAGGTCCGATTTTCACCCATGTCTGTTTGTTTGCTGGTTTGTAAACAAGATTACATAAACAAACTCAAACCTCAGTGGATGGATGTGGTTTGGGTCGAGGAGGAAAGAAGATGTGAGAACTTTGTGCAATAACAGACTTTTTTTCATTTCACAATTTCTGCAGGGAATAATTCATGAGTATTGATGAACAGGCATCAGTATGGAAGTGGTATCTATGAAATTTGGGGCCACTTGAATTCATTGTCGGGCCTTGGGGGAGGTAATGGTCTCTGTTGAGTGTCATTCTAATTCTGTACTGTTTTTACTCTGTGGGTTTTTATTTGCCACCCAGTTCGTCAGTGACACACACTCAGTGCCAGTGCTTGTCCTCCGTGCCACATGTTGTTGGCATGTGACCACATGCTGATGGAGGAAGATCCACTGGTTGGTTTACAACCTGGTAATGCTTCAGTTCAACTCCTTTTGGCTTTTGTAAAGTCATCTGCCTCAACAGTTTGTTTTTGACCCGGGTTTATTGCAATTTATAAAATATTTATAGCAATATAAAGAATGTCAGATGAGTCAGTTCTTGAAAATGCATTAAACAGGGGCATTCAGGATCTGTAAGCTTATGCTCACATAGGGAAGTTAAAGAATGTGCCTTGGGTAAAATTTATTGTACAAATCTTTGGTTTTATTTTGTGCCGATATTTAAAGAATAAATGATTAATGTTCAGAGCCTGTCAGAGCTCAGTGAAAAAAATGTTGCCTGATTCTTTAATTGTTTATTTATTATCCTTAGACATTAATATCAACAATGATTTAATACAGGACAACGGTGACAAAATAATTCACTAGAAACAGGTTCTTTAAAACCTTTTAGTTCAAATAACAATAAACACAGATTTAGTGCATTTAGAAATTCACAGTTCACATCACAGTTAGAAGTTAACACAACGTCAAACAAAAAGTACAGTGCAGATACATCAAAATACAGTTAAATTATTAATAAATACACGATAAACAAAAGTGCTTACATGACAAAACTGAAAGCTGAAATCCACGAAAATAAAGCCTCTCGTCAAACGGTAGCTTATTCAGTTCCTTCTCTTACATCGTAAATGCTTAGAGTTTATCCCTTAATTTGCAAGAGGCCTATCTCGTCTTTTCAGATTCAATTAAAATGAGGGGGGGAGGGGGGGGGGGACGGTTTTCAGGACGTGTACAGGTTAAACAGCTGCATTGTGTCTGATATGTTTTGTCAAATCACAAATTACAAATATGGATCCTGACGGTGCAGAAACATGGACGTCAGGCTCATCAATAAGTTACACACACTTGTTAGGCAGTGTTAAACACAAAAACACGAGCTCCTTCGTTGTTTTCTGAACGTGTGCCGCTCGCTCGTCCACTCCCCGTCCTCAGATGACCGGGTTGAGGGCGTCGTAGAGCCGCTGCACCGCCAGCTCCACCATCTCTCTCAGCGTGTCGTCCTCCGTGCACTCGTCCTCGTGGCGCACCGCCTGAGGAGGCCGGAGCAATTCAGTGGGAGATTCAAAAACAACACAGCACCAAATACGTTATCTGTGTGTCGGTGTGTCAGGCTGAGAGGCTCTCACCCTCGTCTCCAAGCAAAGAAGAACCGTCTTCCCGTCGACTGTCACCGCGATGTTCCTACCGTCACTGAAGTCCACACACTCCTCTCCAAACATGTCCCTGAGGACGGTGAGCAGACAAATCACAAAGTTCACAGAAGCAATGTTGGTCTAAAGAATTTCATTCAGTTAAATTTGTTATACTGTAGGCGATGTTATAATTGTTGGCCCAGACACTCACTGCAACATGACTTCCAGTCGGGCTTGGAAGACGTCCATGTCCATAGCAACACTCTGAGTCTGCATGACTGTTGATGAAAAAGGACTGCATCAAGGTTTTGAAGTGTTGGCACAACAAAAATTGGGTTTACACAGTTCCTGCTGTGGACAGACACTGGCAGTGGGACAAACGGACCTTTCTGAGCCCTCGGGTTCGACTGCACCTCCAGCACCACGGTGGTGACGGCGTCAGCGTACATGTCGTTCAGAGGGTTCGCTACCCACTGAAACAAGAGAAACATGGCGTCATTCCTGAGCAAGAAATGTACGAGTTGGAAAACATAAAAGTACATTTAGTAGGAAAATACATTCTATATTGAACATATTTCTCATGCAGGCCGAAAATTATTTAATTTTGAGCAAACAATTATCTTTTCTGTGATAAATAAATGTATTTGCGTGCTCACCTTTATTTATATTATAAATAGAATAATAACTTCTCTCACTTGCATTGTGTCTTTCTCCCTCTACCTCTCAACAATTTGTACACACGCTCAACTTGGTACAATTCTAAAAAGGTTGTTTAGGGTCCAATTATATCGCGAGGAGAACTTTTTTTGGTTTATTATTTATTTATTATACTTTATTATAACTCCGTACTCACCTCCAGCACCACCATCCCGACCTCGTGAGTCAGAGTGACATTTTTAAAAAGCTTCAAAGTGTTCTTCTCAGTTCTGTCCAGCTCTTCCACGTCACCTGAGACAGAACAAAAAAAAAAAGACAGTAAATACGGACTGAACTTGGATATATTGACATTGAAAACAGTTGAACTTTGCAGGAATGGAACACAACCGATATTTCCAGGTCTCACCAGTGAGGTTCCTCAGGTGGCACACGAGCAGCGAGTAAGGTCCAGTGAAGGGGATGGCCTGGCTCTGTTTAACCGTGCTCATGGCCAACTCCGTGTATGCTACAAGACAGAGCCCTCCGATCAATACCGCTGACAGCACAGTGCACAAACTGAGGACTCTGCTGTCAGCTCCCTGGTGCACAATAAACATCCATAACAAAGTCACACTAGCATCTCTGCAGCTCATCTGTTTCTGATGATCTTATTGGATTTATCATGTTTTTTTTAAGTCAGTGCGTAACTTGCAAAAAACTGGAAGCCTCAGTCTGGAGAGTTTGTGAGAAATGAAAGTGACCTACTGGAAAGGTCGGAGGGGTTGAGGATGTGGTAGTTGAAGTTCTTCTTCACCAGTATGCCTGACACCCTCTGACCCTGAGTGCACTTCTTATCCGCCAGAGAGCCCATCACCTGCGAGACGGAGCAAAGTCTGTGTCACTGTCGGTGCTGGACACAACATTCTGAAGTCTGAAGAAACACAGAGTGGCTCAAATGCTTAATGGAGGAAAGAGAACACAGGTGGTTTGTCCACCTTGGCCAGTTTCTCTCCTCTGAAGTTCAGGGTGACCGCCTCCGTGTTGCGAGGGTTGTGAACTTCGATGTGAACCTGGTCGTTATCCTCATACTCTCTGATCAGAGCAGCCTTCAGACGGGCCATCTCGTTCTGCTCCCCGTGAACCAGGATCTGAGAATAAGGAATAAGCGCGGAGAACTCAAATTACGGCCAAGAAGCATCAAAGAATTTATACCTAGGGGACAAAAAACTGCACATTTTTAACAAAACAGTTTTTTTCCTACCACGTGTGGGGGTTTGAGCGCCCGGATGAACTCGCTGGTCTGCTGGTAGTCGGTGTGGGCCGAGAAGGAGATGTAGTCCACCGACATCTTCAGCTGCAGCTTCTGTCCCGACATGGTGGTGATCTCCTCCGGCTCCGACATGATGTGCTGCAGCAAACACACAATAACACAATAAGCTGCTGTGGCTACACATGATCTCTTTCAATAGAACAAAACTGATGTAAGCTTAGATGACAAAAAAACTGTTGGACACGAGTGAACTTTTATCCAGGGAACTACATGAATCTTTGTTTCTTAAAGAAGAAACAACTCTTCACTGTCGCTGAGCTCTGACCTTAGCGAGTGTTCCCTCCACACAGTATCCGGCGATGATGACGCCGTTTCTCTTATCGGTGCACCAGCTCTCGAAGAGCTCCCTGGACAGGCCGCTCTGCATCATACCAGGAGACGCCATCACCACGCTGGGGCCGATGTCATCGAAATGATCCATGCTCTGTGAAGAACACACAGTTACAGGTCGGCAGCAGCTTCCAGACGCCACACGGAGAATACACAACATTTAACTGGGCTTAAAGAGAGGGATGCACAGTAACAGGCGCCACCTTCAGGTTGCTGATGTGCTTGAAGACAAAGGGGTTGTTGATATTTATGGCCTTGCGGATCTTATCATTCATTGCGTTGACGTACGTCTGGTACACAGCCATGCACTTCTTGGCCAGGGATGAGGCGTAGTAGATGGGAATGTCGTGGAGCTCCGGGTGGTTCTGCCAGTACTCGTCTAGAGGGGGAAACACAGCACAACCTCACAGACTTTCTGAGGGACAGATAAATGATCAAATAAAGACACAACAGACAAAACCAACTTTAAAAAGAAATGAACTAACATCCGGTTCCATCGCTCAACAGATGAATTTGTAATTTACAGATAGTTTCCTGAGCAGGGAGTAGTTCAGGACTTCTCACCCAGGATGAGCAGCAGTTCTTGGGCCCGTCCCAGAGCGAACACGGGGATCAAACAGCGACCTTCTCTGTTGACGATGTCATGCACGGTGTTACAGAACCGGGCTTCACGCTCCTCCCTCTTCTCATGGATGTGGGTTCCATAGGTTGACTCCTGCAGAAGGGAAAAAAGAACAGCATTTATCACATGAAGCTCCATTGAAGGGAGTATCCACTGTGAATTTAAAAACAAGGCCTTTATTGCATACTATGATTAAGATGTCGGGTTTGACACTGGGGATCTCAGCTGCCATCAGATGTCGGTCTTCTTGTCGGGAGAAGTCTCCTGTGTACAGCAGCTGTAGGGGAGAGGATTGCATCATCATCTTAACTTAAATGGTTTTTATGCAGAAACAGAAAATCAAAGAAACCAGGACGTCCTGTCATTCTGTACCTTGACTCCGGCTATTTCGATCATGAACATGGCCGCTCCCAGCACGTGACCAGCGTGGTAACACCAGAACTTGATTCCAGCGACCTCTTTGACCTCATGGAAGTTGATGGTCTCGATCTTTTCCATGCTCTCCTCCAGGTCGGACTCGGTGTACAGCATGTCGTCCAAAGAAATGTTACTGCAATGCATATAATGATTAAGTTACATCGAGCAGAGTAGAGAGGAACTTCTGAAGACGGATCTCTTCTCCTACCTGACTTTGACATAGTCCGACAGCAGCCAGCGATAGATGGCCTTGGTGGCGTGGGTCATGAAAGTCCTGCCTTTAAAACTGGTCTTCTGGAGGAACCAGGGCAGAGCACCACAGTGATCCAGATGAAAACTAATAGGAGGACACGTAATGAACACCAAATTACACATCAATGGTAGGGTACAGTAACTTTATTCAACCAACCCAGTACAAGCAGATGGTCTGATGGAGAAATCTAGATTCCTTAAGACTGAAGACTCACTGGCTGATGAGCAGCAGGTCGATCTCAGCTGGGTCGATCAAGTCGATGTAGGGGAGAGCGTCCATTCCCTCCAAGCCCGGGTGGATGCCACAGTCCAGCTGTGAAAATATCATTTGATTTGATTTGCCCAGGGAAATCCACACGGTAACACACACCACAACAGAACAACAATAAACCAAAACAGCAAAAATCCATCAATAACAGAAGCAGGAACAAGGTAACGATGTTAAGATGCATGTTGTCCTCGAACTAACAGGCCTGTTGTATTTAAATAATAAGAGCAAATATATTTGGTACACAATAACTTTAATCTTAGGGCTGCAACTAATATTACCTATATTTTAATCTGACTACTGACTTCTGCTTTTGTTATTATTAAATCTATAAAAAACAAAACCCATAAATATTCAGTTTTCAGTTTGATATGGAAAAAAATAAAAGCAGCAAATGAAAACACAAAACGACGACTCTATTATCAATCATTGATTTACTGATCAACTTATACATTCAGATCTATATCTATTGTATTTACCATGATTTTCCTCCCTTTGAACTCCAGGATGATGCATGATCTTCCCACTTCCTGACCAGCTCCCCTGCACACGACAAAACCCATTAATGACATTTAATTCACGTGCATTGGTTATTTCTGTGGTTCCATGTTGAGTCAACATTAATAATCTTAATGAACTCACAGCGGGCGGATAATAAGCTGATCGCTCTCCTCAGCCGGAACAATCACGTCTACTTTACGTTTCGAAGCCATGATCGCTGAATTTAACGCGTTAATTTAAAAGAGACATTATAAAAACACATCCGGTCACAGGTGCCGCTTGTGTGATGAATGAATGAGGGCGAAGACGGCACACTTCCGGTTGGTGCTCAAAAACACCGCCGACAAGAAACCAAGCGCGTGGAGAAAAGCTCCGAGTCATACGTTGGACATTTTTTTTGTTTTTTTCGAATTCGCGCCTTAAAACAAGGAAATAACGAAGAACGTAAAACCACACGAAACACAACAAACACATATTTTCACTACACTAACGTCCAACGTGCTTTTCCGACACGTACGTAACTTTAACGCAGTTTCTCGTCGGGCTGGATCTGCGTCGCCTTTCAGCGCAGCTGGGTGGAGGCTGCGGGAGAAGCTGCGGAGACGAACCGGAGGTAAACACACAGAGAAACTCCAGATCCCACACCGTGATCACACACAGACACACGAGCCACACAGGTAAGAGTGTGTGTTGTGTTGGTTTTTCCACTTCCTGTGTGTGTTTGTGTTCGTTAGAGCCTCCGGAGAAAGTCGCGTTATAAACCGGGGGGGGAGCTATTTAAGGTGGAGCTGGATGAGTTGGGCTTTTTCTCTTCCAGCGGATGGAGGTTAATGAGGATTAGAGATTAGCTGAATGTAGAGATGGTTTGATTCGGGTGTTGTACTTGTGTAATGGAGACTGTGGTGTTTGAACGATCCCCCCAGTACAGAGCTGGTTCCACGGTAAAGAAACACCACCATCTCTAAACCTCCATCTCTAAACCCTGCTGTTCCTCTGATGGAGGACGGAGAAGTTCTAAGGCTGCAGGTGTAGATCATGTAAACTGGTTCAATCGAGGCCTCTCTTCAGTTTCACTTTATTTTTGCATGGCGACAAAGCCCAACACACGTGAACTCAAGATAGTTTGTGGAGTTTGTTTGTGACTTGTCTTTCTTTATAACAGAGAAATACAAGAAGTTGGCTCCGTTTCAATGGGGGGGAGACCTCTGGTCGTAGTGAGATGAGAGAGAGAAGAAAGAATAGAGAGAAGAAAGGATAGACAGAGATAGAAGAACGAAGAGAAACAGAGAGAGAGAAAAGAAAGAAGACACAGAGAAGAGAAGAACAAAGAGAGAGAGAGAGAGACCATCATATCCGTTATCTCACTCCTACGCTCAACCACAACATAAAGAATGATCATCTGAACCAGCTCCATCTGATCAAACTTCAATACTCACTCAATATTTATTACAAGCACCATATAGGTCATTCAAATCTGTGTTTATTACTGTTAAATGGTTTTTATTATAAAGTTATATTATTATATTATATATGTGTGTATATTATATTATCTGACTCAAGATGTTGAATTGGGATCTTCATGAAACGTTTAACAACTTCTTTCACAAAACAAAAGTAAGGTCATTTGAAACTGAAAGTAAATCATAAAAAAATTCTTTGATTCAGTGTCTTCAAAGCAGTGTTGTTTTTGGAAATATTGACACAAGATCAAAACAGGACGTCGCAAAAAAAAAGGCTATTTGATCCACACATATTTAAAAAGAAATAGAAAAAGAAGTTTGCTGATATGAAAACATTTATTTTACAGAATACACAATGCAGAAAATATGTATGGATATTTTGATTAAAGCAATCTGTTTATTTTCGACATTATTTTGAATGTTCTATCTGGGCGTATTTGTAAAACCCGGAGCACACGTTACATTTCTTTGTCCTAAGGGTTTTTGGAATCATTTCACATTTTTTTAAATATGTAATATTAAGAAAATCTCGTTTTATCAAAGTTTTACCCCTGAGTCTTGGTACCAGCCTTGGCCCCTTTGGCTCAGCTCTTATTATTATCGTGTGTGGCTTCAGAATGAGTAAAGCTTAAATAACACTCTATAATTCATCTGATGTGAGAGGCTGTGCAGCTGTCACAGACACACAGACACATTAAGAGCAAACAGAGGATCATAGCTACAAGAACTGTTAAGCTGAAGGTCTCCACTCTCATTCAGCCGAAAATTCAGTCGACTCTGTGTTTCACACTCAATTATTCATCACCTCCGCTGAGACGCGAGAGGACGGCCCTGTCTGGTCTTTAACTCTGTGGTCCTCGATGATCCAGGTCGGTGGTGGGGGGGGGGGGCTCGGAGGCCTCGATGGTGTCGTCATGGTGAAGGATGTTCCGGAAAGTCAAGAAGCGCCACAGCAGCAGCAGCTCGCAAAGCAGCGAGATCAGCACTAAGAGCAAGGTGCAGTAAGACACACCCAGACACACACACACACACACACACAAAGAATCATTACGTGTTTTCATACCTGAACTTTAGACATTTTACATCAGTGTTTTTCTAATAAACACCAGAATCGGCCCGTATCACCAAATGCTTTCAAAGTTCCAACTTCTGAAGATACTATGACCCGGATGACTCATTGTTTTTCCAAGTAGACATCTTCATCAGAGTCTTCCTCATGCATGGCTCCTCTTTTTCATTCTGAGATATATTTATTGTTCCAGTTTTGGTCCATCAAGTGTTAGAAACATCACCAACACACCAACTTTCCAGAAATGTTCCTGCTTTATTCTCACATTGGCACAGTTAGATATTATCCAGACATTTTCACAGGGAGTGGGCAGGACAAGTTACTCAGAAAATGTCCAGAGCAACTGACTCAGCAATTTGTATCGTCACATATCAGCTCCTCCGGCAAATTTCAGGAAAATATCTGGACTTCGGTGATGTATGAACGCAGGTACTGTCTTCTTACCTGCTCTTGTTCGGGTCTCTCTCCAGTCGGTAGATTCTAGTTTGGGGGGGCTCTCCAGATCGAGCACGGTCGCCAGCCTCGACACAGACTCCACCAAGAGCTCAGGTCGGTCACCAGGCACGTTTCACTCCCCTTCTCCTCCTGCCGTGCACTTCTCTTCCTTAACCAAGCTCGTCCTCTGACACTTCAGGTAACAGTGCATCTGACGCGTGCGCTGAGTTCCGGGTGAAGTACGTGGGAGCCATCGAGAAGTTACAGTTTGACATGAGCAGGACGCTGCAAGAGCCTCTGGACCTCATCAACTACATCGACGCGGCTCAGGTGAGAAGAGACAGGGACTGTGATGGAGGGACGATGCTTCCCGAGACAGAGACACGCTGATTTACACATTCTGCTCCGTCCCTCAGCAAGACGGAAAGCTGCCGTTTGTGCCCGGAGAGGAGGACATGATTCTGGGAGTGTCCAAGTACGGCGTCAAAGTGGCCTCGCTGGACCAGTGTGTGAGTAGCAGCGCAAAACTTAGAAGACTCATCAATGGAGTCAAACTGCAATGTTCAGGTAATTTAGCATCATTGAAGTTATTTCCCCCGAAGGATCCCTCTACTTTATGGGAACCGTGCTGAACCAAATTACATCTGAAACCACACTGGCAGTAAACGATCACCTCTCTTGACCTTGAGCACAGTCCAAGAAATGTATTCTGTATCGTCTGAGTCCCTGATGGCGTGTTTCCCCTCGGCCAGGACGTGCTGCATCGTCACCCTCTGTACCTGATCGTGCGCATGCTCTGTTACGACGATGGCCTCGGCGCCGGGAAGAACCTGCTGGCTCTCAAAACCACTGACCCGCCGCAGGAAGAGTGCAGCATCTGGGTGTACCAGTGCAGCAGCTCCGTGAGTGGGACCGATCGCAAAGTGAAACAGTGTAAACAGTGACACAAACTTAGATTTAAGGTTATTAAACAAGAGTCTCCGTTTGTCTGAACAGGAGCAGGCTCAGTCCATCTGCAAAGTGCTGTCGGCCTCTTTCGACTGCGCTCTGACCTCCGACAAGTCCTGAGGTCAGGGACACGGACCAGTGCCGAGATCTGTCCAGGAACAATCCCAGCAGCTGACAATAAGAAACCCAGCATACCTGCAGTTCGTTTGTTAAACATGTGACCATTTCCCTTTTCACCCAACTTTTACCGTGTTATTGTTCACAGAGGCTAAAGGCTCAGTGTGTAAGATTTACCTGAAAGAAAACTATTGGCAGAAATTGAATATAAACTTATCCTGTGTGTTTCATCTAAATTGTGGTGAGGGGGCATTCAGCTGCCACATGAAACGTCACCACTAGATGTCACTAGAGTCTACACACTGAGCCTTTAAGTGCAGGGTCAATCTGCTCTGCTGCTCTTTGTTAGATTTCATGAGTCCAGCCTTTGATTCGATGGCAGAGTCTCATTCAGTCTCATTCTACAGTGAATGTGTCGTAATCATTTCCCCTCCTCCTTTGACCTTTCAAAATAAAGTTTGGAAAGGAGGGAAATGGTTGCATTGACGAAAAAACAATACACCTTTGGAGGACAGTGCACGGTTTTTATCTGGGAAATGTAAACGCCTCATATTTATATAAATGACGGTACATGATGCTGCAGCACATCTCCACCTAGGTGTGTCAGCATGTGAGGATTCATGGGAGACATTCAAACTTGACGGTACACACAGTATTTATGAGCCACAGTTTGTTTCTCTTCACGTGGAAACCTCTAGATCACTTTGGAGGTTTTAAATCTTTTTGTGTCTTTGTGTTTAAAAAACAGTGTCGTTACAACAGCATGTCAGCATTTGTTAATAAATTGGGTTCTGTGCATATTTCTTATTTCCTCTTGTTTAAAATCTCCTGGTACCAACAGCTTGATGTATTTTCTGACTTGTTTTTTTACACCTGATACCAGAGAAACCTGACGGGGCTGTAAAAAAGCACCAGAAAGATTTAGGAGCAACAAAAAAGATTTTACATCCGTGGCACAAACTGGACATCACTTGGGACATATGCTCTTCCTGTTCACCTCATTCCAGTTGGGTAATGAAATGTATTTGATCTGGTACAATAAAAGAAAGGAAGTTTTGTATTTGAAGTATTTTACTGATTAAAATGTTCCTTCTCTTTATGTTAGTGTTGTCTTTTCTTTTTAAGTGGTTTTATTAAAGAAATACTTTTTTCACATTCTCCCTCTGCTTTCTAAAATGTGGATGCAGTAATGCTGAAATATCGCCCAACAGAGGGAGCTCATGTTTCATCATCTATCTTTGACTTGAGATTCACAACAGTAAGTTTATACTTACTAATACTTAAATATGAGTCCATTAGTTTAAGTAGTTTTGTGCATTTAGGTCTTAAGACTCAAATATCCTAAAATAAAGTAAACTGTGTTCATATCAATTATTTACTAAAACTAGGAATCATTTCCATAAATTGACCACAAACTCATTTAACACTCAGACCAGTCAAACAAATCATTGTATTATTTCATATTTTATTATTCCAGTTTCATTTTCCCATTTTCTTCCACAACAGAGTTATGAGTCGACGCAGTGATCCACAGACAGTTAATGAGAATGAACTGATGAGGGTATTTTCCCAGCAGTGTGAGTGTGTTTGTGTTCTGAGCGCACGTGCACGTACACACACAGGTCCAGCTGAGGTCACAACTATAACTGCTCATCACCACAGTGCATTAAAAGGACATTTACTGCCCACGCTAACTCTGCTCTTTACATTTAAATATCAACAAAACCAAACCAAACATATTTACATGAATAGGTTATTAAATCTTCCTGTTTCCAGTGAGTTCATATTAAACACGATGAAGAGAGCGAGTGAATCAGCTCCGTGATTCACACGCTTCTCTTCTCGTCATTCACAAATCCATGGAAGGCTCGATATCAACATTATGAACAGAAAGAAAGTTGCTCTGCAACTAAAGTTAATTACATTGTGTGTTTTATATTTATTTAATAACACTATAGATCAACTAATCTTTCTACATTATAGAACCCCGGTTATGTACAAGTATGAGATGCTTAAGCTGTGGGAAGGACATTCTTCTCTGCGTGTGGTTGTAGAGCGTCAAAATAAAAATAAAAAACCCAGCACGTTGGAGCGTTAATGCGCTAAAAGACAAGAGGAAGCAACAGAAGTCACAGCCAACTTCTGCTTTTCATCACATTCACTCGATTTTACTTTTTTGATTTCCTCTTTCTTCAATATTCTTTAATACTGTCATCTTCAGTTTATTCTGTGAAGCCGACACACACTCCCTCTTTCTCTAATAGGGCAGATGTCAGGTGAAAACAGCCTGAGGTGTCAGACTGGACATGAAGGTGATTACTGGCTGCTGCTATGGCTCCAGTCACTGTCATCCTTTGACCCAAAGAAGCTCGGGAGGAAGAAGTGTTGCTGTTGGATATTTTCCTAAAATTGCTCAGGCAGAAAAAAGGGAGTAAGGTGTGTGACCACAGAATTCATGTGCAGCTCTCTCACTCTACACACACGTGGGGGGGAAGCATCTTCTCCCAGAACAGCTGAGGTGAAGGCTTTTTTTTTTACATGCAGCACTTTAATGTCTCTCTATCAAAACAGGGACAGGGAGGATAGCGCCCCCTGGTTGCAGCTTCGAGCATATTCTGGGGTTTAAGTTAGCACCAATAGAGAAACCTCCACACAGGAGGGCTACTACACCAAGAAGCAGTTGGGCTTTTATAAAAACACACATGCACGGAGGTGGAATGTAAGCCTGTCGTCTACGTTCACTCTTACAGTCGTTAGTTAAAGTTAAGATACATTGCTGGAGTCTTCACTGGTACATTTGCAGAAAAACGGGAGAAAAGAACTCTGTACACAACCTTCATCATGTCACGTCGTCTCATGTTGTAGCAAGGATAAAGACAAGAAAGTGCATTTATTGCGAGAGGCCGTTCACTACAATCATAAAGAGTTTCTTCAATTTTAAGAGGCTGTCTCAGAAACGTTAACAGCAAGCATTAAAATCCACGACACCGACACTTTCTGGCCCGTGTGTGTGTGCTACCGCGACGGCCACACAAATTTGCAGCTAAGGTGATGGATCAGCAACGCTTCCTCAAAGCACGCAGATGATGCTGATGATGTCGACAAACAATGGGATGATGGTGGGTTGGTGGGTTGGGGGTTTGTGGTTGGTGGTTGTCGACAGACACAGGCAGCGGGTGGAGGTGGGACGCTGCGTCCTGGGACACGTCCTGAGACCCAGTGAGATCTTTCAGTCAGCGATGAAGTGCACAAACGTGACCGGGAAGGCTCCTCGTCTCATTGGATCACCTTCGATGTGGCCCAGCTAGAAGAAGGACGACAGAGGTGAAAGGTCGGAGGGCAGACACAAACCAAAATCCTGGATTTTAAGGGTAGTATTCACTTTTTGGGGAAAGTCTTATTTCACCAGGACACCAAAACATTGTACTACTCTGTAGTGATGTATATGTCACCTTAAGCACATATACATCACTCAAACACAAGTAAACACTGGGACTAGCTAAAACAATAAACTGTTAATTAAAGTTGTTGAATGATTCCGTAATGATTCATTAATTACTAAATTACTGTATGGAGTTTAGATTCAAACTGGTAGAGTTAGAGATAATGAAATACATGTTTACATGGTTTTAACACGCTGAAAAGGTTATTTCAGTCAAAAAGGTTTAACACATTTGTCGCAAGATCAAAATAATAATAGTTTTTTTATGATGAATTCTTATTGTATTTTGCAACCTGATTTAAGCCAAATTGCAACACCTAAACCAAGATAAGACAAATAAGAACTGAATCTAAATTGAATTGAATTTGAATTGAGAAAACAGTGTCAACATCCATCTCTACTAAACACCATCTAAAACTATGAGGGTCTAAATCACAACCACTATCTCAGTAATCTATAAAAAATGAATTTACTGTACGATATTACCTTAAGGAAAGAGAGTACTTATTTATGTCCATTAAGGCTTTTTAAACATCTTCTATACCTGGAAAAAAAAAGCTAGGACATGTTTCTGCTCTGAAGAACAAAATACAGAATAACAATTAATGGTTTTATCAAGTGTTGATCCAGGCTGGTCTGGAGATAACTGACAACACACAAGAGATAAAAGTCATGTTATCAACACGGCGTCTTCAATGGAGTGTGGAGTTTGGACAAAATGCTGAAGTGATATTCAGGTTTGGTTTGGTCACGTTGGCTGGGCAGATTCTTACACCTAACATGTCGTTTTAATCAGGGAAAACAAGCAATATCCATGTGTGTCAGGAACAGAGTATCACAAACTCAGTGCGGATTGAATTTACTTTGACAGATTCAGAGATAAAAACTAGAATTCCTGTCAGGTTCAGGTCGGGCTTGGCTACTCATCTCCTGGGCTTGGACAGAGTGTGGACAGAAAAATGCTGCCCGAGCTGCACTCTTGTTTAACATACAACAAAACACCCTTCTGTCTTTTTACGCATATACTCAAAGTACAAAATAATCCAATTAAACTCCAATTATGCATCACAGTGACTTCATCGACTGCTAGTACGATGCTTTCCTTTCAGTACGAGAACCACAGAAGGGGGGATGACGCAGAGAGGAAGCGTGGGGGACGGGACCTCGTGGGACACGGAGAGAGAGAGAGATCGACTAAATACTGTCAGATCTGCCGAGGTGGCTCCGAGGAAAACAAGCCACAGCTGGTCGGTGTTCACACAAGGAGCTCCACAGAGGAAGCAACAGCAGGAGGAGGACGAGGAGGAGGCGGTGCGGGATAACGGCCAGAACGAGGTCACGGCTTTTTTCTGCTGTGAGCCACCGTGGTTGTGTAGCGCTGGTAAAAACAGGACCACAGTGGGACAAGAGACGCTCATGTAATCTCGTGTGAAAGAAACCAGCAGCGTGAGTCTAAAGAGTGATACTGACCCACCACTCCTGGTCCTCCTCTCCATCCACCACGATCACCTCGCCCTCGGAGAAGGTCAGCTCGTCCAGGTTGTCGGCCGCACAGTTGTAGATGGCCTTCACTCGCTTCGGCCTCTGCTTCTGTGAAACAAGACAGGGCTGTTAATAAGTGGGAGGAAGGAAATGTTGACGACTGTCTACAACACATGCAGCAACACAATCGTGGTTGATTCTGTTTCACTCTGACTTTTGTTTCTGTCTCTTTTTCACCACATTTAAGATGTTGTACTTGTGTTATTGAGTATCTTTGCTGTGTATTGTCTGCGGGTGTGGATGTTGTGTAGTTTCTAAATTCCTCGAGGACAAACGTGTGCCTTTTTAAGGTTGAATGACCAAACTTGTTTTGACTTCTCTAATTAAAGTAACTGGAACAGGGGCGCTCACAACAACAGGAGCATTCTTGGAACATTCAAGCATTTTCTATGTGAATGACACCTCTTTATTTATGTATATATGTATTTATAAAAAATGTCTGATGCATGTTAGAAACATCATTGACACCCCCCCGCGCTTGTGTATTTTCCGGACATGCTACTAGGGGTGCTGGCAGGAAAAGAAAATGATTTCCGTTCTTGTGAACAGCCTTTCCAGAGAGGTTGTTGTGTCATGCCACTGACAAAGAGTCACCAAATGAAGACAAAGGAAAACCTGCTATAATCCTAAGATTCTCCGCCAGCTGACAAAACGAAAAGAAATGCAATCAGCTACTTTTTCGTAATTTCCACCTTCAAAATCTTAAATAACGATTTACGCAAACAGTGTCCCTCCAGAAACTGTGAATCAGTCTTTGCATGAGAACAGAGTGAGAGTACAGGAAGGATATTTACTGCTTAAGTCGACACTGGAAACACTGAGACAATAGGTCGACCCTACACAGGAGGAAACCGCACAACATGGCATGAAGCACGACTCGTTAAATCAGCAGCCGATGATTCAGTGCTACAGTATCAATGAATAAGCACTTTACACGCTACAGTATCTGGACGATAATGAGGAGAAGCATGAGGCACTCACTGGGTAGGCCTTCCTCGGCATGGTGGCTGGAGGCAGGGCCTGACCTATGGAGTTCTGGGGGCATCCTGGCACTTCCTTAGCTGGAACAGGAAGAGGAAATGATATCATGCAGGCCACAACTGAACTTTCCACATTTTCCACGGAAGAAACCGGATTTGACAGATTGTGAAACAACATGTGTGAACTTTGCGGAGACACTGGACAGACGCAGATTTGACCTGGGGGGGGGGGATATTTTCCCTCTCTTATGCTTATCTCTCACCTGGTCTCTCGATGGACTGGGTTCGATTTAGAGGACCTCTGTTGAAGCTTTTATCGTTGCTGAAAAATACAAAGAATATAAAAAAAACACGTGTCCCCATTATTAAAGTAGTGGTTCACATAAAGACACAGTAAAGTGTCCAGCTCTCGGAGACGCCGCAGCAGATTTATTGAAGCACTATCAGCCCTGTGGGGAGATAAAACAGGAGAAAGGGGCGACCGGGGAGGAGAGTTATTGCTCTTCTGGCACGACGCCTAGTTTAGCCTCGAAGCTAATGAAGTAGCTAAACAGCAGCCGTGAGGAAACAAAACAGCACATTACGAGACAAGAGTTCACAGCAGCAAGAAACACAACCCTGAGGAAATACATGATTTCCCTTTGTGTGTGTGTGTGTGTGTGTGTGTGTGTACTGAAATATATGAATCTATTGTCCTCTGGTGTAAGATAATGAAGCAGTGGAGTCACCGCTCAACTCCTTCTGGTTTTTGTACATGGTGATAGTTTTCTTACGGCTGCAGACACACATCGGTTTTATATTCTTACCCAGCAGGAGACTTGGGGGGTGCCGCTCTGGACCCCGGGGGCCCCTGGCCTGATTTGGACTGTAAGTTCAAAGGAGGAGGAACTAGAACACATAGTGAAACACCAGAGTTAATTTCATCTGGTTCATGTCATCGTCATCATTATTATTAATATTAAACTTGTTATCATTCACATAAAATCGACCTGCAAAATTATCAATAAAGAATCAATCATTAAATCACTTAGCGCCTTATTAGCAACACCTGTACAACTGCCTAATCATGCAGCTTTACAACCAGTCGGTTGTTAGTGTGGTATTTGTTTCAACCTGTGTAAATAAATAATAATCAAACCCAGCACCTGCATAGAAACGACAGATGTGCCTATGTCTCCAAGATTTGAATGTTTAGCAGAGCCCATTAGAAACTGGAATATTTACATCTTCTTACAGAGGCATTTATGATTGGATCAGTTTTGAATCCATGATTGCTTTTAATTAGAAACTGGTTAAGGTTGAGAGGGATCAATGGGTGGAGGTCTCTCCGTACCTCCAGTCGAGGTGAGTCTCAGAGGCGGGACAGGAGGGTGCATGTTGGGGGGGTCTGAGGAAGACCTTTGTCGCCCCACCAGGTCTAAAGGACCGGGCTTCCAGCTGCCGGACCCTGAGGACTGAATGATCCCACCTAGACCGGATAACTGGACTGAGACAGAGCGAGAGAGAGAGAGAGAAAGATAGATTATTAATAGGGAAGAGAGAGAGAGTGCCTCACATTGCCCAAACCAGCATTCAGCCGTTCAATTGAAAATCCATTTCCATTTGAGTGTAATCGAGAAAGACATTAAATGGGGAGAGGGAATGTGCAGAATGTCGAGGCTGTGGTGAGGTGAGCAGCTGGTTGTTTCTCCTCCGCTCTCTTGGCCGCACTCCAGACGACCACTAATGTTATTAAAGATCGAATGCGGTGGACTTGTCACAAGTCGGTTTGCCTAAAGAAATAACTTTTCCCCGAAGCACATACACACCGAGT
Organism: Platichthys flesus; assembly: GCF_949316205.1. Taxonomy (NCBI): domain Eukaryota; kingdom Metazoa; phylum Chordata; class Actinopteri; order Pleuronectiformes; family Pleuronectidae; genus Platichthys; species Platichthys flesus. The sequence goes on along the minus strand of NC_084954.1, from coordinate 11,268,480 downwards.
TTAATGAGAAAAGGTTTCAGATGTTTTTTCGTCAAACAGTATCATGCCTTTTTAAAACAACTGTGTTTTCATGAAGTTCAGCTTCGGTGTCACAAACTGCTTCTGTTCAACATGAAAATAAATCCTGCCCTTTAGACCTGAGTTCATTTGACTAGATGAGACCTGCTCTTCCTGGAGAAGAGGTCAGAAACGTTCTGCGCAGGCGGCCTGTACATCTTTCCTCTGCCTCTGTACCCAGAGGCATCTGTGACGTTAGAACAGGTCAAAAGGTCACTCACAACCGCAGAGTAATTAACATAAAGGCAGAGGCAACCGGCGGCACAAGGGGAAAGGAGACTTCACAGATACTGTGGAGGTGGAGGAGGAGTTTCCTCTGAGGCAGATTTTAGGAATACAACTTCCAAAGTACAAAAACGTCAGACACGGTTTCTCAGATTTAAGATTTCATTCATTCAATCTACAATCTACATTTGCCTTCCACTCTTCTATCTCTGATGCTGCTGTGTCTGACCCTTACCCAGGTTTCTCGGGGGCAAGGGCGGAGCGGAGGTGGCGGCGTTCTGGTTGTTGTTGAGGATGGTGCCGTAGGTTTCGTTGTTCACCAGGCTGGGCATGTAGCCACGCTGCTTGTCCTTGGAGAGGGCGTCGCGTCCTCCGGGGCCCAGGGTGGAGTTACTGCTCGGGGTGTAACAGCTGACCGGTCGCTCGTCTCTGCGATGAGGACTGGGCTGCAAGGACAACAGAAGGTCAGTGTGGGTCAAAGGTGAAATATATATATATATATAGTGTATGCATGAGAGATTTGTGATTGCTCAATTTGAGAATGTAACGGGTCAGACGTGGTTCATCAGATTTGTGGTTCTGCATTTCATTGGTCTTTTCCTCTCTGACTTTAAGGCATGATGTTTTTGATTTACCTAGTTTTGACCTTATTTTTAACCTTTGCCAATGAGATAATGATTTCATCTGTGTCCATTTGATTTTCAGCAGGATGACGCAGAATCTACTGAATGGATTTCCATGAAAGTTTATGGGGGGTTGTGTCATGACTTGACGAAGAACCAGTTAAATCCAGATCGTCCTACAAAGCGGCCTTCCAGTGTTCTCACTTTGCCGTATACTTAAAAAAACTAATTCAACACATCGGTAATACATGAGTACATTTTCTAGTTTCTCAAACCAAATGTAAAAAGCAGGTCATTCTATTTCCTTGCAAATAATATAGATCAATACTCAAGAGACTTTTAATTCAGACAATCCTTACTCCCAAGCTGAGACGTTACAAATCACATTTGATCCAATTTTACAGAATTTTTTAATAAAAGGAGTAACCGGATATGATGCATGTGTATTTTGGGTCTAAACTTTCCTCAATAAGCTGCAAATCCTTTAAAATAATTCTCATACACTCTTTGTAAAGCAGCTTTCTTCATAAATACTCCCTAAATGTCTCTTACCTTCTCATCCAGATCCTCATCACTCTCATCCATGTCTTCGTGCTGCAGACACCACTCGTACTCAACGTGGACATGGGCGTTGAATTTCCCAGCCAGTGCTTGGTTCAACTACACCGACAAAAAACAACAACCATGCACATATAAACACAGATGACCGACGTGGTTTTCAGGAAGTGATGTGTTTGCAGATATAAGCCCGAGTCTAAACACGGTGAGCTCACCAGTTCCTCACACTGTAGGTGTTTGAGCCTGCGAGCGATATCCAGCGGCGTCTCCCCGGCTTCATTAGCTGCAAGAGAAAACAACAGAAACATATAATCACTGTATCCACATGCCACACGAGCACAAACACACAGCCCGTTTTCTTTCCTCTCTTTCCAGAGTGGTGTGAGAAATGTGTAATTTGACTGTTTCCCACACCGAGCAGCTCCCTGGTTTCTCTCTGCGGCCCGTCTCTGTGAATCTATTATGTGCTTGTGTGGCTGGTGTCAGAGCAGAGCAGATAAATTGATGTCGTGAGAAAAAGTTGCCATGGACTTTTGGCAAAGCTCAAATCTCTGGGAACTAAATGTGTAGGACTTGGAAAGAGCTGTATGAGAGAAGAATTTGTGAGAAAACAGACGTCTACTTGTAGAATCAACTGTAACTTTACAAAGACTAAAAACCATACAAAGTGTGTACCAAAATAAGGTTTATGATGCTTAAATAATAAATTTCCTATTAAAATAGGCACCTACATGTCCTGCTCATTCACCTATCAATTAATTGCAGGAATAATCCAAACTGAATCATATAATTGTACATGCACTTATAAAGAAAATCTAAGTTTAAACGGCTATTTAGCTACTTCTTAAGTCTTTTAATGGAGCATCCAGCTTTAGGAACTGAATATTTATATAGTACAATCAAATCCAGGGGTGAGAAAAATAAAGAAATAGAAAGAAAGAGGAGGAGAGAGTTGCACAGTGATGAATCATGGTTCATCCTGGTTTCCTCACCGATCTCTATGGAGGCCTTCCCCCGCAGCAGCAGTTTCAGACACTCGCTGTTGTCGGTCAGACAGCAGTAGTGTAGCGCTGTGCTGCCTTTGGCTGTCTGCTTATCCAGATTCAAACTGTCGGGGGACAGAAAAAACAGAGAGGAAAAGTTTAAATACAAACACTGGAGGCATAAAATAAAGGCTTGGTTTCTTCTGTACAGCCTCTAAGATGCACTGGATATATAACATCCTCCAATAAAAGACAAGCAAACTAAGCTTTGAGCAGAATGTCAAATATGTCTATATTATTTCTATGAAGGTTCGCATTGAGTATTAATCAGAAAATAGTTTAGTGATGATTCATCTTAAAACAAAAAAGTTTTAAGATGAATCACTTCTCCAGTTTATGTCAAAATTGGACAAATAGAGTGTTTTCATCGTGGTCTCTCCAGTGTTTTCTGCACAGTCAGATTAACTGTCAGAACTCGTTGGAGCATATTTCATTCTGCCAGTAAAAAAAGCAACTGAGGTGATGCACGGGGTTTTTTCACTGTACCTGTTCTGAGTGAGGAAGTCTACAATGTGAAGAGATGTTCGATCCACCAGTCTCACTGCGAGATGAAGGGCCGTCTCCCCTTGTTCCTGGAATAAATAAAACATTTGAATCAAGCCACTATAGGAATATGAGGTGTTTATTTAGAATCATCGATGAGCAATAACGATGCAACAGATTATTATGACTAAGAAGTAAGGTGCACTCACGTGTCCGTTGGCCAGAGGTATGGGCTCCATGAGGTCGACTCCCTCGGCGTACACCTGGATGAGGGAGAAAATGTCTCGGGCCTTCACGGCGTCGCACAGCGTGTGGAGCCGCGACATCGCCTCAGGATCCTTCTTCCTGGCAAAACGTTTCTCTGTGTATTTGGCTGTGATGAAGTCTTTCCTCGCCTGCCTGGTGGAAGATGTAAGGAGGGGGGTGTTGAGTTAAAGGCAGCAGGTGACACTGTATCACACGTGTATGTGTGATTGAGCAGTAATGTAGGGAAAGTGCCAATCGAAAGCCAAGAATTTGCTTTTGGTTAGAAATTTTACAAGAAAAAGACACAAAAGTAGAACATATTAATCTGCATACACTATGTGCTACCTTAAAATAAAGATGTAATCTATTACCTCTTATGGTTGATATTTTGATGAAGGAGCAGCGATTTTTAGGCCTCATGTCCATTTAGATTCTGTGAACCTAAGTTACTTCTTTTTTTTTTTAAACCCATTTTTCTGCAATATATCTCTTTATAAAATTTGGACTTCTGTAACATTCACTATCCTTTATTTTAAAAAACAACTCAAATCAGCTGTCCTGTTTAAGTTACGTGTCAGACAGGTTCGGAAAACAAACACAACCACTGCTCTTCTCTGTTGACACATTGATGTGATTTGTACAGCCGTGCACAGTATGTGAACAGTGGAATCATGAGATAAAACGTCAAATAAAAAAGGATTACACCTAAAATATGATGCATAAAAGCATGATGATGGATAAATACCCTGAAAAGGCCTTTTCCCTGAAGGCCAATCGTGTCATATAATTGATATTTAACATGTCATCACTGATATAAATAAGTTGGTTGAAATGTCTGCTGATCTAATGCTGATCATGCAGTTTAAAAAGACGTGGCACCGGATCATTTAGGTGTCGCCAGTTGCGGACCGGCTGTGGAAGAGTGTAATGTGAGACGAGTGAAGGAGGCAGGAGAAGTGAGGGATGAGCGGAGGAGGAGATGGAGAGAGATGGAGTGTGTCGGAGAAGAGTTGTAGGGGTGACTTACATGTCACTGGCTGGGTTGGGTTTCACCACATTTTCAGCACTTAAACAAGCCTCCATGATTTCATTAAAGCCTGCGTTCCCCACATTCTTGGCCAGCTGTGGAGCACGCACACACACACACACAAACAAACATTAAAATTGCACAACACCGATCTGATTGTGGTCAACAAAACTTTTTAACACCACGCAATCAAGACTGGAAGCGTTGAATACTGGTCGTCCAACAGGCGGTAAATCTCTGCACCAAACGGAGATTAGAAAAGCAAAAACAAAATCTCAGCTAATCTCGGTGAGGAGGGGGACAAGAGGAAGATCAACTACGGACGCCAGAAAGGTTCTTTACCAAGAGCTCCGAGGTGCTGAGTACATCCAGAGTGAGCGACTGGATCCTGGAGTAGTGGACGCCCAGCTCCCTGTGGATCCCCGAACATTCAATACAGGTGAGAATACCCAGGTTGATGGACAGCCACGTCGGGTCTGACACACAGAAAGAGGAGAGAATTAAAAGTAAGTAACACATGAGTGACACGCTTTCCTCAAGCAAAATTCACTGAGGTGAAAAAGTCATTTCTGCAGCTTCGATGTGTCCTTGTGGGAAGCTGTGGGCTCTGGATATCTGATACCTGCCTGAAGGACATTTCACTATCTCATGGCACAAATAGGTCTGAGGAAAGTGACAGAGCCAAACTGTGACTAAGTCTGGCCTAGATAAACTTCACATATCTCAGTATATATATGTATGTTGTACACTTTAGGTTTAAGAATATACATTTACACATATACATTTAGGAAACTTTATTGGTAGAAAGATTTCTTAATAGATCCGGTCTGCAAGAATTTCAGCTTTTTTTAAATCAGGGAATTAGGACAAACATACCAGTGGTTTTAACATGATTTAGCTGATAACTATGAATATGAACCACTGCTAACACTTTTCTAAGTGCATAACATTAATTTGTTAACCAAATCATATCTGTATATTTTTTTTCCACTTCTGCCATTACAGTGCACATATCACTGGCTTTACAAATTCAGGAAGTTGGAACGACCAGAAGGTCAACTCTCATATCACAGAGTTGCAGTGTGGGCAATATATCATTTTCCAGAGTTCAACATACACAACAGATATAAACAGGTTCATGCTATATATCTTGTGTTGGTGCCGCTGAATGCTGTACATCTGAGGGCACAGTGTACTGTTAATCTTTGAGGGTTTCCCAGTAAATATCATCTATTTACAATCTAAGATTGACTCTGTGCGTCACGTGGGGATGATAATGAATCTAAAAAGTTAGGAATCAATCACACTTCACACTTCTTTGGTTGAGTGATGGTGGCAGACTTCTACACAACAGCAAGTACATGTCTAGGACAGTAACTAAATGTTGCCTGGAAGTTAGAACATAAATCTAGTTTTGATTCTGTTCGTGTTTTAGTGGTTTCCCTATCTTTGCCACTCACTGGGGGCTCCACAGTCGCAGCAGACGTCATTTCCCGTCATCCTCTTCACTTCTCCGAGGATTGCCTTGGTCAGCTCCTGCACAATGTTGTTCTCGCCAAAATGCTGGTCCCCTTTAAAGGCCTGATTCAGCGCCTCCTCCTTACTGTTCTGCAGCACCGAGATCCAGCTGGTGGAGGGAAGAGACGAGACGAGATGGAGAGGGGCGTACAGGAGAAGTGAGTCAGATAGAGATGACCATAATGAAAGAGGAGAATGAATAGAAGGGCGAGAGGAGGGGCAGGGAGCAGCTGAAGCACAAAGTTTAAATTGTGAGAATGGAGTAAAAGGCAGTTAATGTGCAGGAGATGCTGGTTAAACACAAGGTCAAACAGCTGAACCGGTGAGCTGTAGGAAGCGTGTGGAAAAAGTGGTAGAGATGGTAAACAGGATGCACTTAGGCACAAGTCTGAACACACACACACACACACACACACGAAGGAAGGAAGGAAGGAAGGAAGGAAGGAAGGATGGAAGGAAGGAAGGAAGGAAGGAAGGAAGGAAGGAAGGAAGGAAGGAAGGAAGGAAGGAAGGAAGGAAGGAAGGAAGGAAGGAACAGGCACTTACATCTGACAGTCCTGGTCGTCCTCAGCCTGAAAGTGATACGTTCTGTCATCTGAAAGAAAAAAACAAACAAATAAATGAGGAGAGGAGAGAAGTGAAGTAAAGGAAAGGGAGGTAGAGCATTAATCACGGAGGAGAAGCGATGAAGTCAAAGCTTTGAGCGATTCCCCTCCGGAGGGCATTTAAATATCCCTCTGTCAGGTCGGGCTGAGGGTGAGGTGCTGAACAGAAAACCAAAAACTCTTTAAGCTCTAGTTTCTGTCTTCAGATGTGAAATGAGTCGCTAAAGGCCACGGAGAGTTTACACCACTGTATCCAAGCAACTTATATCATGAAGTTTCATAGTTTCCCCTCTTGATAATCATTGTCATCTTCTCTTCTTAATTACTTTAAAAGGGGGTCATTAGCCACACCTCACAGTCCAACCGGATTTGTTAACTTGCTCTCTTACTAGTGAAGCATTTGTAGTTAGAACCTCCAAATGGAGAAAAGATGAGGGAAAAGGGGATCTATGTGGCACCTGCTCAACCAGGTGAGCTATTGGGCGGTAGAGAGATTTGAGGCCTTCTGCAGCGGCCAGAGGTTCGATTCCCACCAGGCCCCGCGCTGCACTTCTTCCCTGCTCTCTCTCTTGCTTTCACACCCCAAAAATTGGAGGATTACTTAAGTGATAAAAAGTGGGATGAACTTACGTGATATGAGGTCAAAGCTCCTCTTCTCATCAGGATTGTGTTTCACCTGGCAGGTGAGCAGGTTGAGTTTAGCTGGCGGCCGATTAGCCTGCCGGAGAGAAGGGAGGGTGGAGGAAACACAACAACACAAGTGAGTGAGGCTGGCGTGTTTAACCGTATCTGACGGCTGCTGGAGCAAAATGAAACACTTGATAAGCTGCTTGTGTGAGATAAACTATTGTGGGCAAGTTAAATCTTTATATGGGAAAAACTTGAGTTAAGTGAGGCTCGGCTGAGAGGTGATGTGAGAAGAATGCTAACTGGTGACCTCGGCCTGTGATCACCGATGCTCTGCTGTTTATGTATTCAAGCCAGCGAGGGGAGAGAAGGCCTGGAGCCAGGACACTGAAACTGATGTGGGTCAGGTGGCAGAGTGGAAGTGAGGCACAAGTGGAGGTCTGTTCTCGGTTTTACTCAGAGCAACCGCATCGGACTTGTCCTGTCTTCAGCTGTGTTTTCAGAGACTAGAGAGAAAGAGGTGTTAATGTTTGCTCACCGTGCCGTGTGAGATGGTGAGGTATCCGTTCTTCGCCGTGCACTTTCTCTTCTGCCAGACTTTCCTCAACCTGCAACACACAAACACAGCAATCAGTATTTCATATATACAATGGCATAGCAAACTACAAAATTCATAGAGGAGACATTTAAAGACCTTTTAATTATGAAAATGATCTGCAGATTATTCAATAATGAAAATCATCATTCTTTGCAGCCTAATTTAATCAAAACTTACCTTCCTATTATGAAGAATCTTTATATTAATGTGCTCATAACATATTTAAAGTTCGTTACTATAGAATCTGACGTCTGATCTTTGTAAGTAGCTAAAAAATTTAAATACTCACCCGTCACTTTTCTTGAATAGGTACCCACTGCGCTCGGTGCCGTGCTCCTTGTTGCCCTGTGGCTGGTGCAGGCTGTAGGTGGTGCTCGGCCGCACCTGTGAATCCTGGGAAAAACACAGGCGAAGCAAAGATACTATTAGCTTTTTTAGACTCATTAGTAAATCTGAAAGGAGATAAAACCTTAACTAAACTAATTTATGTTTATTTATCTTTTGAATATTCAGTTTTGACAGCAATGTTACAATAGCTAGGACAAAAAAAGACCAAACACAGGTCAGGAATCTTTTGTGAGTGATGTTATTTCCTGTGGGACATCATGACGGATTCTGAAGGCCAGCATTGGCAGGACATTAATGACCTTGTTGGTACACACACATACACACAGTCAAAGGAGCAGGACTGTTGCTATAGTTCAAACATTTCTCACTGACACGTCATTCAAACTCAACAGTTGAACTAAAGGCAACAAAAGAACTGAAACATGAACATAAATGATCATCTAGATTCTAGGGTAAAGGAACAGATATCATCTAGTCCTGTAACTGCAACAACACCGACACGAGGATGAGGAACATGATGCAAACGACCAGGATTTACATGAAGTCCACTTACTCTCCTGGACTTGTTTCACAAAAGATGGAGGCAGTGGAAGAGAGAAGAAAACAATTTTCAGATGAGACCAGGAGCTGCTGCAGCAGTTAGCAGCATATTTCATAATTCCTAATAATTAATTAAATAAAAAGTCATCAAACAACAGGGTACACTTCAATAAACTACATTTATATTACTTTTCTAGTCTTAGCGAATGCTCCAAGGGAATAAACAGTGCAAGTCTCACTCTCATTTACAAAGTGCTTCTATATTCTGCACTTCATATCACACACATTTACACTCATTAGGGTTCAGTGTGTGATCAGTTAGTGGCCTGAAGTGTTTGTAATGCTCCCAGTCATCATTTTTTTTGGGGGGGGGAATAAAGTTGTTTGACTGGCCTTTTCTTAAACTTTGAAAAGTCAAGGAAGACCTTCAGCACTGTGCGTTTTGCGTGCGTACATTTGTGTGTGTGTGTGTTACCTCTTTCTGCTCCACCTGTAGCGCCGACTTGAGGACGTCTCGCAACTGAGTCAACTGCTTCCTCTCCACATCCTGCACCTGCTTTATCTGAAGTGAAGGAAGATAAAACAGGAGAGAATGAAAATAAATATTTGTAAATCAGAGAGGAAAATAAAACGTGAAAGTTAAGACATTGGGGTTTGTTGAGGTTCTCACTGTGTGTAGATCTGTGGACAGTTTCTCTATGGAAGGCTTCAGGTTGTCCACAGCTTTAAGACCATCCTGAAAGAAACTGAACGAGAAGCACATCATGTTTCATATTGATATTTTTAATAGCATAAAAATATATTTTTCTGAAGATGGGAATCACATTTATATGTCTTACTTGCACTGTGCATGGAAGTACTTGATGAGGTTCTGCAGCAGGTCCACTCCCTTGTTGATTTTGATCTCATTGACTTTGAGGAGATACTGTAAACATATTGAATACAGATGAGTTTAGGCAGAGTCAGGCCAAGTTCACTCAGAGGGGAAAAGCAACTGGGGCTTCATATCAAACAGACGCATCACTTTCATCTCATGTCTCGACACGTCAAAGTAAAAATCTACATCTTTCAAGCGAAACTTCATTAAAATGAAAAAATGAAACAGAAAAATAGCTAATGTAATGAATTCAAGCTTTGCAGAAGTTTGGCAAAGATGAACTTTTTGGAATCTAAAGCATAAAAACAAACTAGAATGGAGAATCAGTGGAGCACATAGGTCCAACAGTCTCATTTAAATTAAATAAAGCCGCACCAAATTGCACAAACTCAAAGATATCAGTCCTCTCAGCGGGCCTGTTCATTCATTAAGATCCTGCATTATTCCTTGGGAGATCAACAAAAAAGTTGTTTGATCCCCCCGACAATTCGGTCCATCAGTTTTCGTTGTATTCCTGCTAAGAAATAGGTGATGATGAAAACATAAACTCTGTGGTGGAGTCAAATATAAATACTCTTTTAGTCAAACCAACCTCACACATCTGCAACTGAAAGAATCTCCTCTCCTTCTCCATCTCCTCAGCGATCTCCGCCCCGCTGATTTCTGTCCGGATCATCCCGTGCTGCCTCGCGTGCTCCTTCTTCTCCTTCTCTATCTTGGTGCTGTAAGGAAGTGACATCACAGGAAATTAAAGAGCACATCACACATCCGTGACCGCGCCACAGAATGCATATAAAGTGATGTATTGTGTCAAATCAGCCCTGTTGTTGTCTGGCAAACAAATAGAGGGGATCAATGCTTTCACATATACAATAGTTATTGGGCTAGAGATGGTTAAACTACCAGAATGGTTAAAATAACAGGGATTGTTGGTTAATTTAATGTCAGTCAAAGCATATTCACCTCTGTTGTCGCAGTGATATGAGGATTTAGAATAAAGAGGATTTGTGATGAGGACAAGAAGCTTCCCCATGAAAAAATTTGGAATCTGCTTCTGGGGAGATGTTTCACACGCTACGTTGCCTGTCAGTCAGTGCTCAGGGCTGATTCATCACAAAGACCGTTAACTCTGCATACAGCATCTCCCGCAGGCAGTCAGGAAACGACAGGAGGGGGGGGCACCAGTCCATGCAAGAAGGGGCATTCTTTTTATTTCATATGCTGCTTTAATCACAGCATATTTCCTGTAAAAAGGATGCAGCAGTCTGTTCACTCCCTGCGCGGCGGAAGGAGATTGTGTCGGTGACTGAGCCGTTTGAAAACTGCGCCGCCTGGTTCATGTGTGTCTATAGACAGACTCGACCCACTGATGTCTGATTGAGGAAAAGCTGTTTATACACTTGAAGCATCAAAGACGGACGTGTGGTGTGACTGATGCGAGCCAGCTTTGGATTTAAAAACAAACCAACTGCTCTTCAAGGAATAGTTCAACATTTTAGGAAATATGCTTCTTCACTTTCTTGCTAAGCTTTGGATTCCTTGGTTGCGTGCCCGTCTACCTCAAGGTGCAAGGAAAAAGCTCCAGGATGTTATTGCTGTTATTTTTTTTGTTTACACATTTCAGCTTTTGTGCGGCTCAAACTCCCTCTGTTAACTTAGATTTGACACCTTGTCCGAGGTTCAAACTATGACTAAATGCCGCCTTTGTCATGGCCTTTACATGTTAAATAGTGCCAGTTATGAATGAAAAGCTTTTGGGCCATGTTAAGAGAAGACCAAGTTAAAGTTGTTTTTAATAAGGTAATCAACCATATAATGAAAACTTAAATACATAACCTGAAGGACTAATACAAAAAGCTGTGACAGCTTTCAGTTTTGGTCTTAAACTTGCGAACGTGCAAGATTTCATATCGCTGCGAGGACACTGCTGGCCGTTGTCAGCACATGAATCTTCAGGCCTGGCAGCATTACAGCATCATCAGGGCTGCAACTAATAGCGAGACACATGTTAGCCAGGCTTACTGGCTCCTGGCCAAACTGACGGTCGTTCAACTGATGATGAGGCAGAGAATTCACTTTCAGTCCTGTCACCTCAGGAAGGGAGTCAGCACAAAATTACAGGACTTTGGGGCTTTCTATGTTCTTTCTGCATTTAAATTGCATTGAGTTAGTAAATAAATCAAACATTGAACTCCTTCCTGACTCGACAGCATTTAAAGTGAGATGATCTCCAATCTGGAGTGTCTGATGCACGCAAACCAAAAAAGGCAAAATCAGAAATCAAATAAATTTCATCTCTCTGTGGCTGTGATATGAAAAGAGACTCTTGCTGTGTAGCAAAAGTAGACAGCAGAGAGATCCCTGATAAAGTAGAGCGACAGCACAGGGTAGGTTCGGTGGTTTTTCAGATCAGGCACACAACTGCTGGACTCTATTGATGGCTTCAGTTTCCCATCAATAGAGTCAAATCAAAAGAATAAGTCGGGCCGTAGAGGAACAGTCACGAAGCATCCGGCTGAGTTCTGAACGCCAGTACAAAGTCTGCACTGTCCGATCCAAACGGTTTGGAGACGAGAGGCATTATTACCCTTTCAGTAAAGAATGTCCTTTGCAGCTTGTAAAATATATGAAAGTGCTATAAAAGGTTGTGTGTTCTGTGCATGCACAATCACAGTGAGGAAGAGGAGAGGCGGCAGTGAGGGCTGGTCATTCACATTATCAGGGATGTGTTGACAGTTAGACACAGGGGGAGATTAGAGAGGGAGAGTTAGTCCGGACAAGTCGGACAGAGACAAGACACAAACGGCACATTTAAATTCGACACATGGCATCACAGATACGGATTAGTTTGACAAACGGATTGAACTCCTGAACACAATTTTAACAAATTGCAGCAGGTCCACTCCCTTGTTGATTTTGATCTCATTGACTTTGAGGAGATACTGTAACAAAGTTGTTTAGATTCTTACACTTTAGTTTCGTAGTCCTTCCAGGCTTTGTCAAAAGGCTTTTTTAGATCCTGTGAAAGAAAAACACAAAAAAAAAGACATATTTTAAACAATAGTAAGCAATATAGAGCTGAACTGATAGTTAATTAATCAATTTCTTTAACATGAAATAATCACTACCATAATTATACGACAGAAACCATTAAAATACCTACGGTTATGTCAAGTATTGTAATTGATCTAATAACATAAATAAAAATAACCCTTAGTTGCCGACATTAACCCAATGAAATTCACCAAGTTAAAAGGAAACAACTAATGCAACACCTGTTTCAAACCAGAAAAGGAATTTCAAAGGTCGAACCCACACGTTCACAAAGATGACACCATCATGACCACTACAGGCGGATAATTGACTTTCTTACTAACTAATGAACATAGTTACTGCAAGTGTGTGTGTGTTCGTTTGCAGGTGTGTGTTTCACCACAGTGTGAATCAGTACGCTGAATCACCCTCCTCCCAGTCGGCCCACAGCTGTCTGAGCAGGGACCTGGGTGAGGTCACATGGATGGTTTTTCTGGAAAGGCAGGAGCGTGGCGCGATTTCTGGCAACGCTGATTCCTCATTGTCACAGGGTGTGATCTCAATAGCTGCTCGAGCAAAATGCTTGATTAAACCTCATCGCTACCGCAGTGGCGCTGATTTAGGAGCGATTAGGACAAACAAAAGCAGACGTTACCGGGTGCAACTGCCTGTGTCACTCCGTACAACAAGAAACACAATTCTGCAACAGGAATTGTGGACTAATAACAGAGAGCAGATGCCAAGCTCAATTGCTTGCAGCTCAAACAGTAATCAAGAGAACCATGATGCATTTAACTCCACTTTGTAATTAAATCCCCCAAACTACAGCGAGCACCTGCTGAAACATGGCGTCGGAATGAGATTCTGAACGCTAACAGCTTAGCACAAAGTGGTTAAGCAGAATTCACGTCAAGCGTATTGCACATTTCTGTGTGGTATATGTAAAACACACACACACACAAACACACATGCATCTCTGTTCTGCAGTAATGTGACCGTTAAGAGCCGCAGAGAGGACTGTGATCCCACTGTTGACCTCTGCTTCAAGAGCAGAGGAGTGGCTGGCTCAACCTGTCAGCTCACAGGATCACGGTCTGGTTCGCCGGGCCACGTCAAGGAGCACTCAGCCATTCACTCAACCGGCTCAAGGGGAGAAACCAACAGAGGAAACTGAGCGTAAACATAAAAAAAAAATATAGTGGAAAAACTGACCAAGCAAAGAGAATAAAGGCAGTGGGAAGGAGGAAGCCGCAAAAAAACGAGCTGCAGGTCAAAAACGTAGCCAGAGAAAAAAAAGAGAGGTTGAATGGAAGGAAATGTCAGCACCGGAGAGAGGAGAAAGATGTAACAATGGCTAAAAATACCAGATGCAGGCATCGCTGGGCAGGGAAGGGCAGAGCCGAATAGTTCAAAGCACTGGGGCAGAGCACTCCCTGAGAGAGACGAGAGCTCTTAGCACCCTGTCTGAAGGACGGAGGAGGAATGAGGAGGAATGTCATGCCATTGACAACGACCTGGATACACAAAGTTATCACCTCTTACTTCTTACCACACATGTCCAGGAATGGCAGCTCCTGTTCCACATAACTCTCACCTTCTCCCACTGCTGGACCAAATGTGCTACCTGGGCCGCAGCAATGAGGGAGTTCGGTCTGGATCAGAAGCACTCTAGTGGTATCCAGTCATGTCAATAGTGTAACTAGTATCAGGAGGTTTTGAGATATCCCTCCTCTCCCACTAGGGGTGTAACGGTACCGACAATTTGCGATTTGGCACGTACATCAGTTTTGAGGTCACGAAAAATACAGAAACTTAAAAAAATGTCTGTATTGGGGTAAAAATTGGGGTGAAGATAAGTTGTCTATCTGTATAGCTCGACACCGGAATTAAATACAAATGGCTGAACTTACACTTGAATCCATTATTAGTGCTGTTAGTTAAAACCTAGTTCAACAATCACAGATGCTGATGTTTTAGGTGATAGCAGAGTATGGAGTATTCAACTAAAGGAGGACCAACGTTCAACGGTGACCTGCTCTTATCAACAATCTCAAAAAGCGTGCACGCATGAGAGGTTTACGGATGTTCGCGGTCCACTGAACCACAAAGAGGCAGGACACAGCTGGACTAACATCAGTCCAGAAGCATTAAACTCAGCCCCCCCCCCCCCCCCGTCCTCACACCAACACAGTAGATTCTGCTACAACCATCCAGACTCTGTGACTGAATGGTGATAAGCTGATATGACTCATGGTGGGTTAGAAACACAGACTGGTCAATAAGCAGCGGATGAGGAGGTCCGCTGCAGGGAATGACATCATGCCTCCGTCCACTCTGAAAGTCCGCTGTTAGCGGAACGTCCCCTTGGACTCAGCACTTTCCATTTTCCACTGACTGCGAGTGAGTGTGTGTGTGTGTGTGTGTGGTTATCGTCAGCACTAATACAGCTGGGTCTTCCAGGTACCCAACCCCTGCCTTGTTTAGTATTTCCCTCTCAGAATAAAAGGTTATTTCCCTTTCACTTAACCTGCTGTTATGTCTGCTACACTTCATCAACACTGCACCAATCATATTTTTTTTTTTACTCCCAAACCGTGCTCTGTGGTGAAATGAGCGTGGAGGTAGCTGAGGTGGAAAATGGTGGGTTTTTAAGCTGAGTGACAGCGGTGACAGGTTGCCGGGTAGAAGCCCTCTAATCACACAGCCATTAGGGGCTGACTCCCTCGAGGGTAACTTCATCGCACTCATTGCCAATGACAGCACTGACTGAATATTAACACGTTTTCAGGGAACAACGGCCACTAGAAAGCCATTAAGTCCTGAGGTAAATCAAATGAAAGGACTGGTGACTATTGTAGCTGCCACACAGATGCATTAATTGCGGTGCTTTTTTTCTAAGATACCAGATTGCTCCATTTACCACACTCTCCTGAAAGTATATTCCTACCTCGGGCTCCCTGCTGAAACCTTCTATTGAGAAAAATTAGCATTAATTTTCAATTTGTTTTCAAAATACTTCATGCATGTACAAGGATCACCATGTGTACATGGATCTGACATGTAAACATTATTTGTAAACAGAATGTTGCATCTTCCACAACGGCATATTATCTTTCAGTATCTGGCTTTTCAGCATGTTTCATGTGGAATTTCAAACACACATAAATACTCATATATAGTATGAGTAATTATTATGAGTTTTTAAAATTGAATATTCTTGTTCATGTTGCTTGAATTTTGAAAACTTCAAATTCCCTGACTGTTTTTTGACCATCATGCTTGATCTGATTTTAAGGAGACTGTTGAGGTTTTTTTAATTTTTTTTAAATTGCATTTCCCAGATAATTTCTGGATTAATGGACATGCCATTCTAGTTCCATACGTTGAAGTGGGTGGTGATTGGAAAACTCATTAATCAACACTTTATATTACATATCATCATACACATGAAAATTCATTTGAGAACCAATACTGGGACTCATTACTCTCCATAGGCTTCTGTGATCTTTTTAATACGTCTCTCTTATGACATCTTTATGATACTTCATCATAGTCTGCGCCCTCCTCTCCCTGCAGTCTAAACAGCCCTGTCACACAGGTCTGGACTTCTTCCTGCTTCCCCCTCCTTAGGTACTTCCCCTGGGAGAAGACAGGAGTGAAGGAGCAGGATAATAATAGAGGTGGAGGAGAAAGATGAAGGACAGGGGAGGGGCGAGGGAAAGGCCTTGGGCTGTGGAGGTGAGCAACAGGTTGGGTAGCTGCTAACTACGACAGGAAAACCTATAACGTCTATTTCTCTACTTCCGTCTGCTTTTCACTTCTCCTCATACTGACAGTCTGAGGTTGATGGACGTTACAACAGGGGTGACATTTATGAGTGTGCAAATTCTGTGTGGTAGTCCTGAGGTACAAAATAGCCATGAGCTCATTAGCCCCATGTCAGTGGGGTAATGAGAATTATTCAAGAGCTAATGAGCAATAAGTGGGTAAGTATTATAGATGTGACCGGCTGCAGAGTGAAGGGCGATTGGCACAGGCTGAAGGAAACACGGGAAAAGGAAAGTGGAGTCAAGAGAAAAGACAAGAAGACAAAGACAGGAAATCGTGGAAGAGAGAAAAGGCCGACAGGGGCTGAAAAGAAAACACTGCACTTGAGAGATGAAGAAAAGAGCAGCAGAAGAGCGAGGACAACCGAGGAGCAACAGTTCAGAGGTTGTGACACTGCCAAGTGGCCCAGGGTCATGGGGACAAATAACCGCTCTATGGCGACCGGCCTCATTACAGAGCCAGCTTAATCACATCATACCTCAGTGAGAACCGCAGCCAATCATGTGCCTCGAGAGTGAAAGGTCACAGAGGGCCACAGACAGTAATGAGTCTGATTGTATTATACAGAGCCACAGAGACTGTTGATGAGTGTCTGTCTGGGTTCAGTCCAGTTGGTCGACACCCATGATCGCCTGACTGACTAGCCAGTGTGTTGCATCAGTATAATATGTTGCGTCAGATTTGTGATTGTTTTTACTTATTAGTCAAATCTAATATATTACACACAATTTGAAATAGGCGTTCTAGAGTTCCTGACTATGGCTTCAAAGAAAAGTATAAAAAGTAAATCAAAAATAAGTGAAACCATTGTATATCAAATAGTCGGTACCAGATGAGGAGCCATAATGGGTTCAAATGGTTTAATTTATTCTTGTTGTTCAATCTGATGGTCCTTTCAAATATAAGGTATGTTGAATGACACTTGAGAAATCCAATCCTTTCACTGCTTTAACTTAAGTTAAACGATTTTAAAGTTCATGGTAAAATATAAACATACAACATGTTGAGCGATCACAGCCTCCAATCGAGCACAACACCCACCGTGTTGAGTCTTAACATTCAGCATCATATGTACAATCAAACATCTTATTAACACTCAAACCATCATTGGGGTGAACAGAGAAGGATTTTGGCAACTATTTCGTCAGATCAGCTCTATCACCCCAACACAGCTCTCACTTGTATGCAGCCTCAGCTTGATCAAAGCAGCTCAGTATCAACCTCGCTAACAAGATCAAAGTGCACCAAGTGTAGCTATGATTGTCAAGTAGTTGCATCAAAAACCCTTTGAACAAGCAGAACGACAGGAGGTACTGCTGCTCTCTGCTTTTTAACGTTTTCTGTGGTTCAAGGTTTAACAGCTTTTAGGTCTGTTATTTTCTATCTTATTTGTTTTACTTCACTCACAAAGCAAGACATTATAGGTTATTTATAAGGAAAAAATGGCAATATTGCATCAACAATTATTCAATATTATTTCCAATTACAATCCAATTACATAAATGTTGTACTTATAGGATGAGTCTCATAACATGTGATATATGTGACATGTTTGTCCAAAGCCGTATTGAGATATCCCCTAATTACACACATTAACATATGGTAAGTTTTAAGGTCAATGATGATTCAGGCACTTGACTTGACTCAGTTCAAAAAAAAATCTTAAATGCACTTCCTGTTCAGTCGCAGTGTAAAACTAGAGCCTGATGTTTGGTTATCTTACCCCTTTGACTCCCTTCAGCTCTCCTTTCAGCAGGCTGTCCAGAGGAAAGGTGATGATGTTGTTCATGTTTTGGAACTGGAGGAGAGTGAAGACGGAGGCAGAGAAGAGTTGAGAGGTTAAAGTAGAGGACTTGTGTGTCGTCTCTGTGAGTGCTTGTCTTTGGTGCACTTTTATTGTCGCTAAATGTTGAAATGACGTCAGTACCCATTCGCAAAGAAACGGGGCAGAAAAGTTAATGATGCTTTGCTAAGTCTCTCTCTTACAAGTTTGAATGTTCGCAACAACAACAGCTGCATCTTTTTAACATCTAAGAAATTGAATTCTCACACCATTAAGGACAAGGAAATGAGCAGATCCATTATGAGACTCTGTGGAGGTTACTGCTGAGCTCTGCCTCTGTGTGTAAGGCTGCTTTTGTTATAGCTTTAAAAGATTACATCCAGAGGTTTAGGGCTATTTGTTTAAGCACTGCAGCACTTATGACACACCTGCACATGCGAGGTGATGGC
This sequence comes from Platichthys flesus, assembly GCF_949316205.1. Classification (NCBI taxonomy): domain Eukaryota; kingdom Metazoa; phylum Chordata; class Actinopteri; order Pleuronectiformes; family Pleuronectidae; genus Platichthys; species Platichthys flesus. The sequence continues at coordinate 11,250,012 of NC_084954.1, read as the reverse complement.
TTGCTTCGAAGACTACATAACCACCCTTCAAGTGTACAAGCATTAATGAACTTAACACAAAACAGACTGACGGTTTAACAGTGCTGATAATATTACGCCACAGTCATTATAAGACGATACTACACAGGTTATGTTTGTAATAAAAAGTGCTGTGAAGCAATGTAGGTGAATAAACAACAGCAGTTTGTGTTTTGACTGATTTAATTCACTCCTTAGTGTCTTTCTCATAAAAAAATGTTTTTATCATGAAGCATTTATCAACTTTGAAATGTCAGTTTTCATTCTCTCTTACAGGTAAGTATATTTTAGATCTAACTAGAAAAGGGCTACATTTATAAAATGTAGGATTATTTTGTGTTAGTCCTGTCGAGCAAATCATGTGGCAAAATCCACTCTGGGGCAGAGTTGCAATGCTGGCAGGAGTCCAGCTCATCTAAAGGCTGCACAATGAAAACGTAGCAAAGCAAAACCCTCATTTCCAGCAGGAATTGTGGATGCAGCACAAACTGTCCATGTTTAATAGGCTGACTTTATAATGTGTCTCTGAAAATTTGTTATAAATAAAGAAACGGCCAGAGGAGTGAATGATACATTTTTGCTGACTTGTATTTCAATTTTAATTGGATTACGCAAACTACTTTTTTCAGTTGGAGAAATACAAGTGGTGGTGCATTGTATGATTATATCTTCACATCCAGGTCCATGGAAGCTCATGTTCTCTTAAAATAAGGTGTGGAGATGGACTCATTGTGAGTCCAAGGGGCAACGACGGACCTCACAATATGGTGTCACATTTTTGTTATAAAGCTTTGGCCTCCACACACTAACTGGCTTTAACAGGTTGAATTAGATCCAGCAGTATTTGGTGTTTAAGCTACCCCGGCTGTGTCAATGGAAACCTGGAGCTACATCCTGAGGGCTTTACTCAGTGTGTTTGTTAGAGAACACACACAGCGACTCAGGGGGATTGAGACAATTAGCGACAGGATGGAAATCTTTCTCATCCCCGGAGGATTTCATTCCTCCCTACGCTATTGACCATAACGACCTATGCTTTCACACACAAAGTAGACTCACCAGGTTTTTGAAAAGCGCAGTGAGCTCCTTCGTGAAGACAGAGAACTTGAGGAAGGCTGAACCGAGATCAGGATCGTCTCTGTACACACAGTTTTCTCCAAACTTCTCCAGGGCCTGCGTGTATTGCTCCTCATTCTCCACATGGGCTGAAAAAAAAACAACACACACACACGAGGGTGAGCTTTGACAGGTGGAACCAAGGTCTTTCACTCTATGATCGTTACAAGTCAAAAATCAATCGCTGTGTATTAATAATAAATGGAAACCTTTCAAGCGAACAAATATGGACTTTTTAGGCTGATGCATTCTTCAATCACTATTCAAGGTTTTCCCCTGTCCAGTACTTTGTGGGGGTCGTAAGCCCTGTGTACTAGCGCTGCACAATCTATAGTAAAAACGTGATCTTGATTCATGCCTCTATGCAATTTCATTTCAAAAGGAAAACTGTTTTCATTAGGAACATCAGTTGCATCACAACGAGTGCTGCTACTTCCCCAATAAATTACCACATGATACAGAGCAGCAGAAACCGGCAGGAAGGAGAATGAACCTAATGGGTGAGACAAAGATGTAAACGTCGCTTCAATCAGAGAGGAGGAGCGAGCCACAGAGGTCTGCTCAATTAATTCATTCAATTAAGTCTCCAGACAAGGCCAGGTGAGGTTAGTTCATTTATATGGCAATATTCAGACAACGCAATTTGAAGTGCTTTACAGAGGCAGGTTTATAAAACTGCTGAAAATCCTTCCATTCTCTCAGTTATCACCCCAAAGTCTCTGCACCAGTTGGAAACCTGTAAACTAACCGTGACCAAAGTCTCCCAGCGCGTCTTAAGTCGGACTAATCTACTACGAGGTTAGGCCCAGATGATTCTACTTAATACAATTCACGCCTGACTAGACGGCTGATAGCAGCTAATGCTATTGGGACGGTGATGGAGCGAGGGCTGGAGCACAGGGGACGGTTGCTATGACGACGCTCACCGAGAGACGTGACAGAAACGAAAAGGAGGTTTGTAGAGTGATAGGAGACACACGGGAGGGGGGGGGGGGGCACGATGTAAGACTCCTGCAGCTATATCATGAGTCGGTAGTTGTTCGGAAACACACACACACACGCACGCACACACGCACACGCAGACGCAGATTAAAAAGCAGCCAGACACAGATTGTCAGATGTGGCAGGTTTACAAATGAAGCCGGATCATGTCTCAGCAGCAGAGATATCCATCATGTTATTAAAAGGGGAAAGCTGTGGGCCTCTGAGTCACTACCTGCAGACCTCCTCCCATCAGACAAATCTAATTTAAGTCTCCAAACATCAACTGAAGCAATAAGTGAGCTGGATGATAAGGCTCCAATGAAACTCTGTGCACAAAGAGCCTTTGGTATCATGTGCCTAAGACTGCCGATTTCCCCCCCTCATCACAACCAGAAATAAGAGACACCAAGTCATTTTATTCTATTAAATAACATATTATAGTAGTAAGGAAAATATAGAGTTCCCAGAACCAGCAAGCTGCATATTTTGTCTGACCAAATACTAAAATCTTCAGGTATATTAAACCAGACTGTCACACCCTAACACTAAAGAAATGAAATAAACTGTCAATACATTTTCCAAAAAATAATTTCGAATCTCTTTTGAGTTAGTTTTTCTTGCTTTTCTCTTCTCAACTCGGACTCTGGACCAATGTGACCGACATATTTCCCTCGTTTGTGGCTCAAAGCAGTGAGATGTGACATATGAGAGATCGACTTCAATCATCGTCAAGTGTCAGACACCGACCCTCACCACACACCCACAGTCCACTGTTTACACATCAGCTCCCACTGTTTGGCTGTGGCTCGGAGCCAACAGGGCGGCGGCCTGCTGTTGTTTTTGAAGTGGCACAAAAGAGTCCTCAGCTCTGCTTTTCAAGATAAACAGCACCACCACCCCCCCTTGGCTGCTCAGTGAGCACATGCATATTTGCTGTAACAGGACCTAAACACATCACACATGCAGCTTATAGTACGGGGCAGCTTTGGTCCTTAATCGATTTATATGGTGCGCTGTGGTAATTTGTGAGAGTCGAGATAAAGGGAAAGGAAACAGGAAACGTTGAGGTCCTATATCACATCATATATAGATAATTCTGTGCAAAACCAAACCTCATTGGATAGCTCTGTTTTTACACTTTTTGTTCATCTACAACCCCGGATCCATTTAAACGGAGGCATGTACAAAGCTTAACCTCATAACTGCTACACCAGCAGAGTCCGCCTGGATTCTTAGCTCGGTTTTAAAAGTAAGATGATCATCGGCGGTGAAACCTGCTTATGACTTAACTACCAACTTAGAAAGCAGAAAGTCCTGCTGTTTAACTGCTGTCACAGATTTCAGAAGTAAATGCTTGATTGTCATGAAATGTCTTCAAGGAAATGGCCGTGGCAAAGAAAGAGAGAATGATTATTTTTGCGTGACTTCTGGAAACAATGACCTTGTCTTTACTTGAGGACAGAGACATAACGCTGTCAAACACATAAACACACTTATTAACTCCAAACTACGCGAATTGCTTATACCCAGTTGTGCACAACATTCTTTGACGCATCGCCTACTGTGTCTCTCTCACACACACACTTGTAGAGGCGTCTGTTGGGGATTATCTAACATCCCAAAGGCCTGTTTTGCAAGTTCTTCCATGTGACACACACACACACACACACACACAAGCAGAGTTTAATCACCAGGTAGCAGGCTGGCCTCTGCTTCCTCTCTCCTCTATCCCACACTCATTCCCTCGCACACGGCTCCATCAGTCCTGGTCAGCAGACGCTCCGACACTCACTAAAACAATGTGCAGCCGACCTCAGATCTAATTCATATCTCTATGAACACTCTGTGAAAACAACTCTGGACTCCGTGTCCACTTGGCAATATGGCCACCGGCCGACAGAGAGAAGGGAGGGTTAGTTTGAGATTGACACCAAGGTCATATCTGTTAATGTGAAAAATAAGTCAGTTAAGTTAGAAAAGTATAACGACAGGAAACAGCAGGAAACGGTTAACTTGGCTAAACACTCCTTTGATCCAAATCAAAGAAAGCAGATATAACATTAATTCGAGATTTAGAAGGGGTAGTCAGTTATTATAAAATAATCGTTTATAAATGATAATCCAGTACAAGTTTGAAACAATCGTGATATTGATTTTTAAGGCATATCGCTCAGCCCTAATGCTAAGCTTAGCTTACAGTCTCCAGGTAGTAGCACATGAGTGGTGTCAAACTTTGTCTAAAATGACTAATTGAATACTATTATACGTGGTTCTCTGTTTCATTTCATTAGACTTTTTCTGTGTTCTTCCTCCTTTACTTCCCCTCAGGGTTTCTCCCTCCGACATCCATCCAGTGTAATTACATTAGCTCTTGTGGGATTCTCATTTTCTTGGTTATTAAGAGAGAAATTCTTGAGGAATGTGTAGCAGCGAAATTGAAGGACATTCCAGAAGCCATCAGATTCAGTTTTTTCCTTAAAAAGCAAGAGGTGAGTGCAGCGTTATTCAGACACTCCATCCAGCTATCCTGCCGAACGATAGGTGCGATAGCATGAACACGGTGTTCACTCGTCTGCCTTGGGTCATTATCTGTTCAGCAGCTTTGGCAGGTCTGTCCTGGTGGCTGTGCTTGATCAGCTCCAGCTTCTTCAGGGGTTTGAGATGCTGCTGCTGGTTTATTCATCAAAACCCTTCTCGCTGACAAACCTGACAGGCTCCTGCAGCAACTCAGGGCTCTCTCGTTCGTCTAAAGCTTCACCTGGATCACCCGTTCTCTGTTTTCCTTCCCTCTGGGTTAAGCCATAGACTGTATACAAAGCAGCACAGATTGTAATTGCTCAGCCTCTCAGGTTCACACTAACATGGCACTCTTGTTTAGTTTTCCTCACCAAACCTCCAGCTTCACTATCGCCCGTTCTATCCTCCTCCTTCTCCGCTTCCTCCTCATCAATTCCTTGTTTCCAAAAATATCCCTGCAGGTTCATGAGAATGACAGCCAGTGACACTAAGAGATAATTCTCTGTCTATTGTTGCAGTCAGCGTCGAGGCTCCCTGTGTGTACCTCATTATTCAGGCTTTATCCCAGCATCCTCTCTGGAGAACATTAAGAATACTCTGTGCGTTCACTCTCTTTCTCACATGGCAGAGATTCTTGGCTTTTAAATAATGCAGCACGATTGTTAACGTGCATGTCAGTATTTTCAGTCGATGCCTGTGGGAAGTTAATTTTCGTAGTTCAACTTCGCTGTATTCCAACTTTTTAACTGCATCTTTTTTCACATTTTTACAAACCACTTCAAGTGCCATACATTTGATACCTAGTTTGCTTGTGGATTGACATGAAATGTCAAAACTGCATCAGACTCTGATATCCTATAAAGAAATTAAATACAAATGGAGGATGTTTGAAATGATTTGAATATATCTGAAAAACAGCCACAAGTTTTCACATTTGACAAACTAGTTTTAGGTTACTTGATAATACAAGTATAATATGCCCTTTCCTTGTAGCCCTGTATTGGTCTCCACCAGTTCCTGTGGGGAATACCTGGCTCTTTAGCTGCTAAATACTACAATTGCCAACTTTGTCTGTGTACCATTTTGTGCAGTGAGGTGCAATGCGGAAAACAACTGCCTGATGTGATGGTGACCGCAACACTATGAGAGCACTGAGAGTGAAGGAACAGTAGAGTTCAGGGTCACCAAGCCAAAACTTGCTAATAATTCTTCATTAGTAAGATCAGCTACTATAAAATTACGCTGTTATTTGATAAATTATGAATACAATAACATTGATTCATGCACCCTTAACTACACAATTTCTAAGATAAATGGTGTAAAATACATACTCTTCTCTATACAGGACACTCGTTATTATTTTTCATTTATACCTGGCAGCGTTTCCATAATAACTGTTGTTAACAAAAAGTGACCCAGGTTACAGTGAGTTTCTCTTGGTAGACCTGTAAATAACAGCTTTGTGGTTTTTCCACAGACTAAACACTGTTTGTACTGTAAACACTGACAGAATCTGGACAGGTCTCATGTTTCAAGGCAAAAGGGCTGGTTTTCTTCCTCCTGGGGTTTCCAGCAGCAGATTATCTTGTTCATTATGAAAACAAAACTCAGCTACCTCTCATTCTTAGGCATGTGCGTCCTGCTGCACTAAACACACACATTCAAATGAAGGCAATGTATCGACAATGGTGGTATTCATTTTGGCAGCTGAACAGTGTGAGAAAACCAAACAGGTTAATCTTCTACAGACACTACTGAGTCGATACCCAAACAACATCATACTAAGAGTCCGGCCAGTAGGAGCCTACGCGTATAGGACATATGTGTAAATGCATGTTCTGTAGTGAGGTGAAGTGAGAACACAAGTGTGTGTCCATGCCTCAGCACCCACACACAAACACAGTGGGTGCCCCTCCCCAGCTGTTCCTCTGGGGGTCTGGATCAGGCAGCTGTCCCTTTGGCATGAACAGAGCCCACTCTGTTCTGAAAAAGGCATGCTCAGCACATTGTTCAGAGGTCTCTCTCCCTCTCCCTCTCCCTCTCCCTCTCTCAGCGGGGTACTGTCAGGCAGGCCAAACAAAAGACACTGGAAACACCCAGCACTGGCACAGCCAGCCACAATGAGCATGGTAATAACACACAGTCAGACAGAAACAAAACAACTACACTCCCTTCCCCTCCCTTAGAGACGGTGAAACAAAGGCTCTGCAGATGTAATTAATAATTATTTACATGTTTAATCGATTATTTGTGCGATATTTGTGGATTAAACTAATAATGCTTGGATTCAGGTAGAGAGAAAAACCTTCAGACACCACAGTTCATGGGATTTCAAATTGCTTGTTTTATGTAAAAAAACAAAATCTTCATTATTTTTAAAGCGGAGGGAAACAAATAAAACATCAGAAGAGCCAACTGCTGGATTGAAATGGGACTGAGCTTGAAATGTCTCTTCTGGTTTCTGGCTAAAGTGGGAATGTAAAGACAGGAGGACTCACCCAGACCAGACGTGTAGATGGTTTTCACAGACTTCTTCATCTTGTACAGAACACTGCGGTCCACATCCAGAGCCTGGCCAGACAAACAGAGGGAGACAGGGAGATGAGGAGTGGGATAAAATCATTCAAGCACCAGATAGTCCAATTACTGTCGGTCAAATGCGAATATATTTTATAGATGGTGATGAATTAAGAAGTGTACCACTGCTGCCTGTACAACTGCAGTGCAGAAAAAAATAATAGAAACTGTGTCATAGTGCAAAAATATTATCAATGGGCATGCTGAAAAGGTCCATATACAGCATATAAAACCACAGCCAGTGTGTGTTCATGTGAAGTACCTCAATGAAGCTATAAGTTGTTCGTTAGTTGTTACATTTGAATATTCAAATGTTAACGTTTTTTGTTTCAAGTTTGTGTTGACGTAGTAATGCTTATTTATTTTTTGTTTCCTGTTGTACTCGTCTAATATTCTTTCTGACTCAAGACTCAAAGAGCTCAAACCTCAATGCTGAGCTTCATAAACCCCAGACACTCAAATCTATTCTTATATGACAGCCCTGCAGTCACATCTGAGTATCTGTAAACTGTCCGTAAACTGTCAGCAAGAGATTGATTGAACTGTTTTGTAATGATTGTGTTGTAGCTAAAATATATGATATTGGGTGTTGTTCCTGTTATTTTGTCCACACTCATTATACGTGTCTGCATGTAGAAGATGTAGTTTGTGTGTTGTCTCTATGCAATCTTTCCACTCGGGCTGCATCTAATGCATTATTCAAGGCAAAGCTAAGAATAGACCAGAGCTCCCATGTCAGTCATTATGTTAGTATCTGTGTATGTCTAAACGTTTGTGTGTATGTGTGTTTGTGTGTGTGTGGGTTCATCAGTGTAATAGCTTGTAGGACAGGACCAGTGAAAATCGGAGGTCCCTTAAATGAAGAGCAATGTTCGTGAGTTTCATATCTGCACAACACACACAAACAAAACTATAAATACCAAGCCACAAACGCGCACACACACACACGTCTGCATTAATCTCAGACCCACACAGGAACCAAGACAAACACCAGAAAGTCCAGTGCAGACAATGCACCACTATATCAGCGTTGAGTGAGGTAGTCTCTGGAGATCAGGGGGATTTTGGGGAAATTAGCTTTTAGGGACTTTATTATGAAGGTCCACCCAACCGGGTTAAAGTCAGAAGCCACTTCCCCCCCTGCTCCCCATCTGAGTGACACATATCAAATCTCCCAGACCCTCTGAAAACAAAAACACACAATGGCTCCCATTCAGATGCTATATACACACACACCAACACTGTACACTAGAACCAGACCGATGTCAAATGCTGATACAAGGTAAAAAAAATAATACAAATGTAGATATATGGCCGAGAAAACACAAATACAACCAAATACATAGAACTTGAATCAAGAGCTAAATTAACATCTTTTCTGCATCATTTATAGTGTAAAAATTTCGCTGCATATCACCAAACACACACACAATCTCTTTCCAACACAAGATATGATGACAAAACGTATTAAATCCATAAATCTTTTTATATCGAGGCTTTGAGCGATTTTCTATTGAAAAGTGGTGGAACTGCTCAGCACCTATTTCCCCCAGCGTCATATTTCTCTCACATGCACACACACAAACACACACACACACACACAAAGGCAGAAGTGACTTTGAAGGGTAAGTGACAGATAAATGAAGTGTAACTGGCTTTAGATACACACTTCTCAGAGAAATGACAAAAACTGTCACAATGAGCTGTTTCCCTATCAGCAGTGGTTCTCAGGGGCGACACACGGCTTGTAAAAGACTTGTCGCTTGTTGAGGCATACAGTTACACTGACTGAAACAGACCCCGGTGAAGAGGATACGACCATCTAAATGATGAGGAACGAAGGATCTGATCAAACTAAAACCACATTCATCAAGATTTAACCTCTGTTTTAATGGATCATTCATGCACGTTTCTCCACCAGCCACTGTCTAATGTATACTCGAACAGACCTGAATTAAGCAGTGAGTGTAACACAGAAGCTACTTGTTCCTCTGTGTTGAATTAATACTTTCAGTGCTGTAGTTCTCGTTCCCTCGGCTCCTGTTAAATGACTCATCTGCTAATGTCCCATTAGTCGTGTCTCGCTCAGACAGACTCTCTGACTGTAGAGCAGGCTCCACACAGCTATGCACATGTATGCATACCCTTATACAGGTAAAAACAAAAGGTAAAGACAAATCCACCCACAGAAAGACTTTGAAAAAGGGAACTGGAGAAGACCACTGTTTTCTTCGCAAAACTGATATCCCCTTTGGTTTCTACATTAAATCTAACGTCGTAGTACTGAGGGCAAAAGCAATAAAAGCATTTCTGCTGGTATCTGAGCTGGTGAGCTCTACAGGAGACGTGCATTAATTTCCTGTTCATCAGTCTCTATGCAGCAGCCTATGATCATAGTATAGCTGGGCCAACGCAAGAGAAGATTAATGTAATAAGGAATAAATGTGCCAGTAATTTTCTCGATTAATCCCATAATCTGTTTTCTAAACAATGTCAGGAAACAGTGAAGCCAGTCTTAATTGCACAGCTCGAGGTAGTAGTGGCTTCAAAAATTCCTAGAAGCAAAAAAAAAAAGCTATATAGATTTTTTTTAGGAAGTTTTATCTGAATGATTAGTCCATTTTAAAAATATGAATTCCTCAGCAAACTTCCCTATGTAAACATGTAAAATACACTCAAAACAATGAATAAGTTGAGACACATTGTGACATTTTAAGTTTGACGTAATTCAGTGTATTTATAAGAAAATCACTTGCATGCTAAACTCTCTCTAAACTACACCAGTCGTCTGTGTGTGTGTATATTTAAAACAAGCCCATAAAAAGATGTTGATTGTCGTTTATTAATTGATGATCTGATGGTGTGCGATTGCGTTCCGGCAGAGACAATGTGAGGTCAAACACGGGTGAGCTACTGAATTTAAAAGTGCAAAGAATCAATTAGACAACATAACATGATGAGCCTTTCTGTTGGTTGTTGTCTGAGCTTAATTGTCTTCTTGTAGTTAAAGGAAGTATTACTGCTGAGTTCAATACCTTTATCACTATCTGCACACAGTGACAACAAAAGGAGACAAGCAAAAAAGGCAGCACTCTAAATGGCTCTGTGGCAGTAGCATGAAGGTTTCTGTGATGGCTAACAAGCCTAACAGATAAGAGATTTATGGCAATCTGTTCACATTTCTGTAGCATATGTTGCATCATCACAGTCAGATGGCAGCTACTGCCAGTCTTCTCCTAAACAGCTTTATTTTATAAGGGGTTATGGTACTTATATTACAGCTAATTATAATTAAATATGGTTTAAACCGATCAAATGATCGAAATAAGCTTTGTGAACCAAAATGACACATATCAATGTTGAGAAATTTGTATTGAACACATTTTCATTTAATTTTTACCTTTTATTTTTCCTTTTTATTTAAGACTATTCTTACTCAAGTATCTTTGTATTGACTTTTAATCATCTTTGTATCATTCACATTTTCAAAAAAGATTCTCCATAATATTTGCAGTTACAATCTGTATTTCTCATGGATATGATTACATATATATATTATATATATGGTGTAATTACCATTTTTAAATCATGTTTTACTTGTTCAAATATTTTCTCTTTTGTTTGCTTTATAACTTTATTAAAAACATATGTGCCTTTCACACATTCTACTTTATGTTGTGTCTTTTATAGACCAGTCAATAATGGACTGTTGAGGCTGCTATGATACTGGTATTTAGAAGTAAAATGCAATAATTGTACCCACGAACAAGCATTTCTAGTGATCCCCCTTTTCATTTTTTCTAACAATTTCAACTAAGAAATACAGTGAAAAGGATATTTTTAAAATTTGAACTTGTCACTCCCAACGCGTCTTTGGCTCTCTACTTCAGTTTGTTATGATTCATCAGTGGAAGCCTACAGACAAATCTGCAACCAACTAATGTGGCTTCAAGCATCACACGAACATTGACTTGGACATCACAGCTCCAACCAACCCAAAGTCTCACACACACACACTCGCACGCACGCACGCGCACGCACACACATACACACAGTATCACGCTCCAGCAGACCCTTTCAATCCACAGAGAGTGGTCTGCACGGGAACAGGGGGGAAGACAAGAGAGAGGGGGGCAGCCAGGCGGGGTAATAAACCAGCTGAACACAACAAATGCATAGCCCTAAATCACTCACACACTCTCTCACACACACTGGACTCTTAAATCACTTTCACACATTTCCACTGCTCTCCAGGGTTGAGCGGAGTGACTCTACACTGAGCACTGGGCCACCTTTTGTGAGAGCCCTATTGTTTGCAGCACAGGCCGCTCTAAAATTAGACACATTTAACCCAAAAAGAAGTATTCACAGCGAGAGGGGATTTCCACTGCTGTGTAGCGCAGGATCAGAGCTAAATCCCCTCACAATAGGCCTGGCCCCTGAGCCTGGAGCTGCTTCACAAGCACACTTCATAAGACATTATTGCGAGGTCAGCACTTTTCTTCACCTAATAGCGGCTCGCGGTACAGTGGCTCTTTTCTCCCTCTCCTGCTGACCTCAGTGGACTGAGTGAGAGGAGGAGAAAAACCACAAACTGAATTGAATTAGTCCTCTTAATGTAAGACATCGTCATCATCATCATCATTGTGATTACAAGCGGGCACCATCTGCCGCAGCCCCTCTACAGAGGCTATCCCAACACTGCTGGGTCAGGGAGGTCGTTGCCACGGCGATCGTAGAGCAACTTGTGTCAGGTTACCAATCTCTTAAAGTGCAGGTAGATAATATCTAATGTGTGTACAGAGATGGAGAGAGAGGGAAAGAAGATACTGTGAGTTTAACTAATGTTGAGGAAGTTCAGAGGACAGGATGAGTTAACGTTCAGAGACAAGCAGGTGACAATGTCGTCAAACAGTTCGGTCTTTCTGAATGAAAATATGGAACTAATTTGAGAGGATGAATAAAATGTGAACCAAGGAAAGCAATAATGAAAAGTAAAAGGAGAGTTGATCCTGCAGATTTCCCTCCCTTAGTGTTCACAACCACTTCCTGTTACCACAACTAACTTTGGGAAGGAAAACACAGTGTAAAACAGGAAACCAACTCCTGAATGAGCGAGTATTTTTGACTGCTGTCATGGCAAAAAAAGCTAAGCTGAGTGAGCACAACGTTCAACTCCAAGCAGCCACAGCAGGTCCAATCCATCCATCGTGCTTGGGTCGGCATTTGACAGATTCTTCATAACCAAAACAAGGAGGGGAAATTTGCAAAGGTAAAACCCTGAAGTCGCTTCATACGGCCACAACTGAAGAAGAATGCAGAGTTAATCTTGAATACCAAATAAGGTAGGGATATAAACTTTCAGAGAAGAAAAGAAAAGTAGAGTATATTGGGATTGTGATACTCTGGCAAAGCAATGCATTCACTGACAATGTAGTAGTACCTCTCCATTGCCTGTTAAAATGCAGGTGGGATGAATTAGATAACCATGTGACTTAGGCTCATAAACTGCAAAATACAATGATTAATGGCTTCTTTATAAAAAGGTCAGAAAAAATACCTGACAAAATGATATAATGATGAGCCAACATACAGTTCCCCTCCAGTCAATAGGTGACGGTATTACCAGAACTATTTACAACAAGGCTGATGTATAAAGCGGACATGCAGGCCAGATATGATCATTTCTGCAACACTGTAAAACATGGAAGAGATTCAAGTCATGCTGCTGTTGATCGTGAATCACTGCCTCGAATATTAGGAAATTCAGTCAATGTCGGAAAAGAGACAAGCTTTAGAAGCAATGGCCTTCAAAAGGCCTGAAATGCAAGAACAACATGATTGGCTGAAGCTGACAACCTCAAAGTTCCTACTGTCGCAAATCCAAACACTACAAAGGTTCCTATTTCTGGGGGGAAGTTCCCACAGTCAAAATGCGGCCATAATACCCTATATTTGTAGAGCACTTTTCTTAAAAGTTACAAATTAAGAGGATAGAAAAGGGACAGAAACAACAATAAAACAATACTTAATATAAAATACCCTCATATTTAAATTCAAGGTATTAAAGATATTCAGTTTAGCAGAAAGAAGCTCGCACCACCAATCTTTTGTTCTTTGTCCTTCACAAGACATAATCACAAATTCAAATCTTTTTCACTCCTAATTGACAATGAGTCGTTTTAAGCAACTCGTGAGTCTAGTGTCTAAGCTAGTGTTAAGACAAAAAGAGCTCACTCCACACAGTGGGACAGGGAGGGGAGCAAGACGCCCCCGGGCTACAACAGAAGTGAGTTCAGCTAACGAGCCTGTTTAATCTCAGCGCTCTCTAACATCGTCCTCCGCTGTCTGAAGAAGAAAGACATTCCTGGATGATTGCATGCTGCACTGACTGACAGACGCGGCAGAGACCCAGCCCCATTGTTCCTGCTGACCAGCTATCTGCTGATGACAGCATGTCTGCTTAGCAAGATGCTTTCCCGCTTCTGCAGAGGCCCCTTCGCCACACAACACACACACACACACTCACGTTCAATTTTAACAATCCAAGAAATCCCCCATGTCTGCAGTATAACTGTTGTCATAACCACACTTCTTTAAATCTCTCTCATACACACACACACACTCAAACACACTTCGTGTTTTTTTTTAATCCTCCCTGACCCTTTAATCCATCCCTCTGCGACAGTCATGTGAGGAAACAATCTGCCACATACGATGAAAATCAGACATAAGAAGGCGATTGCCTTGGATGTAATCACCCAATTTATTTGGTGCATGTGTGGGTAGAGTATCTGTGCAGCTGGCAACGTGTTGTAATCCATGTTTCATTGAGGTAACAGATGTTACATGATGAAAAACAAACTTTACTCCTCAGAGAGAACTTCTAAGCTCTCGTACAACTTCCACAAACTCAGAAAAAGCCCTGGTTTTGAAGTGAAAATCAAGGGCAAGATTTGACATCTCGTTATTTCACCACTGTGCCGTGGTAAGCCCACAGTGATTGGAGAAGCAGTACGATGTGAAAACAGATCTCTGACTGAGACAGATGTAATCGATTTTCCTCCTTGATCAATTGTCAGATCAGTAATGGCAAATTGCAGTGGCACGATCACAAAATCACTCCCTCACCATCGTTCCGAAAATATTACAGATGAGATATGGATGGAGAGGGGTCAGTGTGCTTCAGGGTCATTACTAGGAATTATTTACATGCTCCAATGTTTCGAAAAAGCATCACCTTCCTCATGCTGTTCATTGCAGCAGCTCCTTTTCTCAGACCCAACTATAAGGGCTCTGGGCTACCTACTGGATCTATTTAAATGCACATGCCTGTTATCGGGGAAACCACAATGCTTCAACCGGACTACTGACGAGGGAAATTTTCTTCTCACTTGGAACCTTTATAACCCACTGGAAGAAAGAAAAAGTCAAAAGGCATCATTTGTCTTCTTCAAAGACAGAGCCCGTCACTGAACTGTGAAGATGGGTTCTCTTATCGCCTGCTTCCTGTCTTGGCATTATTTTGAGGTGCTAACAGAGAGGACACAGAATACCAGAATAAAATGGTGTAATGACATGCTAGTGTGAAATGTCCAAACCCTGACGTAAAATGGCTGACAACAGTTATGCTAGGTATAAATATATAAAAAATAAAAAATTAAAAAAATGAAACATCATATCATTAGAAGGTAGTCTCATCCTCCAAAGTGCAGACACACGTCAGCTTTTCTGCAGGTTTGGCATGAGAAGCAGCCGCCGCGTCTGGCAGCTCTCAGCCAGACACAAAGCTACGGTCTGCAGCTCTACATGTGCCACACGAGAAGGGCACTCGCTCTGCCTTGACATCCACAGAGAAAAAGGCTGTGACTCATTCAAAACATGTGTCAAAAATACAGAACAGTTGAGCCCCGCAGGCAAATAAGAGAAGACAGAAAGTCATCGAGGAAGTTGTATTTTAGCCTCATCTATTTAGGGCGCCACCACTTAGAGACCGAGTGATTTTGCAAACCAGTCTATGCAGCCAGAACTACAAACCCACTATAAGAAAAATAAGTCCAAAGTCATCTTTAGAAGTGTTTCATTCACAACTTCTCTCCACGCTGAGTCAGTTAAGTCAATATTTGGATAGAGGTGGGTTCCATTCAGGGGACCGCTAACGGCCCGTGGCTGCAGGGTTTCTCTGTGCTCACAGACAGCGGAGATGTGTGTAGTCAGCCGGCCCCGAGGCAGCATGGAAAACTCCAGCATGCAAGTTCAGTGCAAGTGTGAGAAGGAGAGAGTGGGCACGGGGGAGTGAGCGAATTGCACAAGCTCATTAATACTTGAGCTGATGCAATGTACACTGCACCACAAAGCTGGGAAAGCTGTACTAGTATTGTTAGTGGTCAAATTTATTATAGAAACATCCACAAAAATGTGTTTTAGTTTGAAATGCTGTATTTTTTTATATCTGCTGTCCACTGAGTTTTTAAATCCCTAAAAACGACCAAGTTTGGAAACGCTGCTGACCCCATTTTAGTTTGAAGTCTCGAGCAGAAACAGGAAACCAATAACACAGTCGCCTGCACTCACTTTCTAATTGGTTAGTTTCATTCTTATCACAAGTCCACTACCGGCTGTGAATGCAAAACACTGCTGACACTTACTGTCATTAACAGTTCCACCTCATTGTGGGTCCAAGAAAAGAAATCCCTGCTCCTACTCTTCATCAAAGATGTTCCTCATTTTTCTGTAACCAAGCAACCGACTGTATAGACAATCAGCTTACTTCAAAATCGTAATACTAAATTCTAAATTTCATCAATAAATCTATGCAGGGCAATTTGTAGTGGCAGTTACATGGAGTACCAAGTAGTTAAAAATGTCTAAAGGTTTAATCTTAAGAATTCAACTTTTTCTTAATATTTGAACTTTATTCTCCAAATGCATAATGCTAAAACAAAAATCAGGACAGGACCTCTCACTGCAGTTTCTGTTCAGACATCTCATTTACCCAAGCCTTCTGCTATTTTAGCACCGGGACACTTGCTGCTTTTACTGCTCCACAGGGAGCACAACAAAGACCCCTGTTGGACCAGTGCCTTGACTGCCAGCTGCCAGAAATCACACTGAGATGACAACATCAGCTGCAATATTTCAAGTGTTAGAAATAACAAACTTTCATGTTAACCACTCAGGCATTTTTCAGGATGTTTTACAAGGTGACAAAACCAGGCAGAACTTTTGTTTTCGTTTGGTTTTCCCAGACTGCTTCAGAGCCTTGTTTTTTCTAAAGATCTGGGTTGTGGCAATGTTATTTGTGTGTGTTGTGTAAAGAGTCCCAATGTATAGTTTGTCATCGTTCTTAGCTGACGAGAATTTCTTCCCTCAACCTTAAAAAAGCTTTAAAAAATGAGAGATAAGTGTGAAATGCACACAATCAATCTATGTGTCAGACTCTGAAACAAGATGGATTTCAAAAGAGGCCTAAAGGCACCAAGTTTAAAAACCTGTTAAAATTGTCTCCCCTTCTCTGAGGGGAGTATTTAGTTCAGTTAATAAACTAGCAGGAGGCTGATAAAACCCACATTTAAAAAGGAGGGGCTGGGAAATAAAGACCAAATGTGCTGCAACTGGAGGGGAAAATCTCCTCAGACTTCACATTGGAGTCTCTGTTTGACTCTTTTCACGTAGACGTACACTGCCGGTGTGAAGGTAGTAGTCCCAGAGGCAAAACGGCCAACAGCTACCACAACATTTTAGGAAATACGATGAGGCTTGAGAGAGAGAAAGAAAATGATCTGGAAAACACTGCAGTAAAACATTACAGCGAGTGTGACTTTTGTGGGCTCGAGAGCACACTTCAGTCACAAGGGACTCCTTTTGAACTTCAATGGGAGCTGGAAGCATGAAAAGAGTTTTCCTTGACATAAAACCAGCCCCTGCCTGCAGGAGTTTAGACTTCAGGAGAACTCCACCAGCATTCTCTGCGGATGAAACTTGCTGCATTTGTAAAGCTAGATTTAAATAGTGCTGCTGCCTATTGTGCAGCCTGAGGAAGTTTTTGGGTCAGATCACTTGGAATTAATACATCATCACATGTGGCTACATTCAGATGTTAATGAGCAGAAACTCCTTGATTTGTCTGTTTAATTCCAGCATCGTACCACAGATTTGTTTTGGTCCCAACTGAGTTAGAAACAGGCCACAGAGCCCAACAGAGAAGAGGTCCAGGTCTGTTTTCTGAGTGAAAGTGACAGCAGGACAACACAATTGCGAGGACTCACCCCGTGCACCCCGCCCCGGCCCCAAGCAGAGCCGAGTGGCCAGGACTACAAACCAGTGACAGAGTTCATTAATGAAGAGGCAGGGCCTGTCCGCGAACAATAGCCCTCAACAGGAGCTGTCTCGGGCGATCTGGGCCGGGACACTGATGGATGAGAGGAACTTTAAGTTCCCACTTATCCCCAGTGCCCCCACTGTCCAGCCCCATAACCTCTGTGAAGGACAGGGAGCAGCTAGTCTCCCCTTTCACCTCAGTCCCCCTCACCATGTTGGACTGAGCGTTCATGATTTTTGCCCTGACATCCCTTCCTCAAACAAAACAGAATCACCAGGCCTGACAGTGGCCCACGGGCTCCACCCAATGCCAATCAATTCACAGCCACGTCCCGGTACGTTCACTCACTCAAGGACAGACACAAAACTGAGTGAAATATCCTATCAGTCAAAGCCCCTAAGGGGATAAGAGAGATTATGGTTTGGAATCGATTGGGACAGGACCGTGACCTTCGCCCCTAGTAGATCAACTAGGAGGGCTGCTGCATAACAATGAGGGTCTGGTGAGAGCCTGTGTCAGAATGATAACACAAACACAGAATAACCAGGTCCTAGATTCTGGAGGCTGGGGGACACCTCTAATTTCAAACAAAGATCCCGAGGGAACGACTGCAGTAGCAGCCACCCAAAAAGGATGAAAGGAGACTTGTTATATCCAAGGTAA
The DNA here is from genome assembly GCF_949316205.1 of Platichthys flesus. NCBI lineage: Eukaryota > Metazoa > Chordata > Actinopteri > Pleuronectiformes > Pleuronectidae > Platichthys > Platichthys flesus. Next base: position 11,231,816 of record NC_084954.1, on the reverse strand, counting down.
GCATTAATGCACCACTGAATCGTGCAATGGCTCAGCACATCCAGTTAGACGCATCAGTACAAATGAGAAACAAGTACTTGAGCTCAGATGTTTTGGATCATAACTATAACCAAAATTATAATAATGCCTTACAGCCCTAACTCTAACCCCCTGACCTTGCAGTGCTCACCTATCCAAAAAAGACCAATGATGTCAACACTGTGAAAAATGTGATTAAAAATATTGCATTCTTAAACAATAATGTGCCCAGATCAGAATCTCATCAACAATTCTTACATAGAACCAAAGTGATCTTGTCCAGGGTTTTGAAGAATGAATGCAGTTGGCTTCGCTTCAGTGTGCTTTGCCTCCTCTGGTGCATTAAATACACTGAAGCAAAGCCAAGGGACAGTGGGGACAGCAGATGTAGAGTGAGGGTGACAAGACTTTGTTCAGCCAGAAATCCCCATTTCAATTATAAGAGGCATTAAGCTTCTTAGGTGGTATACTGAAGACTGGTCAGTGTGGCTGGGGGCTTTGGGCTGCTCACTTTGACCAGACAGCACAATTAGGCCATGTGTGCATGAGAGCAGATAGATCTGTCCGTGTGCCTCTAAAGCTATTAGATGCGGATTGTCCCCGCATCGATAATCCTACTGTCTGAGGCCTTGTTAAAACTTTCCTCGAGGCCACCTGTTCCACGAGGGGCAGCTGTTGTTCACAGCCAGGCCACAGCCGGTCCTCCCAACCGTGCCTGGAATTGGAGGCAGGAATCTGGGCAGAGGAAGGCAACGACAGAGAACAACTCCAGCGTCAACAGAAGCCAACAGACTGACACTTGGAGAAGATATACGAGTGCACACTTGCCTTCAGATGTTGACATATACGCCATATATCATTGAACTTAAAGTGAGATGTGTCAACACCAAGCAGAAGTACAGAAAAAATACATTTTGCTTTGCCACAACTGCAGAGAGCAAGCAGTGAAGCCACTGAGGCAGGTGGGAATTTAACAAGATATGATTATGGGTTAATACAAGATAAGAGTTGGACTAAGGTTAAAGCACATACTCAAAATGAGTGGCCAGAGATTAAGGTTGGAGGTGCTATAAAGGGATGAGAGACTAAAGCTGCTCACAGCAGGCGTTCATCAACTGTGTTTTAACACCCATGAGTTCAATGAGAATCTGCTTACTGCTTTGAAAGCCTCATTACCTTGTTAGACACCAACATTGGAAAAGCTACAGACAGTCTGTGAGAATCCGACTGTGAGAACCAGCTGGCAGTTACCTGTGCATGTCCTGAATACCATCAGCCTTCCCAGAGGTAATCCCCAATAATCTCCCAACTAAATCAACCACCATCATGCCTCACCAGTGCATAGCTGGCATGCCGGCGTGGAGGACCTCTGTCAGAGGAAATAATAGGCCGATGGAAGACTAATGATGCTAGATTTAGGGACTGAGCCCCCCCCCCGCAACACCAGTAATGGACCATGAAAAGCTGACTTGGCTATAAATAGCTGTTATTCATTGGCGAAAAATGAACCGGACAAAAGGACATGGGACAGAGGGAGAGGCCTCCTGGGCGAGTTTCCAAAGCTATAGGGACAGATAGACTGTGCAGCAGCTCTGTCTTCTTTATAAGGATACAGGCCTGCAGTTTATACATGAGTGTTGATGGTTATGTGGCCCAAAGATATACCCTCTACAATAATTAAGCCCCATATAGATATGAATAAGTAAAACTTTGTATACCACCTTTTATGCAGGTTCATGCAAGACGCACACAACAAATAAAAAAAAAACATTAAAATAATCAAATGTATACCATAATATTAAAAGCAATAAAATAGATTAAGTCAAATATCATAATCAATAACCAAGCTAAAGAGGTCTTTGTTTAAAGAAATCAGCACGTTCAGCTGCTCTCAGATCCTAAGGGCACCTCTGAGCTTCAAACCTAAAAGCTGCCTCATCCAAAGTTTTCATCCTGCCATTTAGAACAAATTCTGAATGCTGGGGAGGCACTGACTGATGCCATGTACCTGTCCCTTGTATAAAATATAATTGACAGCGCTGGAGGGACGTTTTGCCCGCAAGCTCCCTCTCCACCTACCAAACAACTATAAATCACAAAGCAGCCGTCATGTCATGAAACATACTGTGTCGCTGTCTGCTCAACAGTAAGCAGCTGACAGACTGATCAAAGGGCCACGCTGCTGACAATACAAAAGCTAGTCTTGAATGTCAAGTAGTGACGGCTGTTCTGCAGCCACAAGCCCTGATACTCAGCAATCTCCTGCAGTCTGCTGTGTGAGTCAGATCCGCTGTCATACCCATTGATTCAGTCAGCCGACACTGTGTGAGGGCCGTTGATGTGATACGCCGTGATCCCAAGAACTGACCCACTCCAGAGAATGAATACACCATCAAAGCTTTAAACGTCCGTCCCGGCCGCCCAGTGAGCTGTGAGTGCAACACCGTGATATTACACACATTTCATACCTATACTGGAAGTGGATGCACTGGAGATTTGTTCAAGGAGACAACGTTATTGATTGCATCGTTGCAGTGGTTTCTCTTTGTCTGGCAGGATTCAGTAACTGGGGCATAAAACAGTCACAGATGCAAAAATAGACCTCAGAAGACTAGAACGTGAGCCAGTTTCTAACCGCAGACAGACAATGCGTGGACGTCCTCGTGAGTTTTTCTTGGGTCAAACAAAAGCACAGGGGAGTTTTCAGCAAGATTGGCACTTAGCACAGAGGTCAGCTCTGCCTTAGGGGCTAATACTTCCTTCAATGGACCTTCTGAGGTCATTATAATTAACAGTGGATACCTCCATCAGAAGATGTTTTAGTTTTAAAACTGCTGGCTGTCCCAGACAAGCATTTTATCTCCCTCCATAGTAACACACCGAGAAATACACATCACACGACTATTCACATACACTGGGCGTGTGTTTAACAGGAAGTAGATAGTTAACTTTTCAGTAGATTTCTTATAGTTACAGAAATATGAAGAATTCTGCGTCGCCTTTTCACCATTTGAATTTCACTAAACTAGAAAAGAAAAAAAACACATGCAACAAGAAACCACTTTTAGAAGGGGCCACATTTTCAAAAACAGTCACAACACACTAGGTAAGAACATTCAGACTACCACAACAGTAGGCCTATCAAGTTGGCATAGACATTTTTTATCGTCAGGAGTGGATCATATTATTCAAGCAGTTAGCACTTGTTATTAAGTTAATGTTAAATTAAACATCGGGGAGAAACCAGATAGCCAGAGCTCTTGTTCTTTGTGTTAAAAAAAAGTGTAGAGGAAGAATAGTAGTGTTGTACAGCAGCACAAAGGAGGGGGGGGTCATGACACAAAGCCTGTCATCCTCTTACTGGATAAACAGGTTTTTATTGGTGTGGTTTTACCAACACAAACACGCACACACATGCACAGAGGCTCAGTGAATAGCCTCTTAATAGCCAGCAGTTTTAAACTACTATCCTAATTAAGATTATGTCCATTGCAGTTAAGTTTAGAAAGAGATAATTACACTACATTGTGCTGCCTTTTTACATAAAACCTCTGAGTGCCTGAGTCCCCTCTCCCCTTAATGTGTTTAAAGGCTTCCTATAAACAACCAGACCCAGAGGTCAGTCCTACAGGTCCTCTAAGTAGGTGAGACTATAAGTGCATCAGCTATTTAAAAAGAGCTTAAATGGGAAATTCAGATCATTAAATGCAATCTATTTCATACATTTGGATTAGGATGGCCTGAAAGACAGAGACGGAGATGTATGTCTTTAACCGGATGAGGAATCTCATAGCAGTCTATCACTATATAATTTATTAATTTATTTTTGATAAATGTTTCTGCCAATATATCAGTCTGGCTCCTATTTTCATTGGTGACAGCATTAAGACAAGAACGTATTTTTAATTTGTTTCAAACTGTAAAAACTCAAAAACATCTGGAGAAGCAGATTTTCACAATATGTAAGACTCTTCTACAAATGTATCTCCCTTGTCAATTTGACAGAGCTGATGAAATATAAGGTTGTGTGTAAAGAACAGGAAGTATCTTCACCTTCTAATGCTTTACTTCCAGAAAATGGTGTCAAAATTACAACATATATATTCTCGTGCAAATATAACCACATGTTTAACGAATGGAAATATATTCCAAAAATATCGAAACAACTACTAAAGTCTTGAAACCAGCAAGATAACAGACAGACCCTTATAGAACCTCAGCGGTGCCATGTCTCAAAGAAACACAGGGCGTCTTCTGAAATAATACACCAGCCCCGCTGCAGCATCACAGAACACAGCGATGCTTCAATCAGCCTGTCCGAAAACTGTCAGTTCAAGGGTACAAACTGAAAGGTGAGCGCTTATTTAACAAACCGCTACTGCGGGGGAAAAACTGAATCAGCACAATGTTTGAAAACTCAGCATAATGCTGAAAACAGCTAAATCTGATATTTGTGTTTTCCTGAATGAAAATACAGTATGCAGATGTGTGATTTTATTCCTCAAGGGTGAAAGAGTCATCCTCCTGCTGGTCTGTCAAAATGCAAACAGAAAGACACTGTTTTGTAAACCTGGAAAGATGGAGGCTGCCTGTGTACGTACAGTAGATGTGTTTTGGGTTGCGTGCTTGTGTTTGCTGGCTTGAGGCCGGCCTGGCAGACAATAAGTGGAAGTGTTCCCCTGTTTCCAGTGCAGCGTTTAATTGGTCAAAAAGACACAAAGTGACTGAGGTCTTGTTGACCAAACAATAAGGGCTTGTGTTCCCTGAGCCTGAGCGTGGGGAGGTCAATGTGATATGACAACACGCTACTCTGCGTCTCCAGCAGCAACAATTCAGCAGCTTTGACTGCAGCACGGCACTAAAACAAAGCTGCTGATTGGACCCTCGCTCCAACAATTCACCAGCACAAGCCTGCTATTACAGCTGTTTAAGAAGGAGTAAAATCCACACATTTATACGCTCACTTCCCCAGAAAAGCACATTCCACTGCTCTTAGTAATGATGAAATCATTCCCAACAGCAGATTAACTGCTATTTTTAAAACAAGCATCATCATCATCAGCAGCAGCAGCAGCAGCAGCAGAGGTTTGAATGAAACGGTGGGTAGCAACATGTCTGCCGCCCGGGTGGAGCACCTGTCAGCCTGAGCAGGTGTACGTCTGGCTCACGCCTCCACACAGGCAGGATAAATATAAAGCCACAACCCTCACTTAGGTGTGGAAGATCAGGGAGCTTAAGGTGACGTTGACACTGAGCCCAGATGTGGATTAACCGAGTCCAACTGGCATTAGACGGCAACGACTTATCTCGTTTCTGCATATCCTGAACTCAGACATCTGTTTTTACTATTTAAAACAAGGTGTAAGCCACACATTTGTCTTGATCCCATCTGGGTGCAACTTCTCCTCATTGGAACCAGGAAGACGTATGAATTTTTCTTTCTCTCTCCTCACACGTCACCTCATACCTACAAGCGGAGCAGAGACACACTAACACACATAACACATCGAGGCAGCTCATGTGGGAAATTCTATTTTTACAGTCAGGCAGGGCGAGGCAGTGCTACACAGCAACACAAAGTAGGGAAACTGTAACAAGGCGGGAGGGAGGGCTGTCAGGGAACAAAGCGGAAGTGTCCTTCCTCCTGATGACCTGCAAGTTAGAGGAGGAACACAAAGTGCTCTCTGTGTGTGTGTGTGTGTCTGTGTGCATGCAGAGTAGCTCTGCAGCAGCAAACTGGGGCAAATCCATGCTATTTATCCCACCTTGTAACTGCAGGGATAACCAGTAAGCAAACATAATCTGTATGACTGCTGCAGGAATGTGGTGTATGTGTGCAGACGATTGTGCTTTCTTTGTGTGTATACTCTATCCTATTTACCTTGAAATGTGATAGCGGTTTCTTTTTCTCAGTGTTTATCCTCTTTTTATCCATCTGTTGTGTGTCCAACATCCTAGAAGAAGGATCCATCCCATGTTTCTCTTCCTTCCCCCCCCCATTCAAAAAGGATGTTTATGGAGTTTCCCTTATCTGGATTAAGGGATGAATATATACTACAAACCTTTAAAGCCTCTTTGAGACAAAACAGGATTTATGATTTGCTTTAGCTTTGTACTGTAAATGAACTTGACTTGAGGAGCTCTTACTGCCTCATCCTGGAGGGGGACTGGTCCAATTCAACTTCCTGATGAAATGAGTGTCACATTTGAAATCGCACAGTGATCTTGATGTGCAATGGCTGAGCTAATTGGAATATCAATTGGGCGCATTAATGAATAAATGAAAGTGGAAGTGGGGGGCAGATTATATTGAAATTAGACAGGGGTGACTTTACAGCTCTATAACAACCCTTTTTTCACTTTCTCAGTTTTACTTACACAAACATTTACCATGTTTGTCTTAGCCACAACTTTGTATAGCTTCAGTTATTCATCTTTAAATCTGTATTTATATTTGGCTTCGATGCTCTTTCAATTAACTTGTAGTTAAATATATTTGCATTGTCAGTGTCTCCTTAAGCACACACTTCTTCACAGTGACATCTTTGTAGTAGTTCTAAGTAGTGAACTTACTCCCGAATCATTTTGACCTTTTATTATTATTATGCTCTTGTGTTTGACTCTTTAGTGTGTTGTCAATCTATCTATCTATCTATCTATCTATCTATCTATGGAGTATACAGATCTATCTATATATCATTCAATGGAGTATACATATCCATTTATCTATCATTCAATGGAGTATAAAGATCTATCTATGTATCTATCTAGCAACATTAAGAATATTGCATTTCCTCAACTTATGGTCAATTTCATGATCAAGAGAAAATAAGTACCCATGATGGACGTTTGCATTATCATATGAGTGGGAAAGGGGGTAAGGGGCACAACCACATGTCCAATCCCAGAGACACCCACCTCCTCCAGTGCAGCCACTGTGTTCCTGCAGTGGGACATCCTGGTGGTGAAGTTGGAGGCGGTGGGCGACTTGTAGTCCTCATTCGTCTCCGCCACAAACTCCGAAACTGTGATTTGGTCCGGCATCATTAATCCTTTAGCTGCTGATAACAAGAAGGAGAAGAAGGAGACGCACTACTTTCTCTGGTCCGCTCTCCCTCTCCGGTCTGTAGTTTTAGGACAGAGAAGTTCACAGTAGTAGCAGCAGCAGTGTCTGTGAAGGTCCCCTCGGGTAGTAGACCATCTCCGGCTGTGTGTTTATGTCATTTCCCTCGATAGCTCCACACACGGTCCGGTGCTGCACGTTGGCTCCTGGCGCTTCCACAGGGGGATGGAGCTTCTTATCCCTTCCGCCTTTCAGTCCCGCTTACTCCGGTTTAACACCCCAGGCACACGGCTCGTCCTCGGGCGGCAGGTGAGAGGGACGCTTCCCTCTCTCGGTGCTTGTTTTTTCCCCCCGCTAACGTGCGACAGCGCGGGGCGAGCAACTTCTTCTTTCAGCGTCCGAGTCCCGGGGAGACGACAGCGATTCAACGGGAGCGCAACAAAGTGACAAAGGTAGAGGAGGGGCAGCGGTGGAGGCGCGGCAGCCAATGGGAGGCACCGGCTGCTAATTAGGAGCCAATCGTGAGCGAAGGGCGTGGTGACACGATGCCTTCACACGCTCCTCGTAATCGGGAATTTTCAAAAAGTCGCCTTTTAACGGTGGCCGAGAGAGGTCAACGCACCGAAAATGAAGAAAACAACACATTAGGAGAAAACACGTGCTCATTAAGAAAACAACTTCGCGCGCAGCAAAAAGTTACAACACATGCAAATACAGAAATGCAATGCAAAAACTTTGAACAAGTCAGAAAACAAATTCATCGATTCTTAAACGACAACGGACATTTTCCAGGGGACCCAAAAAAGGGATGAACCTGGATGTAGTTGGTCAAGTTATTGAAGTCTGCTTCTTGTCAGAGGTGATGGAACTTCTGGATATGAAGTCAATCAATTAAGAGGTTTCAAGTGAACAAACTCAATCTCTGAGATGTAAAAACAGTTTCACGATGCTGCAGCGTATGTATCCAGAAAAACAAATTGTAAAAGAAAAGGGATCAAGATGTTTGTGTTAAGCAGTAATTATCTACCAATGCTAGAGTGCTTCTTTTGTATCCTCGTGTGCTCCAGGATTTACATGAAAGCAGCTACTGCAGACGCCCCATGTGAGAATATGTTTAACATTTTCAATATGTCACAGCCAAGAATAGAAATGAAAAAAACACTGAAAACATTCTATCATTGGACACTGTCTGAGACCTGGGAAGACTCTCTCCCATGCCTGAATTTCGGGCAACAGGATTTTTTTTCAAACTTCTCCCAGAGCTCCAATGTTTTGTTCCTGTCCTGTGCCTTAGGATGAAGAATATTCTGGTGTTTCCCAGCTCCTTAGGCCCCGACAGGACGGCTACCGGTATAAATAGTATCACAGCGGCCGAGGCAAAAAAACCATGGGCAGCCTTTAAATCACAATCTGGGCAGTGTTCACACATTCTTTCAGCTCTGCAGCGTCTCCTGGCAAGCTGCTAAATGAAGAGCCCGGGACCCAGGCTGACCCTGAGTGGCGACTCAGGCCTCGACTCCCTTATGAAATGAACACACACACACACACTCGCACACTCCCGATGAACATCTGCTATCCAGAGACACAGTGAGTGAGGTCAGCAGCACCAAGCAACACCAGCTTTGCTCTTCACGACCGACATGGCTTTATGTGTTCAGCACCATCTGCCTTTCTGAATGCGGGGTTTGAACTTTAAATCATGACCGAACCAAACCAAAAATATCAATTCTCAGACATGAACTCCAGAAAATGTCCAGAAAATTGGGTTTCACACATGAATAATGCATCAGGAGACTGGCCGGGTCGGATTCTTTCAAAACAACTGGGACATTTCCGTAACATTCAGGTGAGGGGTGATGTCTGGGTAGCGAATGCAGGAAACGACAAATAGATTTCGCTGCAGCTCAACACCAGCGTCAACGCGCCCACTGTGAGTCTCACATGGGCTCACATGGATACAATCAGTATTCACTCCCGGTTCCAATGACTCTGCAGGAGACACAGGTTCTAATTGGCTCTGGCTCCGATTGGCAGTGATGGAAGCGAAACTCCGGGGTGAATGCAGTAATTTGGCAAGTGAGGTGAGAGAGCTCCTCAGTTTCCCTTGTGCTCATTATGTTGAATCAGTTTGCATCAGGTTGAATTTCCCCCGGATAAAGTGCTGCACTGGAAACCAAGGTGCATCGGGTCATTCAGCAGCTACAGGACCAGAACATAATATGAGAAGCAAATTTTGTAATTTATATGAAGTGGAAAACCACAACCAGGGCATCCCACTGAGGGATCATAAAAAGGAGGAAACGAGGAAGCACTGATACTGTAAAATGTACTGTGTCATGAATGTAGCCTTTGAATAAATAATATTCTCACCGGAGATTTGCCCTGCAAAGCCATATTTGCTGCTCCCTCAGAAAAAAAAGGTGCCAAAGCAGCTGCTTTATTAAAGCGAACAGAGGCCTCATTCACCCGCGGAGCCCATCCTCAATATAGACCTAGTTTGCATGCAAACAACTCACAGCCTTGAGTAGCAAGTCGGAGTGGAAATTGTCGAATCTGCTTTGGCGACGGCTGCTGCTGCATTTGAACATTCTGCAGTGATTTATCGAGACACAAATGTGAAATCGTCCACTGCCTTTGGTGCACAATGTGATATTTCCACTTTTGTTTAAAAAGCAAAGCTGATCTGGTGATGAACAAACCAAAACCCAAATGCAACCAGAACCAGACGGCTGCAGGCAGAACAATCGCCAAAGCAGATGTCACACTGTTCCCACACACACACACTCACACACACCCAGACACGCAGAGACACTCTGAGAAAAGCTGTTTGCAATTTGTAAATGTGAATTTCACCAGAAGAGGAAAGCACAGGGTGTGTCAGTCCTCCCATTCTTTGGTCAGCATGAGCCACAAGCATCCAAAGTGTTAGCAGGAACTGACAACATGGCACAGTGAATACAGGGGGATTCGGGGGGGATTGGAGTGCTGGAGTCACTTTTTCCTAATTGCTCTGCCATGACATCATGATTGTGGAACAGGTGGGATCACCTCACAGTCCAGCGTCCTGTGTTTCAAATAAGAGGAATGAAAGACGTCTTTGTTCAAAGTCATTTTCTAACTGATTCTAACCGTCCACATTTTGCAGCACATCGGCAAATGAAACGAGGCCGAGCTCGGGTCCTGAAACACTGAGATGTGGAGGAAGTTCTCTCAACGTCTCCCCGATCACGTCACTGACTAAAGACTGCATTAAAAGAAGAGCTTGTTACACAAATGAGTTGGCTGCAGGAGCTGAACAAGCTGTGCCCGGTGATCCTGAGCGAGAGCTTGCACACGCTGGGATTCCTAATGGGAGAGGGAGGAAGGGCTTTTTTTTGGGAGGGGGGGGGGGGGGGGGGGGGGAGCAGTGAATTATAACAAACCTGGATCTTTTTTTCTCCCAGTGATGAAGCTCGGTAACGAATTCAGGGAAAGTGTGAACTAGTGGATCTATATGAATGGATGCTCTGTGCAGGCATCTTCCTATTCACAGAGAAGTGTCCATCATAATGTACTATACTGTCGTATTTCAACACTGATACAGCCATTCAGACTGTTTAGAAAAGTGCTGTGGAAATAAAGTTTGCATCTATTTGCATTATCAGGGCCACTTTAAGGGCAGAAATCTGTCATTTGGGGAATAAAGTCATGATACTATGAGAATAAAGTTGTAATTTTAGGATGCATATATTCTCAATTATATTACATCAGAGGTTCAGCCTGTTAAAGTGGGGAACGTGGAGCTTATTGTTAAGTTAAAATGTTGTATAGGTTTCACAAGTCACAAGATACTTGTTTCTATCTTTTGTCACATAAGCACAACATTGTCATAAATATCAAGATTGTGCAAGAAACTTTAGGAGAAACTCTATTCTGTATAAAGATCCACATGGACCTGGAGGAAATGCCCCTTTGTGTTTAGTGGTGGTCGACTTTATAGCAGTTTCATCCGTGTGATATTTAAATAGAATTTCTGAGTTTCTCAAGACACAATGAGATTTTGGAGCTTGAAAAGTGAAACTCCAGCGGGCATGGATTCTCCTTACAGCTTATTTCCTATTCCCAAGATATTTTGACTTTTTTCTCATTCAATTTTGTCTTATTCTTGTAATTCTAGAATTATTTCTCATCAGATTTCGACTAAATTCAACTCGGGAGAAAATGTCAATTAAGGTCAAAGGTCACCATTTGAGGCAATTACTCAGTGTTTGGTTAAGATAGAAAATTCTGAAAACTGGTGGAAATTAAAACATCTCCTGTCCTATGTAGCAGATTATTATATATGGTCGTTATGCTGCATTGTATAATAGATTTTTTTTTTTACCCTTCCAGCCCCTGAGCGCAGGGTTTTTCCATTAACGTCCAAATCTGAGCACGACCACACACTTCCACCACAAAACAGTCTGGCTCCTGGTCTACATTCAACCTTGCCACCTTGAAGGACACCCAAAAAATAATGTTCGGTGAAATAATTGCCTGACATTTTTAGCCAGCACCCACCACACACACCCACCACACACACCCATCTGAGGGATGACTGCTAAGAGCTGGGGGTTTGCAGCTGCTTCACTATCATCATTAGGAGCAAGTGGCTTTTACAGTAATTATTGCTCCTCTCGGGATTTGGCCCCATGAGCCTGAACATATCGAGTGTCCCTGTTCTTCATTATATTCTGACGGGCAGCTTGTCAACCAGCCCCATCCTTCCTCAGTTTCCTAGTTACCATAACTTGAAGTGTTTAATCATGCATCTCACTTCCAGGATTCCGCTCTGCCTCCCCTGGAGAAGAATCTCTGCACAGCTGTTTATCTTGCATACTGCAGCAAAACAAGTTCTGGCTTTCTCTTCGTGTTGTGAGGCAAACCGTGTTATTCAGTGCCCCCCCGAGACAGTGTGAGGACGAGGACAGCGCCAGTGAACTCTCACCGGTCCCTGAACTAATAAAAAGTCAGTGGTGGCGAATTCTCCCTCTCTTTGTGTGCTGCTGATCATCTCCTCTGGGTCCCGAGCGATGTAAACCACAGGATATTAATTGTTAAACCACAGAACAAACACACACGATTATGACCTAAAACAATCTGAGCAATGCATCCCCAGTGTCCCTTTGTTGGAAGTATAACACTGCCCATACCACAGCTGTTTTAGACCATTAGTTTAGATTCAAAATGATATTATATTACCTTCAATTGCCAGATTTGTCTGTAAATCAACATATATCAGATGCATTCAAACTCCATGGGAACAATGACACTGTTAAAAAAGCCCAAGAAAGTGATACAATAAAAGTTCCTGGATCTGCAGCAAATTTTAATGAGTTTTTCCCTGACCCATCTCGTAATTTTTGCATTATCCTGCTGACAAACAAATAGACAAGGGGAAAACTTAGCATCCTGGTCAGACGTATTATGGCCAAATAAAGGTAAATCAAAAGCACTGACTGCACTGTATACCTTACTGTATCTACTCTCCAAATCAATGTCACATATGGTCAGTGCAAACATTTGGAAGAAAGCTGACCATAAAAAATATCTCCATTATCACAGTATAATTTTTTCTTTTAATTTTTCAATCCTAATTTCCCCTGAATGCCTGGGGTTCCTCCAAACCACTTATTCCAGGCCTTATGGAGGACAAATGATGTTAAGCTCTGTGTTACAACAGTCATGACCAACAGTGACATGCAAGGGACTGATATTCTCCCTCCTTCATTTAAATTTACAACCACACACATAAATATATGGAGCATAGATTCAATAGTACTTCATTTGCACCCAAGGCATTCCTAGTCGCTCTGAGAGGAGACCCCATTTCAAATCGCTGCTTCAGGAAACTGTCAGCCCCTTGAAGCTGGATCTCCCCGGCTGATCCACATTGCTTCACTTTAACCCTGAGTAAACATTTAACTCGACTTTATGACGGAATCAGCACCGTGAATCCAAATCAGCATCACTGACATTCCTGTAAACTCCCGGAGCGGCTGCCCTCACGGTGCAGACTCCCAGAGCTGTGTTGCATCTGTTCAGTCGCCCCAACCGATGAGTTGAAAACCTCTCAGGCTTTTGAACTCGAGTGAGGGATCGTGGTGGGAGACGATAGAGGATGAAAGTGTACCTTTTCGGGTGTATGCTTTTCTTCTCTGTGTGGGATTAATGTCACAGTCTTGTATCCAAATTCTCAAGAGTTTGATAAAGGAGGCGAGGGAACAGTATGATGTCCCTCAGGAAAGAATAAGGTGAATGAAGCCTTGTGTGTGCAGTGGATCTGCTGGAAATCCTCCTGGGAATGCTAATGGAGGCGAAGTGAGTCCATGTAACTCAGTGATTGTATGTATGAGCAGGTCAGACTGAACAGAGCGTATGTGGAAACCCCACATCCATTATCTGTTGAGAGAGAGAAGAGAGAAGCAGATTATGAGAAACTTGTCCTTCAGTGAACGAAATTACAGCAGTAAAGGAAAGACTGGATGAATATAGGAGAGAAATGGAGGATTGTCGTCTTTCCTGCATCTTAATGGATCTTAATGGAAGCAATCTGGCATTTTAAAGGACTGATATTTATGATTGTGTGCAACTTGATGGAGGATTACTTGGAGGATTATGCGAAATGTAGGGATGTGATATTTACCAAACATGGTGGACAAAGGAGGCTGGACTAGCGAGACGAGAAAGGACAAAGGAGGGAGAGACGACACATGAGTTGAAACTTAAAGATACATATTTCTATGTACTCCAGTCTGGAGGTCTTTACACTGATATCCAAACGTTGAGGATTGTCAGCGAGCAGGAGCATATTGATCGTGTAACACTATTTATTGATTGGAAAAATATGGCGTAGATCTCTAACAACATGTCTGTGATTCCTGCAGGTTGTATTGCTGAGCTATTTTCAGTTCTGCTCCTAATGTGCTCCCAGACAGTTCCCTCTGGAAACCCAGTGAGAGGGCCGACGCACTTACTAAGCTGTGTCTTGCAGGCATCACTCTGACAAGATGGAGAGGAAGAGAGTGGAGACGGAAATACATTGCAACATCAGAAACATTAGGATTGTAGTGGAGTCGTCCAATGGGGCCTGACACCAGACACTTCCTGTCTGATCTGTAAAGACAAACGCTCCATGTCCCTGGAGGAGCACAGAACATGAACTTCTGACTATATAAGGAGCTTATGTACTTTGTCACCACAATACAGATCAGCCACACAGGCTGGCCTGTAAATAAATAGCAGTCACATGGTGATGGGGTGGACTTTGTGAAGGGGGGGGGGGGGGGGGGGTCAAGGAGGCTGAAAGCAGAGGTTTATCACACATGTGTACACTTGTGAGTTTCCCTGGTCTTCATTATGAATGAGTGGGAACCTCCAGTGACTCCTATGCTCCGACAGCCTTTTACATAGATTAGAGGCTTTGTGTCTCCCTGCTCCTTCTCCCCGTCTCTCCTCTGCCCTCTAAAGCCGAGCTCTATGGGCGGAGCATCAGTCTGTGAGAGAGGGCTGGTGTTGCCATGACGATGCCAACTTAACCACACTGTGTGCGTCCTCCTGATTGAGGTTTAAACGTGGAGCAAACCGAGACAAAACAAAAAGGTGTTTGAATGGAGTGGCATGAATGCACTGGATCTCTGTGTGGCTGTCTGCTTGTTTCACACTACACCTCCTTTGTGTAGATAGGAATGATGAATGGTGATTATATAAGAGCAGTAATAATTGAAGTGCACGTTGTCCACTGAGGACGAGACAAGAGACTTCAAGAGCTCAGCACATTTGCAAATATATTTCTTAGTAAAACAAGCATTTCTGTGATTTCCACGTTTTAAATAAAAAAAAACATATGTGATGAATGAAATCTAAAGGCATAATTTAGGTGATAATTGTTCTCATTCTTTCAAGGTTCTTCTTATGTAAGAAACCCTGGCTTGAAATGTGTTTCTGCTGTTTTCTCTAATTATTGATGAAATCCTTTCGCTTTGAAAATGATGCGCAGCCTCAAATGACCTTGTGATACACCAGTGTTAACACAGTATCAGGCCTATCCCTCACAGGCAGGTACACACAATATATAGCAAGAAATAATAACTTTACATACAGGTTGAGGTCTAACTAGTTTAATCCTTAGGATCACATTTATTTATCGTGGGGTTGAGACATTTCACTCATGCTCATTTAACACACATCCCATTGAATTAAACCCATGTATTGCATTACTAATTCATATTTAATGTGCTGAATACAGTGTTTTATGTGTGGAGCTCCACATCCTCCTCGTTTCCCCGCTTCCTTTACCTTTGCTCAGATGTAAGTATCCAGCTTTGATGTGATAAGTGGAACCTGTCCACCAGGGCGCCTGAAGGTCTTCACTGTTTATTGCTCCACTGCCTCAGTTCCTCATCCTCCCTTAATTCTTCCTCGCAAACGTCGCTTTTTCTCTGAAGCCAAGCATATATGAGACGTCACATATAATGCTATGTTGAACATCTTTTTTATGAGTTGATTTTATCCATGATAAGAACTGTGTGGGAGATAGAGTTTCATGTGCGTAAGTCCACTACTAACTGTAGTCTATATAAGGTGAGAGGCATATGCATTGTCTAAGTCCTATAGAAAAGGGAATCAGATTTATTAGCGTCAAATGTTCCCTGTCAGAATTTCATTGCACCAGTGTCAACATGATTCATCCATCTATATTTATAAATCTCTCACAGATGAAAAGTATATACCAGTAATTACTAGCTTTTTTATGAGTTGATTTTCTCCATGATAAAAACTGTGTAAGTCCAGTGTCAACTCTATACTATATAAGGTGAGAGGTATATGCATTAAGTCCTTTAGAAAAGGGAAGTCATCAAAAAGTTTCATGTCCGAATTTCTTTGTACCAGAGTCTCAACATGATAAATCCGTCTATATCTATAAATCTTTATAAAGGGATTCTCTCACAGATTAAAAGTACATATCAGTAATAACTTGTGTGAATATTTCTGCCTTGATTCATTCACTCCCTATAATTGGTTTTCCATTCTGGCACGTTTGAAGGCTTTGTTATGATACAGGAAGATTGGATGAACCAAAGTCTAAAAACGTCAGTCCAGTGCTGCTCTCTACTGGCAACTGTGAGCGGGTGCAAATCACTTCCCTGCTTTATGTATTCAGTCATCCATTCAGAAACAAAGGGAGAAAAAGAAGAAGGAAGAAGGAAGAAGGAAGAAGGAAGAAGGAAGAAGAAACAAGAAACAAGAAACAAGAAACAAGTAAGAAGAAGGAAACAAAAGAATGTAGGAACAAAAGAAAGAAAAATAATTTCATGGAAAATACGTGGAATCTACATGATTCAAAGCTTGATGACTTGAAAATATGATGTCAAATTCTTCTGCGTATGTCCTTGATTTAATCATCTCTATTTTAAGTATTTATTTCATCGTATTTGAAGAGGAAAATGCATTTACTTAAACGCCATCCATGTGGTGCGCTAGGAATCGCTATAACCAGTAGGTGGTGCTGATAGACAGTGGACACTAAAACGGAAGGCTGCTGCAAGTTTCACTTCCAGTCTTTGCATAACTCCAGCAGCCACTGCTGATCTGACTGATCACGGTAGTCTTTGCAAACATGACCTTTATCTTGCAAATGCACCAATTTCATTTTCACTCCCTGCCAGGTTAGTATTTGGAAAACCTTGAACTATCTTTTCATGTAAAACTTCAAAGTCATTCCAACCTTTGACCTTTAGATGGTTTCTCTTCACTGCAACTTTATGGTGTAGTGTAATTGTTATCGTGCATTTTTGTGGAGTGGAGACTGGCCGTTGTTGCCCAATCCACCACAAACTGATCTTAACAACACACTCAAGTCGTCAGGTCTCTCACTGCTGTGTAGCCGCAGACTGGTCGCCGTGTGCATAGTGACCTGAGCTCTCTGCCAAAACCACCAACAATGGGCACCTAAGCTTTAGACCTGGACCATGGAGCAATGTAAGAAGGTGGCCAAGTTGGACGACTTTACATCATGTGGACAGCCTGGTATGTGTGCGTCATTTAACTGGGGAACCGGTTGCAGAAGGACATTGAGAGGTCGTTGTGAAGAAAGGCATTTCACTTGGACAGTCAGGTCTGCCACCAATCTAAACACTGTTGCAGACATCACGCCCCTTCATCTAACGTGCCAAACTCTGCAAAAAGACATTGAGAAACATGCCAAAGAGTTCAAGGCACTCCAAAGGCCTCAGATCTCAATCGAATCGAGAGTCAGTGGTTGTGCTGGGACGAAAAATCAGATTTTGGAGGCTCCACCTCGTTACTTTGAGAATGCCATGTTGACATCTTGGTACTTGATGCCACAGCACACCTTCAGAGGTCTTTGATGGCTCAGCGCTGTTATAGCAACATGTGGTGCGGCTGATTGGTGTCAAGAGCAGGTCGAGATATAGGATGTGCCCAGACAGTCCTAACATTTAAATTTACTGCTGAGACTCTAGGAATATATTGTGTCCTATATGCATGATTTAAAAATGTGACATGCATCATACTGTGACCTATGATCCTAAAGGGTGAGTATACCACATTTATGGACAGTGCTTGGATGCATGCGAGTGTGGGATGCTGTTCACATTGGAGATGCATCATTGTCTCGTTTCCTGCCCCCCCCCCCCCCCCCCCCACACTTACGTCACACTCGCTCTCCTTCACGTGTGGAATGCTTCAAAATCTTGAGGGCTAGGGACAGAGGCTCCACATGAATCATCAGCTCCGGCACAATTCGATTTGCTCTCAAAACTGTAAATCAAGATTCACCCCGCCCCCTGCCTCCATTTGGAAAAACCCGGTTGGCTGGCGGCTTTCACTTTCCACTTCGCGATAGGTCGAAAATAGATGGTTATTGCTGAGGGGTGGGTCCCCATCTCTCCACCCACACTTACACCATTTTTAATGTCGACAAAGGAGCTCTGCAGTCAAGATAGTTCACCAACTACTCTACTGTAATGGTAACCTTTGTGTGGGTCGTGTGTGGCGTAAAATTATCATTATAACCACATTATAAATCATTATACAGCACAGTCGCCGTTTAACAAGGTCTTACCTCATTGTATTTTATTATTTTACACAGATTTATCTTTTTTATTTGTATTATTTTAACTTCTTTTTAGATTTTCATACAGATTTATATAATTTTTTTTGTTTATCTTATACATTTGATAGGGACAGAGCATGTTAATGAACATCAGTATAAAAAAACACTACATGTAAACATGCCAGTTTCGGCAAGAATGCACTTTTACATCCGTAGTACAAGTAAATACATACAGAAACAAATTTAAACATCACACAGGTTACAGAGGACAATGAAAGACTGCATTGTGTCAAAACAGAAGTGGTCAAGGTTCCGGTTTGCCAGAAGCCATCATTTAATATTGATCTTAGAGGTGAGATATGTGGAGGGCTCCCATTTTTGTAAGGCTTCACTTGATCTCTTATCTCTTTACCACTTTCACTGTGCTCTGTTTAATTGTTTATTTTGTTTGAAAATAGTTTAAAATGGTGTTTTCTATAGAGCCCCTGAAGTCCTAGAAAATATCATCTTTTGGGACTTCGGGGCAACAATTTTTTGTCAGATTTACCTTGAGCCTCAGCATACCCTCAGGTTCGGCTTTTAACGTCATTGCGACTAAAAGGCGGAATCCCCTGATGACACCATGGCACAACTGAAGTTTACTATTTTCATTATAACAACCAGTCTTACAGAGCATAAACATGATAGTTATACAACTCTCTCTCTTCGCCTCCCATCTCTCCTCTCCTCCATTTTTCTCCCCTCACCCCAACCGGTCGAGGCAGATGTCAACCACATATGTTCACCTAAACTAGCTCAAACACAGATGTGCTCATATTTGTGACGTGCTAGCTAAAAGAGGAGCGAACAGGCGAAACAGGAAGTGGTTGGTCGCAACCATCCCACCCCTGCTCTCTTTGTCGCTGGGGTTCTGTGGATTACAAGCGTCCAGCCCGTCGCAGCAGCAGCAGCAGCGGATCTACCAGCGGCTGCCGGGAGGGGAAGAAGAAGCGGAGGAAGGAGACAACAGAGAGAAAACTGGGGATTTTTTTCGAACGGATCCTCACCGAGCATGGCGACCCAAACGGCGGCACCATGCACCGGATCCACTCTGCTGCAGCCCATCAGCGAAATCATCAATCTCCCCGTCGACCAGGTACGGGGTTTTTTTTTTTTTTGGGAGGGGATGGTTGATGAAATAGCGATTCACGATCCGCCCGGGTGGAATACGTACTTTAAAATCGGCGTATTTAGCGTTAGCGTACGTGCGGATGTAGCAGAGGTTGGTGATGCGCACCGCTGCTCTTCCTCGGCCCCCCCGAAAAAAACCGCTATTCTCAGCCTGCGGATTTACAGAAAACGAGTGCACACACACACACAAAAATCACACACACACACACACACACACACACACACACACACGCACACACACACACACACACACACACACACACACACACACACACACACACACACACACACACACACACACACACACACACACACACACACACACACACACACACACACACACTCAAATCACTGTCGTTGTTCCGCTCTCACACATCAGCTCAGGGCTACGAGCACAGCTAATGTCTGTGCCCTTCAATGGCCACCCAGTTCCGATCCAGCGGTGGCCACAGCCGGAGACTCCCTTGGAGATCACTGGATCTGCAGTCTACCCAGTTTAATCTGGATTAACTAGTTACATTTCATTTAACATGCACTCAGCCATAGAATCGAGTGGAACATTTAGGCCTCGGGATCAATGTGATGCCATTGCAACTGTTTTCTTCCAGCTGAGGAAGAAAAGCCGTTGTACAACGGAAAAAAACCCGGTAATGTGGGTATATTGAAATCCAGGGGGCATGTATTTATGAATGAAGTCAGATTTTGCATTAGGCATCATACTGCTTTAGTTTGGAGGAGGCCATGCATTTGATATGTTGTCATGAGGTGACGCTCATGATTTGTATGGATCACGGCTTCCAGGTTTCATTTATGTGTCTCCTGAACTGCATCAAAACCAACAGAACTGTTGTCAAACGTGTAATCAAAAAACCTTATTCAGCAACCGATAAGAATGACTACAGAGTATATAGGAATTCATATTTTTGTGAATCATAAAGCAAGGGCAGAGAACCAAATTATTACAGTTTAAGAACCCTATAATATTATTAATAATACAGATAATACATCAGGCCGAGAGGAAAGTTTAAAAAACGTGTGGTCTGTGGCGTTCTTTCTTGTGACTGCTCATCTGCAGTTACTGGGCACCACCACACCTTCTCAGTCTGTCCTGAAACGGGTTGGGAAGATAACATAGGTGCGGTCCACCTTAAATAATAGGATGGATATTGGGATTGTATTAGATTACAGAAGGGGAATCCAGTGCATGTGTACAAATATGAGCTTTTTAAATAGTAACGCAGTCAGAAGCGAATGCGCGCCGCACCCACCAGTGTACACAAGCACTTATGCAAATAATATTTCCATAGCAATGTAGAAGCTTATAGACTACAGATATCCTGTGGATGTGTGTGGAAGCGTTTGCTCACGACTCAGGGTTTGTTAGCCCAGATTTCCCCCCTTACCAAAACACCAGTTTCTTTGCTTTTCCCTCCATCACCTCAACTGTTGACACTTTGATTTGTCGAAGTGCTGCTGTGGCTGGAGCGAGGAAACTGTAGAAATATCCCACGTTAACCACAGTGGTTTCCTCCAAACTACATTGTGATTTTACCATTTCTATGCGGGTGGATGCAATTTCCCCCTGAGTTACTGGTCCAACCAATACCTTCGCTCTGCTAGCCACATGGTTACAGCTGTAGTTTTGGTTGTAAGGACACCAGGCAATGTTCTTTTCCACAATTTAATCTCAAATTAAACTTGATTTCCAGCTTTCCAATGTGTGTATTGTCATCCGGGAAAATACAGTCTTGCCCCTTTGCAACCTCCAAAACCATCCTTTGTCTTTTTATCAGGAGAAATGTACTGTTGCTATCTTTTTTCTTTTGTTATCGGTATGGTGTCACGTACAGATGAGCCTGTTTCCTCCCACTGCAAAGTACCTTTACAATGCAAGCCACAAGCTCATGACTCACTTCATTTTCCGAACCGAACCCAAGCAAAGCCTTGTAGTGATTACAAAGGAGCACAGGGGAGGAAGTGTGTGTATCCTCAGCTGAGATGTCGTAAATAATTCATTTTTGAAATCATATCAAAAAGCGGACATTTTGAAGATACGACAAGATTCTTATGCACCCAGCATTATTCCGGATGATACATAATATTTTTGCAAACTTGACTTCCACATCAGCAGATCTTGACCACAGCTGCCGAGCCATGTGACGTCACCCCTTTTCTTCTTGTAGTTCAAATATAAGAAGAGCTCCATCCCTCCTGCATGTGCAGACTGGAGCGCTTCATTATAAAACCTCTCCACCCTCTGATTGGAATGTTGCATGGCAAGACCTCAAGTCTTTTAAGGACAAATGATTCGGCTGAACTTGGTAAGGAGTTCAAGTCTATTCGTTTTGTGCCTAAGAGCTGGATAGGTACAGTTTAGTCATTTTCTACATTGGTAAATCTAATAATTTTCTTGACCCTTGGACCACAATTATACATTTTCACAATATTTAAACATTCATCTTATTTGACAGTTTCAAGCCCTTTGCCTCAGTGCTCAGAACAGTGCCGCGGGTGAACGTCTATTGCAGCTGCTCAGCAGGAAATGAGAAGTCACCCACTCTGTCATGTATTTGTTTATTCGTATTGACTCTGGAAATTCTACACCTGTGGCTGTGCTTAGTTGTTTCTCTGGTTTTGAATGGATACCGGCTGAGTATGTGGCAATGGCACTACACAAACAGGGCGCGTAATCATGCCTTATCGTTGCCAACCCTACTTTGCTGGACAGGTTGTCACCCATTGTGGTTTGTGCGCTTCCCGCCAACTGGGTTGCCCTGTTGTGCCAGGGCTGCTATCAGCGCCACAGGAATCAATACAGCCACTCAGATACAGTATGATCCGTGTGCACAGCAGACACTGGTTTTTCTGAAGCGGTTGTATGTATGTTGTTAGGGCGGTAACCCACTGGAGAGACGGACCTCTGTGTGCCGGAGCTATAATGGGAGCTGTGAAATCTGAACTGACACATGCTCCTGCCTCTCTCTGCTTTCCATTCTTTTTCTATGACACAGTGCTCCGTCTCTTCGCTGTAACACACTGTAGATGCTTTGAATGAGGCCCACTCTTGTTCAGGAGCTCTGAAGATGCTTTATAGGTTCAAGATATCACACCCTGACCCCCCCCCCCCCCCCCCAAAAGCTGTGTCTTCCTCAGATATGGTTTTATTTGAGCACTTTTCATCTGCTTGTCACCAGTCCTGTGGCAACGGGGGTCATATCCTTAGTCTGCAACACTTGGCCGTGTTCATTCAGAAAATCCTAAAGCTGTAGCTGTAGCTTGTTTGGACTCCCCCACCTCCACTTTAAACTTCCATAATGCTCCAGTCTAAAAACAGCATACTTGATTTCAAGTGTCCCTTTCTATCAGAACACACGTTTTCACGGTCTTTAAGATGACTTTAGTTCTCTCTCTGTTCACTGTTTTTTAGCTGCAGGTGTTGCATACTGATTTATCTCAGTCCCTTGAGGCATTAGCACACATGCATTTGATACTATTAAGCAGAGCTGCCTTGTAGATTAGCATTGCATTTTCATGGACAGTGTGAAACCATACCAGGTCCAGTCTCTCCATTGTCTGTGGTGCGTGCCAATATCCCACCCGTATGTTCTCCCATGCAGTGGGTCAGGGCACCATAAAATGTATTATCCAGAGCAGGAAAAAAATTCCCACAAACCATTGCACTGTCACTACTAAGGTTTACTAGCAACCTTGACGTTTTGTGGGCCCCTGGTTTATCCACCTGAAACATCAGAATTTAGACCCCTTCTTCCTTTTGTTGACCTTGAAACTATTGTTCCCCCTGAAAGGAGGCGTTTGGTAACTCGCTCGGTGCAGCTGTTTCAACATGCAGCAGCTGTGCTCGTGGTGCATCTCTCTGCTGGCTCTCTCACATATACATAACATACAATGAACCCTCACAACCTTCTGTTTGTTTGTTAATCCCTTCATTGTTCGGCCCTCCTAATGCATTTCAAAGTGTTTGTGCTCGAACCAAGAGGTGCCAGGGTTTTTTAGTTTGATGTCGCCTAAAACAAAAAGGTGGTGATATAGCGTGACTCATGCATACCCCTTAATACTGTTGATTTGAGCATGTACCTTTTGTTCTTTGTGTTAAAGGCAGGTGACCACACAGTGCTGAGGCTTACACAATGCAGGTTTTTCATCTGTGTCTGCAGACTGCATCTTGGTTAGCAAGCTCACACCTGATACCCTGGCAGTATTTGACATTTTAAATTAAATCCACAGCTTCTTTGTTGGCAGGGTTATTCTAATATTTAGTATTCATGTAAGTATGGAATTTGGATGATATTTTCAGTGGCTGAAGTGGGTTTGAAAAAAGGAGACTGCTTATTCAGTATGTGGGGCAAATGTAGACTGGACATCTATTGTTTCTTGATACTTGAGTAAACTACTAGCTAATTTTCTATCAGTACATACAGCGAAGTTATGGCAGAGAGATGACATATTGGTTTCTTTTGTGTCACATGGTTATATGGATTGTAATAATTATAATAGCTCTGTTGGTATTGATTCTAATATGCAGCCATCATTTCAGTGAACCTACTGTGTTGGATATAAAGATGCTGCCCCAGTACCAGCTGGCCGTGCAGAGGTGGTGCTGCTGTGTGTCCTGTGGTCACGAAAGCCCGCCTATGCTGGCCCAGCTTTACAATCAGTCTTCTGTTTATGTGACATATTGCATTGCAGTTTGTCACAGTCAACAGCCAAATCTTTTATCACGATAACAAGCCGTCTTTTGTTGTTGTCGCTGCTGCGTTTCCCACCCGGCTATTGTACCGTGGGTCTGTGAGCTCATATGGTGCTGAGGGTTTGACTCTCCGCTCACCTTTTATCCTCTGACGGTTCCTTGCTATCAGTGATACAAGTCGGACTTTGTCATTAAATGAAGGGGAAGGTGAAAATCAGGTGCTCCGGACATTTTTTTAGGGTAAAAAAGTTCAATATCCGCAAAATGTCAGTGCGAGGATATAGCTGGAAAATGTCGGGAGACATCAGTGAGTGTGTGTGGGGGAGTTGAAGAGCTTTCTAACAGGTGACGGACGCAAAACTGAAAAAGACAAAAAGAATGCAAATATCCCACGATGAAAACAAGTTGGCATACATGTTGAAAAATGCAGATGTCAACTTGGAAGATTCAAGAGCTTCTTGTGATGGGGGCTGAGGCTGATGATGCCCAGGCATCACCCTTCACCTGAATGTTCTCGATGTTTCCCTGTTGTTGTGAAGTTGAACAATCTCCTGCAGCTTTCTTCATTTGTGAAAGGCGAAACCTCTGGACCCAATCTTCTGGAACAGCTTTATACACAGAGTTAAACTCAGAAGGTTTAGGTTTTATTGTGATGAGCATCTTTACCTGAAGAATCTCAAGTTGGCTTCCCTCCAACACCTCCCGCTGTTGACTGAGTCCCCCAGAGCCTCCAGCTCGGGGCCACTGGACGTAGTTTTAAGCCCATGGGTGTTGTCAGAGTTACCCTACCTCCCCCTTGTCTTTTAATTGGCCGTCGTCTGGGGAGTCTTATCCCTCCAATTGATTTCTTTCCCCATGACTCTGTATAATGGAGTGCTGCTGGCTGATGCCAATAATATGGCGCACAGTCAAAAACACAGGCATGTGTGATTCCTCCTGGGGAACACGGAAAGACTTGGGTGTGTTGTTAACATTACTGGGTGGTTGACTTCACAGTAATGCACAAGCAGGCAGTTCCCATTGAAGCTGGCTTAGACTTTATGATCATGTGTCTCAGCTGCCAGAGGAAAATGAAATCCAGAGAAGCAGAGGAATGGACCCTCTGACTGTACAACTGTCAGGCTTCCTCTATTCCTCCATTTATCTCGGACAGTGTTACTCGGTGCGGGTCATGTTTCCTCCAAAAAGCCCCAATGTGGGATGGAGAGAGATAATCCGTATTGATCTGATGATGGCTCATAATTGAATCAGATTACTTTGTGTGTTCCCTGCATTTTCCAAACTTTTTTTCCGCAGAGTTTGATCTAATTTGAGTTTATGAATTTTGCCAGAGTGAGCCTGTTGGATCACATCAACCATGCTTTTGTCCCGTATTGATAGAGTTATTGCATTACAGTGGCTTGCTGTGGATGTAGACAGGCAGGGGAATCTGTGCATTGGTCATTCCTCTTCGATCTGAAGTACTCGCTGTTGCCATGAAAGTGGATGCCCGCATGACTCAGCTTCATAACTCATCAGGTCCGTTCGGTAATGGTGCGGTGTCATGAGGGTGATTTGGGTTTCTGTGCTTAATAAGCCTCCACTCTCCTTTTGCTTGGAGGTTTGGCCGACAAGCAAGAATCAAAGACTTACGATACACCTCCCTTTATGTCAGCATATACTGTGGATATGTTTTCTTTCTTTCTTGCTGACTTTCGTGTTGTCTTTTCTTCTATCTGTCCATCCGTCCATCACCAGTGACATCATCAAAACTCAAAAATACAACTTAAAAGAAAATTAAGTTACAAGACAATGGGGTGATTTAGAAAAGAATAGCTGATGCCTCTGACAAATTGGACAAATCAGGATTAAACATAAACTTGTATTCATGTCTCCATCATACTGTGAGTAAGTTTTCCTCTGCTTTTTTTCAATCCTCTTCACTTTTTTTAAGATATTCTTTTGTTAAACCTTAGGCTCAACAAAACAGTATAACAATTTTTTTTTGAATGTGTTTACCCCCCTCAGTTAATTGTCTCTTCAAAACTATAAACTACCGCCATTGAATGGGACATGGAGCTCTTCTTGATGTTGTATCTGAGCAGTATCATAGCAGAACAATCTCAGAACATTCACTCAGACAGAAAATGTCTGCTACTTAACGTGTGTATGTAACTTTTGCCTTCCATTTTTCTTTTTTTTTTTAAAACCTTACCAATGAAACAACCTTTCTTTATTTTCTCAGATCTGACACTTCAGCATTATTGTTAAAGTTGAGGTTTTGAGTGGACTTTTATTGTGAAATGCAAAGTTTGTATAAAGCCTTCACACTCAACTGTCAATGTCAACACTCACAATTGGTCATTTGAGTACTTTACTGCAGATTCATGCCAGAGTCCTTGTACAGATCTGTTGTTTTCACCCTCTGAACACCATTGAGGAATTTTGCATATACTGTGGTGCTGTTTCATAGCAACTGAGTGCCTCCTCTTCTCATCTAGGTAGAGTTGGCTTAAGCTATGAATGCTTCTTCTCCTCCCATTTTTCCTTTACTCATAAACTATTGTTGAAGAGTCGTCAGACTGATAACATAAGCATAGATTAACTAACAGTTTAACTTAAATTTCAGTGCTGTTCTTTACAGCTTATGGTCAATTTAAGTCATGAATAGACGACTAACCTGATCTGTCAGGTTTGTATTGTTGAGGATTAGGGCTTCAGGAACAATGAGTGGTGTATTGTTGGTTCTTCACTGTTTGACTGAGGGCGCTTTCACATCTACATTCAGACTTACATAGCAGGTGTGAAAGGTGCCTTGAACAAACGAGATGGTCTCGGAGAGGATCAATCTGATCTGGCTTTCAGACCGATTGCTGGTATCTGAGACGGCATTAAAATATAGAAGAAGAAAAAAGAAACAGATGTGACTCCCTGGATTGCTTGGAGTCCTCGCCCTCTGACGAAATAATATTTGAAAGACGAGGACGTTAATTTGGTGCATTCATACCATTATTGAGTGGGGCTGGGTAATTAACCGAAAATGTATCGCAAACGACATTTATAACCGCTCAGCGACTTAATCTTGCTCATGTCGCTTAATCCGGTTAATACATTCTCCAATACGTGCATTCCCACTGATCTACGCTCACTTAGCACGTCAACAATAAACATCAACGCTAATCAGAAGTTACTAGGACATGGACAGAACTTAGAGTTTGCTTTGTGTTTAGTTGATTCTCTTTAGACTTTATGAGACATATTTAAACACATTCCAACATTTTGCACACAGTTCACCTCCCACTCAACACTTACATTTACACGCAGGCAATTGTTTGAGTGCATTAATCTCTTACAGTAGTTCTCAGGGAGGCTAAGTCTTCATTAATAATTTTAGTAGCCTCTGGGTTTAGACTGGAAAGAGACAGTAATGGCGGTCCAACAGAGAGACGACAGAATGTTCTGAGATGATATATTACCATTATTATGTAAGCAGCGGTAGTCTTTTTTTTATTATTTCAAAGTCAGTCTTTTTTTTCAAAGCATAAATGATCACCTGTGGCAACATGCCCTCCCACTGAACTTCAGTCTTGGTACGTTCCATGTTGAGGATCTACAGCTGTGGCCCCATGCTCAAACAACATGAGGGTGCTGGTTAAAGTGTATCTACAGCCTGTCTCACTTCTTAGCATAGTCTTCATCAGCAGATATTCTTCATGAGAAACCCATCAGACGACAGATCTTGGGTTTTGGCTCTTGATTAAGAATAGGAGACAACACTTGAGACAAATATTTAAAGATCTTTCGCAAGATCTTTTATGAATCCATTCAAATTGTGTTCAATTTGATTCAGATCAGATTCCAAAATTCCAAAATCCAGATGTGCACAGCGTGTCGTAGAAGAAGTGAGGCTGTAATCTCTGGCCAACATTCTTCAGCTAAGTATGGTGTAAAGAGTCTGAATACATAAGTATTCAATTTTGAAACTTTGAAAATGATGGGTATTGAGTTGTAGATTGATGTGAGGAGAAGTTGAATTTGAACAGTTGGACCATAAGGCTGCAACAGGAACGTGAAGGCGTCTGAATACTATGTATTTAAATATAAGTCACATGGCTGGCAGTTGTTTGCAAGGACGTGTATTCAATGGAGCAGCAACCAAAGCTCAGTAGGAAAAATAAGGAACCAATAGAATCACATTAAATAAAGAAGGACCCATTTAGAGACTGACTCAAAGCTACACTGAAAAAAATACGTCTGTCACCCTCCTCCTTGTCCTTTGTTCCTGTTTGTCCGTGCACTGACATGATGACAGATGGACACGAACATAAACCAAGGTCACTCATCACTGTGCGATTGCATCCCGACTCTGATAACATTACCTCATTATTATGCTTATATGCCTTCTCAACGAACACCGGGATGACTGCTCAGAGCACAGTTGACGTTTCTGAACGAAAGCAGCCCTGTAATCTCGCCTTGTGGGGAATGGCTCATTGTTTGGCTATTTTGAGCCGGTCTGACCGTAGAGCCGACTGGTATCTGTTGATCAGCCCAGAGAGGAGTGCACCCTGCTGCGCACACTCGTTTCTCTGTGTGTGTGTGTGTATGTTGTCTGTGCATGTCTCTTTTGGGCTGCTTATGTCCTGCCTTGGTACTTCTCTCATGATTTCCAGCATGAACACAACCAGCACTGCAGCCTTGAGGATTATAGTAAAATCCATTGCTGCCTCCATGTACACTGGAAACAATGCAACCCACCAATCATGTAAAGATGTTCCCATACTGTCAGCTTGAGCTAGTTTAAACGCACACACACGCATCAGTTTGTCTCAAGAAGCTGTGATGAATTGTGCCACATTTGACTAAAGTAGTCATGATATCGTCCATGTCTTTTTTTTCTGTCTGCAGATAGTGTGTGTGTGCGTGCTTGCGTGTGTGTGCGTGCGTGCGCTCTGCGTGTGGGAAAACACTGGCAGACCTCACTCTCATTTCCCTATGAATGGGGTTGAACGGCAGAGGATGACGAAGCATTATTCCTGGAGCTTTGCTTAATACACTCCCTCCATGTTTCTGATTGAAAGCTAAATTTATTGCTTCATCAACAGTCTACATTCTCGTCTCTGCTTCTACATATCGGTTTGAGCTCTTCCTCTCTTCCTTATATATACAGCTGTGTATATTTGTTTTGGACAGATGATGCATTGCGGACTGCACTGTGGTTTTTGTAAGAATTTTTGAACTTCCCTTAGTTTTGTTGCACATCTTAAATAAAGGTTTGTATTTGTCCAGTCCTACGCTTTCATGAAAATGCAACTAGACATCTGCCTCTAAGCTTACTGGTGCCATCAGTGGAGCAGCTCCCATATTTTTGGTTGAAGCTTCGTACCCTTCAACAAGAAAAGGCCATACAGCCAAAGTCATACTGCAGTTTAATGATTGTCCTCAGCATATTATGAATACATATTGGATAATTCAAATGAAGATCTACTTACTTCCTTAAGCCAGCCCTATAACATTTGAAAGTACTCTCATTGTCAGCTGTAAATCCTCCGTGGGAACCGACTTCTCTCCAGCTCTCACCTGACATGAAAACTGCTGACCACAGGGTGTTTGTGCAGTGTTAGACCCTAAAGAGGATCCGGGACATATGTGTAAGACACAGTATGCACCATAGACATTTTCTTTAGTTTAACTTTTGGCTGCTGATTCCCTCCCTCTACGCTGGCTGCAGTGCCTTGAATCTGCATGAGTCACTGTCGACTACAGCTGATGGAAAGGAGAACGTGCAGAACTGGGCGGTAGCGTCACATAAGCTGTAAGGGTGGAGGGTTGAGGGGGTGGGGGGGGGTAGCTGTGACTTAACGACATGGAAAAATGGGTTTTATGCTAATGACTGTCTAAATTTATCGCCCACTCTATGCGCCGACACAAACGAACAGATGCAAGCACACACGCACAGACAGGAAGCCACCAGCCGCTCCGGCTAAGGCTTTGATAGGGAAACGTATTTTACTCTCTCTGGGCTAAACAACGACAGTGCACACAGGGAGGGGGTAGAGGCGAGTGAAGGGGGGGATGCTGCCCGGGCTAATTGCATGAGTAAAAGTCATTACCTAAGCAAAGAGCGGTGTCCTGCACCTGCAGAGAGCCGGTCAGACTCAACAGGCCAGTTTTGTTGAGATGTATATCTGCCTCATGTGCCCCAAGGGAACTTCCTGCATATTCCTGAATCATATACAGACGCACACTGATGACAAAATGAAGGTTAGAAAGTAACGAGTACTTCGGATGATCCCGACTCTTCCTTCAGAAACACTATGAGGATGACATTTTTTTTTTTTTTTTTTCAATACTTGCTTTTGGGTTGATTTCCGTGAGTTTTTACTACAAATTGTCCTACGAAGAGAAATTAGTGATTCTGGAAAGAGGAAGAAATAACTCCCTATCTGTCAGTTCCCTCGCCATCACTGACGTCTTCACAACCCTGATCCTCTCATCTCTAGCTGATGAGACAGACTGAAAAACAAGCAGGGGGGGAAAGGGGAGAACTTATTGTCAAATCATGATTGTCGTTGTAAAATCATGATTGACAATAGAAATATGGAATGTGGTGTGAGAATGACACAAACAGGAACAGTGCTCCCCCCCCCACCCCCGAAGTTCGTGATGTTTCTCTACCTCACACATACACTGACACACAGTATTTCCCTCAGTAATGAGCTTCAGGAAGCTGGCTTATCTCCTTCTTCCACTGCATCCACAGCCACTTCCTCCCTCCCCCTCAGCCCGGTTGCCAGTCTGTGTGTCAGTCTATAATGTAACTCGCTTCTTAAATCTGAGCTAAGCCCTGTGCCACCGCTACCAGGAGATACTCCCTGACAGCTCATTGCCCTTAAGCGCTTATCATTCACTGGTGCCCGCTACCCATCAAAACATCTGCACATATGTTGCCCTCCCTGTGTCTGCCTGATCCCATCACCCTGTAACAGGTTGTGATCGATCTGCCAAGAAACCATCCTCCTGTACTGAGATAAAGAAAGCGCAAACTGAGGAGGAAGGTGGTTAAAAAAGTTCTTTCCAAACCTCTTGGGGGTGGCTTTATTTAAGATTTTGGAAGAAAATAACAAATATGGTGGCAGTGGGGTTTGTTAACACAGATGAGAAGAAAGAAAAGAATGAAAAATAAAGGCACATGATTTTCCACTTGCCAACACATTTTCGAATCCCCCCCAATTGGCCCCAAACTGGGTCAAAGTTTCTTGGTGGAGGACACACAACCCCAACTGTCCAACCTTTGTTTCCATCCCTTGTATTCTAGTTAATACATAGTTTGAACCACTGTCACACTTTTTTATCGTCTTTTCTGAGTGTTTTTTCTTTTTTAATATGCCCCTTTGAGTCTCTTGCAAGCCATTCTGTAGCCGAGATATTCAACCTTACACTCCAAAACAAACAATAAGAGTGGCGTACCCCAGGACCGGGTTGGCTGCTGAATGAATCAATAATGGAAAAGGAGATCCATGCATTATGAATTAAGAAACCATCGCACCCTGGCACAGGAGATTGTCTATTGCAAAATATTTATTCAATAAACTACTTCCAACTCCAGTGACAGGTTAAGAGAAAACACATTTAACCTTGTCTGTATAACAAAGAGTTGTCTCTTTTGTTTTAGTTCTTTCATGCAGTGCATTATCTAACGTCTCGTGTTGCTATACATGCTTTGTAAGGTGCAGCTTGCGCCCTGGAGGCATCAGTGGTTAATTAATTTATTTGCACTAGTGTGGAAGGCATCTGTGATGCATGGGTGTCAGACCACGGTGTAAAATAACATCTGTGAGTGATATGTAGCAGGTTGACTGGAATGTGGTCTCATTGTGCAACTGCTGCTCAGGCAAAAATAACGGTTCTCTTCACAGTTTCCCATCAGCATGGAAAGTGGATTGGCTTGCTTTATGCAAAAACAACATTGCCCAACAGGGCGGTACAAAATAAAATGATAAAGTGCACATTTCAGGTAAACAAGGACTCAGCCTATAGTGCAGTTAAACCATGGCTTAATATTTTCTTTTTTTCAAGTTTGCTGTGAACATAGCAGTCAGGCCTCTCAAACAGACAAGCAACAAAATAACAAACAAACAAAATACACAGGAAAGTGTCGGCATACTTTGAAACAAATTAAACACAGAACTGTGTAGGGCTATTTGAGTCCTCCCCATATTTGTGGAAAATGTATGAAATAAGAAGAACCCTATTTTGAAATAAATAAAAACATAAAGCTGCAGCCTAGTAGCTTAAAAATATATATTTTAGTTGGCGAAATATTAAAACAAAAAGGGAGAGCAGGTCAGACTGGAGCCGAACACAGATACTGAAGCGCGATAGAAACCAACTGCAGCTTCTGCTCTGATCGAGTAGCTTAGGCGCTGATCTCTGATCAGCGGAGACCAGAGAAACTCTGTGTTTTCACTGTTTTCATAGTTAAGAAGCAGTGAGTCACTGAGAGGCGCGGGGGCAGGGGGCGGGGCTACGGTGTCACACGGCGAAAGCGTGAGAGTTGGCAGCTCTGCGTTAATCTCGCGATAAAAAAATATATACGCATGAATATTGAGATCATATATTGTGATGACGTGATCGGGAAAAAACTAAAACTCTCAGGAACTGTCTTTTAAAGATGCATCCCAGTACATTCATCATCTGCGTTTCCCAGGTGACTGTTAGTGGCCTCAGGTTCAGGGCACCTGAGGTCTCTGATAATCTCTCCAATCAACTGGTCCACATACACGTTTTTACAAGGAGACAATAGCAGCCTATTTCATGGTTGGATACAGCGATTTCCACGCATCTCATCACCACATAAGTTGGTTCTTTGAACGCAGACTAGCTTTTTGAATTTAGAGAACTGAGAGGGTTTGTGTTTGTGATGTTGAATGCTTCCTATATTTTTGGACGGAGGCCTGTGGTTATGGGCAAACAGAGGAGCTACAGAGAGACCATCCACTCCAACAAGTGTTTGTAGTCACCCATATCTGGGCTTTGCTTGAACAATACAGGTCCTCCGTCACGCCCCTTCCAGTCTCCTACATGAAGTTCTTTTCTTACAAAGCATCATGTTCATATCCAGGGAGGGGCTGACTTCACACCCTGAACTCCACAGCGCAGGCTAGAGCAGGCAACAATTTTACGTCATCCGGTTCAATCTCATTAGTCTATCCACTTTTACAGTCATTTGTTCTATCACAGACCGTAGAACAGTAGTGACCATACCCTTTGTTTTTTATTTACTGAACAAGATACTGAAAAGGATTTGATCATCTGTGGGTTTGTTATGTCCGTGGAGACATGTATGCGTCCGCACAGGAAAACTGATTCATGCTGAAACTGTCTAACTGTGTGACATAGCCAGCTATTTTTTCCTCCGTGGGTTTGATAAATCAGCAGCTGTAGTAAGAGTGGGATGTTTGCAGACGAGCCAGTCAGTCATTTCAGTGACAGGCACACAAGCCGGCAAGTCAAGTTTTCTTTCAGTGAACCAGCCAGCATTGGCTTCTTAAGAACGAAAGCAGCTTGAAGTAATCAAAGCGTGAAATGACATCCAAAGCTGGGGTTTGGGTAAACACTGTTTAAAAAAGAGGCTTGCATGAGAAGAGGGAGCCAGAGGAAGTCCATTTGATGTGATTCGCTGTCATTACCAGAGCATCTCATTTTGTTTTTAGCAGTTTAATGGAGGAAGGGGTCACCCGCAGTTGAACCTGGCACTAATTCTAAGTTGTTACACTAAAGGGTTACCCAGCATTCATCTTCTTATCGTGTTATCCATCGTTGAATGACCGAAGTAGCAGCCAGTGTCAATAAAGGGTTTTATCTTTATTGACACAACGATGGGCTGGCTTGTTTGCCTCTGAAAGGAACTGTAGCTAGATTGACCAATGACGGTAAGTTTGCTTTTCGATACAATAGAGACGGTGTCTAAACTGACACGCCTGGGTAGAAATGAATGGCCAGTGGATTACCTAGTTTTTAATTGCCTCTCTGGGCCTTGTTCAGACATGGCATCAGCAATCAGAAGGTGGGCAGTTAAGGGGTTTATAAGGGTTTGAATGCACGCAAGACGCGCTCAGGACACATCTGAGATCCAATCACTCAGACCAAACTCATAGGTGGGTCGTGGGCACATCGAAACACCACCCAGTATAGATGGAGGACATGGAAGCTCCCCAGAAGTGAAACCAAGGCCTCATGTGCCAACTGATGGGTGTCATAGAATGCATAGGTCATAAATCAGCCTCTTGCATGTTATTTTATGGGGTATGGACCAAATTACTGCAAGGTGCATATGAAATGCATATATCATGTAACATAGGTCTTATCACTATGCTGAATGTTTGAGTGTACATTTTTCTCTAAATTAGGGTTTTATTAGTTATTTAATGCTATAGAAATGGGTAAAATATCCTGATTGACAGCAGAGACTGACTCAAGATTGGCCAAGTGTGCTTATCACAGCTCCATCCTGTCTTGTCTTCCACAGGTTGAATGTTGATACTATTTCAAATGAGTAAAAGCTGAATTCAATGGCCATGCTCTCGCTCCTTCTCTCTCTGTATATTGCCCACTCACACGCACACTGATAACAGACCTGTCATAGTCAGACTTTGGTCTTTGCAAGTAGATATGATGTAGGTGCTTATTTGCATATACAACTGGAAACCCATATGGAGGAGCCTTCTAAACCCAGGAGTGAACTTGTGTATTTAGAGCTGTCCACTTGTAATGCTTGGGAATGCCAGGTATCAACCATTTACATTCTATGGTATCAACAGGGCCTTAATTTGCTCTTGGGTGAAGCTCAGACAGTTGCAGCCTTTTGTTTTAGGATCTCTTGCTGGATTGTAATTTTTTTATTACTAATTTTAGTCCCAACTGGGATACTCACTTGAACAATAATGTCCGTGACAATAGAAGAACAATAGAAGGCCACCTTCTGTTAGTGAGGAGTGTGTGCGTTTGTTTCTTTGTTTGTGTGTGTTTGTTTTTGTCATAGGCTACCTTGGGGACAAATTTACTAAGTAAATTGGGGACACCATGTCCAATTAGACCAAAGCTGTGTTTCAATTGGGGGAAGTGGTTCAGACTAAAGTTAGCGGTACAGTTGGGCAGGTACTGGTTTTGGTTTGGGTTGAGTAGGTCTCCAGGAAGTGAATACGAGTCACTTCAGTATTTACCTTTTTAATCCAACTGTTAGCCGTGGAGACTTAATGTGCCCACATGCTTAGGGCTATGTCTGTCCCTCTCCCTTTCTCTCATTAATCATGCAGGTTCCATAGATAATGGATGGTGCTCGGGGTGTCTTTAGCCTTTCGCTGCTAACTGGCCAGACGGATCTGTTAACATTACCTATATTTGTGGTCCATTGTGTCTTCAGTCATGCATCACTTGATGTGACATCAAACAATGAAGGTTTCCTAGAGGACAAGTGTTTGATTCAGCTTTACACTGTTGAGAGTAATGACTTTTTCAACGAGTCTTGTTTTTTACTTCTCCTTTGTCCGAAATCAGGCGTTTAATAATTGGTAATTAAGTCTGGGTTTTAAAAATGTGCGTAGTCACTGATCATGTGTGATGAGGTCATTGCACTAGAAGAGCAGCTATTGAACTGCAGTTACTCATGGATGTCTTGTTTGTTATAGATTTGTACTTATTACATTTTTAGAATGAAGGCAGAGGGGACTGACTTAGAGAAAAAAACTAGAAATAAATGATGAAGCTTTTACTCTGTGCGTGTGTGTAGATGTGTGTGTGGGCAAGTGTAGAGTGTGATGATGAGAGTAGGTGAATAGATTATTAATCATGACACTTCAAGTACAACACCTGAGTCATCACTCTTTATGGGAGGAATACAGATGTACAAACACACACACACACACACACACACACACACACACTCACTATCTCTCTCTCTCTCTCTCTCTCTCTCTCTCTCTCTCTCTCTCTCTCTCTCTCTCTCTCTCTCTCTCTCTCTCTCTCTCTCTCTCTCTCTCTCTCTCTCTCTCTCTCTCTCTCTCTCTCTCTCTCTCCCTCTCTCTCTCTCTCTCTCTCCCTATCTCAACACAATAGAATGCTGGGTAGTGATGTTCCTTCCATCAAAAATGTCTTGTAATAATCAAATTGACAGGATAACATGACCCAGTGGTATCAATAGCACACTATGCATATGCACAATGTAGAGAAATGAAGTGTTATCAAACAGAGAGGTTTCCCTTGTCCCCTCTTGATAGATCCAGTGTTTCTCACTATTGTCTGGAGCAAAGCCTCTTTTCTTTGACATTTAGAGACATAAGCAGATGAAATGAGGTCTCATGCCGACTCTAACCCGGCTTTACTCTGACCTTTCAGACAGAACATGGTTGAACATGAGAAAAGTATATACAAATACAACATGATGGTACATTTGGGGAGATTATTTCTTGTCTTATTGTTTACTGCAAGATAGACTGCATAAAATGCCCCGAAGCATCACCCATGGCGATTTCTGGTTCAGGTTCACAGGTCTTTTTCTCCACATATAACATTTATATATATTTAATAACAGCGTTTTATATAAATATATAAAAATATACAAAACGAAACATCTTATACTACGAGGAAAGTAATATAATAATGAATAAATAATAATAAATAAGTCGTGACACTGTGATGTTATATAAATGAAGCTTCCGAAGGCTGCGACCCCCGAATGTGGCCCCCCGAATTTAGACACAGCTATTTTATACAACGTTCATGCAGCTGACATCTGGGATTTAACTTGTTGCTGTGTATATACACTTTGTTAGCAAATCATTTGTTTTCCACAGTAAACCAGGTCAACTAAATGTTTCTCTCTAATTATTTTTCATTTATTTATTTACCTCAACATTTCTCTAATCACAGAACTTGTTCCATCTCCGGCTCTCATGCATCTGTGTTAATATATCTGTGTGTTCTTCTGTGCAGGTTAACTTTGTGGCGTGTCAGCTGTTTGCCCTGCTGATGGCTGTGTGGTTTCGGCTCTACCTCCACCCCAGTAAGACCAGTCCATTCATCAGACATGTGGTGGCCACTCTGCTGGGCTTCTACTTAGCTCTCTTCTGCTTTGGCTGGTGAGTCACTTATCGGGTTCACCAGCAGCTCTTTGTCATTATACTCCTCTCTTCCCTCTTTTCTTCCATCAGACAGTGGCCATATCCCAATTTGCCAATATTGTACAATATTATTAGTAAATGATGTGGGACTATTTTAAGGATATTGTTATTCTGGTGAATACTTATTGGTTTTTGAAATGTTATATAATGCTGTGTAATGAAAGATGTTGTCATGAGATGAAGTGACAACTGCTGCTCCTCCGTTTCTACATTTCCCAGAATGCTTATTCACAAACTGCAGACAATGTACCTGATTGTTTCAGCTACAGCTAAAAGGATAACTTGATAAATCAATTAGTTAACTAAATCTAATTTACAATTTATTTACAATTTTTTATTCTTCAGTTATTTCAATCAAAAACTTTTTCAGTGAGAAGATTTGGCACTTTTCTCAGTATGAACTGTTGGTCTTAGGTAGGAACTGTAGGAACTGTTGGTCAAAGTGACACACTGCTGTGGTGGATTTATCAACAACATAAAATTATCTTTAATTGCAGTATAATTTCAGCAGTATTTATCCCATGCCGCTGTACCCTCAAGTAGAGTGCCTTTCTGTTTGTGCAAAAGAAAAACTCACATCCCTGAGGCAAAACACAACAGGTTTTGTGACTGCAATCCAGGTCTTTGATATGTAATCATAGCAAGAAAGTTGAAGAGGCTGAATAACAAATTAAACTGCATGTCATACTGGAACTCCTTCAGGTTGGCCAGAGTGGCCTAATATTCCCAGTCCTGGTGTTTCGCTGGTATGGGCCACGTGCTAACATCTGGCAACTGCCAACTCGACCTTATAAGTGGAAGAGCTACGACTTAGTATATTTGGATTTGGACACTCGGTGCACATTGTGAAATAGTTTTATTAACTTCTTAGTCAATGCATCACTTTCTGCCTCTGTCTGCTGCACCCTGCTGCTCCATCTCTCGCCTGAAACATTGCGCAGGATCTCATGCTGTTGTTAACACGTCTGTGCAGAGAAACTCCTGTTCTGTTGGGCATTTGGTTTCTCCATAACCAATTCTCTGGATTTTACCCAGAGTCCATTTCTAAAACAGGTTTTGATGTGTAAATGAATGTTAATGATAAAGCATGATGATGATAATCGAAACATTATTTATACCAGTAGAGTATTTCACTTCCCATTGAGTTTTCTCTTTCTTATTCTGCTTTAATTCTCCTGACTTCAACCTTCTCCATGTTAACGTCTTTTTTCCTATCACATCTGCCACTCCCCTCACTTCTGTCCCTTTACTTTCTCTTTCTCTTCTCCTTCACCTTGTCCTGATTCTCTTCATCCATGCCAAAGCAAATGGGTCGATCATGTAGTAACTGATATCAAATTACAAAGCTATTGCTCTTTAATAGACAACCCACTTGACTGTATACATCTGGCAGAGTGCCTCTCAAAGTGCTGCGGTGTATACATGTGGATGGATTAGTGTGTGTGTGTGTGCACGGTCCCAGACCTAAGAAAACATTAGCTAGACATCCAACTAGCGGAAACATGCTAATCAGGTGAATGTTACCTGGTCTTCCGGTAATAGGTGATGAGGGTTGAGGTGAGAACTTTGATCTGATAACCCGGCGGCAGACAGTTCAAGTACACATTGCGCCTGACACTGATCTGTGGCAGGATTATATCAGTTGTTGTGACTAGGAGAGCTAACGTTGCATGATTAATTTCATATTTCCAAATAGGTACAAGGCTATCATATATAAAATGCATTAAAAATGCACACAAAGAGAAAGCATGGCCTGGTATGCATGTTAAATAATTCAAATATGCACATATATCCTTTAATGTACATATATATATTTTTTTAAGTTAAAGGATTTGTGATTTAAGGCGAATTCGATCAGTAATTGTCCAATCAGATTCAGTTCTCAAACCAGGGGCAATATTTCTACTATACAGTTTTCAGTTACAGTTCTCTGCTTTGGAACAATTTGGGTAATATAAAAATACAAACTTTAGTTTCCCATACACATTTATTTTATTCAGGAATTACGATCACTTTACAACCTCAACAACCTATTGAACCTAAATTGAGCCTATATTCGTCCATATGGGTCAAACAAACAATAAGTGAAGTTTATGTCTTGACACTTTTGCTACTGTAATTAAATAGACATAAACCCATATAAATGTTTATTAGTAGATACATTTTACAAAGGTAATAAATGTTTTTTATTGTTCTTGTCTCAGTGCACCAGCTCTTTATGTTGAACTATCTAAATAATGTGCTAAATACAAGAACCAAAGTGTTTTTCTTTACCTAAAAGGTGTTTTTTTTTATGCCACACAATATATTGATTCAAATAAACTGATGACATTAATCTGAACTTGTCAAGGTAACTCAGAGCTCCGTGCAAATGTTTGTTTGCAGGATACAAAACAACTAAGCCAGTGCAGCTTGCTCATGTGTTATGCATGAAAGCATCTATGTTCACTCATTTGTCTGCACTCCTCTATCCTCATGAGCACAAACAGACCCATAAAGTATATTTCAACTTTTGTTATGCACACACATTCATACTGTTCGGTGGTTAGAGATGACCTGGCTGCAGGCTCTACAGTGTCTGCCATAGAGATGCTGCAGGAACTCCAGAAAATTGGGTCTAGAGGCATTTGCCGCTCACATATAAAAGAACGCAGCAGGATATTGTTCAGATCAGACACATTCACGACAGCGGGATTGATTCCAGATCATTCAGGCAGAGGTTGTCTTTGTGTTTTAGAAAAGTCCACAACACATCCACTCGGCTGCTGATAATACCGCATTGTTAACCCCCTTTTTTTCGTTCATTTAATTCACCCCGGCCCCTCGTTCCCCGCCAACCCCCGATGCCCTTGCCCTCCTCGTTGACTCACTGCTAACACAGTGTGGCATCTCCGCTCTCCTGGAGGCTTGACGTCGGCAGCACCACACACTGTGCCCTTCAAACACCCATCTGGTAGCTGCTGCTGTTGAGCTGTGTGTGTGTGCACTGTTTTGTGCTATACGGACGAGAGGTGGATGTTTTATCAGCGGGGTCACACACACAATTCACTGTAATGGTTCGACATAAGGAACCTTTGCAGCGGGGAAGGCACATGAATCAGGTGATGAGATGGTGTGACGCGACCGTCACCGTTCCCTCCCGTGACTGGATTTGACACACAGAGTGGGGGAGCTTCACATGGCTGACGGTGTGACTGTGGTTTTGAAATGCAGTAATTTCCTCTTCCCATGACAGTAAGTGATGACAAAACAGGATGTGGACCATAAAACAGAGAGCAAATAAAGTTTAAGATGGTCGCTTTTAAGCAGGGGGCATGTGCATTGATCATTATTTTTAAGTTGGTTTACAAAGCTAAATTAAAGAATTGTCACTGAAGCAAACTGCCTCGTCAAAAAAAAGGTAAAAAGGTCTTTCACATTCGCTAACCTGTAGCGCTTTAATTTGTTGGCTCCCGTGGTTTTCATTGGTGTCAAACAACTTCAACACACTGGCTCTGTGGGCCGGCCCTCGCAGCTGTGTCAGAAGAGCTGAAAAACGGTTGGCCCGCCCACTATGCCTGCAGGCAGTGGACGCAGAGCTCTGCGCGCTACTCATG
The DNA here is from genome assembly GCF_949316205.1 of Platichthys flesus. Taxonomy (NCBI): domain Eukaryota; kingdom Metazoa; phylum Chordata; class Actinopteri; order Pleuronectiformes; family Pleuronectidae; genus Platichthys; species Platichthys flesus. The sequence continues at coordinate 11,191,006 of NC_084954.1, read as the reverse complement.
CACTGCTTCACTTTTGCAAATTTGGCTCGTAAGAAATGCTGCACTACTAAAACACTGATATCTCTTCTCCGCTAGAAAGGTTGTATCATATGATTTCCATGAGCTGTTGCAGAGGGGTCGGGGGGGTTGACTCAAGAAAGAACACAACAGGGCGCAGCTCAGTGAATTTAATTTTCACTTTCTAGTTAGATTTAGGGCGTTTTTCAACATCATTGATTTCTCAGAGAATAATCAGTAGATCTTGAAGCAGCTCTAAATAAAATTCTGCATTTGGTGAATTTATATGTGGTTATCATACGGGGACTTCGGGACCTGGTCAGAGGATTACACTGTCGAGTGCCATTCTAGTTAAAACACCAATAAAATGAGGTTCCAGACCATTTTTATACTGCAACAGCCTGTGATACCTCTGTTCTTCATTTTCTTCTCACTCCTCATACAGCACCAGTCAACTGATCTGATCTGCCTTACTGTTCATTTGCATCAGTGATGTATTATTTATGTCTGTCTGTCTCCTCGCAGGTATTCCCTCCACTTCCTGGTGCAGAGCGGCCTCTCCTACAGCGTCATGGTGTTCGCTGGCCTGGAGCACATGCACAAGTAAGTCAAGTGGAGTAAAGTAATAGTTGACATCATGTGCTTCCTGGGAGTGACGGATTTATAATGCCTCACAATTTCCCACAATAAGGAAGAGCAATAAAGCCAGTAAACCATCATACTATAAAAAGGTTTTATAGCATGTTAGACACGATAAATGCGGAGAATGGGTCCACTGTGGATGAGCCTCAGACACGCCTCTTCTTTGTGTTCGACTCTTTTTGAGGCGCATGAGCCCGGGTCACAGTGACAACGATTTTGCCTCCAGGCTTCCATCTGTGACCATAGCTCATCAAGACACGCACAAACAGACACACACACATACACAATCTTGTAGTTCTATCTTAGTGAGGATACTCATCGGCATAAGGCATTCCCTAGCCCCCTGCCCTAACCTAAACCATCACGACAAATTCCTAGCCCTAACCCTAACCTAAACCTTATTCTAACCTTAACCCTAAAATTAAGTCTCAACCCTGTAACAGCCCATTGACAGTGGGTCAGAAAGTGATGTCCTCATTTTCCTAACGTCCTCACTAAGACATCTGTAGTCACACACTTTGATGTTTTTAGGCCTTTTTTAATCAGAATTTAGGGTTATAATTCCAGGTGTAAACAGTAGAGGTTTATCCGTCGGGCGAACCCTTCAGATAGATGCTAACAAAGCATTACTCTAAATAGCAACTGCCCTCGTATAAAAAGGGAGAATGACACTGACATTTTGACGTCCAGTCATGTTTTACATCAAATGTCACATCACATACTTCCTCCAGGATTAAAACGTCCACAAACAGCATTAGAGGGCTTTTAGCCTGGTGTTCTGTCTCTGCTGTAAGTGTATAGATAAGCAGCGTCCACACACTCTTACACTGTGTACACTGTCACCCATGCTGAACCTGCTCACCTCCACCATGCTCTGAGATAAAGTTCATCCGGCCCCACCGGGTGCAGGTCGGGGGCCGCGGGGAGGGAAACCACAGAGGCAGGATGCACTGACATGTTCGTGTTTGTCGAGGCAGTTGAACCCACCGCCTCGTTTTTTTTGCATAACAAATTAGCCATTATCCTAGCAGCAGGTATAGATTTAACTCTGGCCCCATGGGTTTTTTTTGGCCAGCTGGGTGAAGAAGCCCTCCAAGGACCTTTAATCTCTGAGCTACACCGCTGAGTTGGTTGCATATCAAAGATTTCGGCAATTGGCACTTTGCCTTGTTTTACACTATCGCCTGTGGGATGTTATTAGGTTTGTTTGTCACCCAGCGAATGATAAGATTGCCCCTTTCTGCCTGTTAGCATCCTCACATCTTTGTCTCGTTCCTTTCAGATGTCCCTTATTATCACAGGGTCTTCATGGGGTCTTATAATTTCCTGAAAGTCTCAAATTTTTTGAGCAGAATTTCAGGCCTTAAGAATTCTTAAGTTTATTTAAATACTACATACTAGTACTTAAATATGTTTAGGTAAATCTGAAATATGATGTTTATTTAACTCTTCTTCCATAGTGATTTTGAAAATAGCTTTTAGGTGGCATGCTTAGATTCTGGTGTTTTTGTGTTTTGTAGTTCTTTCTCAACGATACAGATGTGAGCATGCCGTAGTAAAACTACAAATAACACCAAACTGGTAACTGAGTCTCCAAACACCACCGTCAGAATTTATCTCACTACTTATCTTGGCTGTGGGAAAGCATGTGGATACTCACTGTCTGTCTGTAGTTTGAGAGAGAACGTTGGTTTACCAGGGTTAATATTAAGTTATTCTAGAACTCTGATATTCCTTCATATCTGTCATACTTAAAAAAACAGTATCAATTATAGTCTATAGTTTATTTAGTAGAAACCAGCATTAGCCCTGTGTATCTGTATCTCCCAACTCTTTGGGAACGCACGCTACACAGTGCAGCTGACCTCTCCCAATACTTGCGGTCCCCCATTCGCTGTTCTCTCACTCAGGCCCCCTGTCATTGAAGGAAAGTGTACAGTGAGGTCAGTGTGGCAGCTGCAGTTGCAAAAAGCTTTCTTTCTCCCATGGGCCCCGGGACCTGCTGGGAATGTGTGGCTCGAGCCTTACCAGACTTCTTTTTGTTTGATGGCAGGGCGTCGTATTTCATGCCGCTCATTCTTGTGCGTCTCCGGGTCTCTCTCGCTCTCTTCCGCTCTCCCACTTCCCCGCACTGTTTGACTTTGGATTTAGTGAGCAGACAGGGAATGTTCCAGACGCTTCCCCACTCGCCTCGAGCGTGATCACAGCACTGGCTGAGGGGGGGGACAGGGAAGCGAGACGAGACAACTGTGCAATCCTTAGATACGGTCCAAGGGATGTGTCGTGATGCAAATACAGTGCATTAAGTGTACGTATAATAAATGCTCAGTGTATTATATAGCCTATTTCCCCTCTGTGTGGCTGTGTGTGGAACACATATCTCCAGGACTGGTCAACTTATCGGCTTAACATTTGTAATGTGTATAGTTAATGGCCAAAGGAAGGAGAGTGTCAGATTTGGTAGCATGTAGTCATGCAATGGGTTCAATATTAATGATAATAAGTAAACGGAGAGCCAAACGCTCTGTAGCAGAAGTAGCTCGGACTCCTCATCTTAACGGTGTCAATTGTCAACTGCAACAACAGCTGAATCTCCAGCTCGAGGTTCTCGGTACTGAGTCGAGCTTCACTGAACTTTAAATAAACAGGTGAACAGCTCTTTGTGCAGCAGCGGTGGTGCAGCCTCAGGGTTCTGTCGACTGCATTTTTTGCCCCAACCCCCCTGAAACTTGTGTTAACAGTTGTAATCCTTTTGATCTAAGAGTTGATTAAGACATAAAACCCTGTATCTTGTGACCTGTCATGTGAGCTCCAACCTACAGTTTGGGAACCACAGTTAAAGTATGAAAGTAAAGTATGTTACTTTATTACCTGAAGTGTTAATGAAAGATCCACTTCTGAGCTGTGAATTACACAAACGATAAAATGAGGATAAAGACTCACTGGTGGGCTCGCGGCAAATGTAGCTGCTGCAGCACATATAGCTCATATCCCCAGTGATAACTGCAGCTGCTGGCGGAGAGCGCTGAGCTCGGGTAAATAGGGATGTTGCCATGGACTGAGAGTGTTAGGAGAATCAACAGCAAAACTTTAAGCATTTTATAGCTACTTTTAAGCCAAAATGTCAGTAATGAACGCACTTGGGTTTGTATTAAACGACTAAAACAACACTAGATATATTTCTTTGTTGTTTTAGTGCAGTACTAATTATTTTGTGTTAATTGTAATTATTTCTCTTGTCATGCTGGAGTTGTTTTCAATAGGATATTGTCACTTTCTGACATTGTAAATAAGTGAAAACTCTACTCTGTAGGTAGAATTAGTTTTTCCTGCTGCGTGTAACACATCAGTAAATGGGAAGTGAGCTAACTAGGTTTACTTTTGTTTTTGCCTTGAAGGTTTTCAGTGTATCAGAGAGAATTGAGCCTGAATTATTACGAGATTAAGCTTTACTGAGACAAGTCTCATGCAGGTACAGACTCAAGATGTGGAGCAGATCCTGGCAGCAGCGATTTTACCCTCTTCGTGCTCCCAAGTTGGGTGCACTTTCAATTCTAGCTTGTGTTGGGTGCTCGGACCCTGGTGTACAATTTGTAGATATCCTTGTGGTTTTGATTCCAACTGAAGTCACTTCCTCTAAAGATCTGTTTCAGTGATTTCATTTTACGAAAAACACGTAGCATTGAGAATATTTGCATGCTTTAAAAACAATTCTGTTTCATGTTCTTTGCCTCTATAGAAAAGTTAGACAATGTAATCTAGATGGTCCTTCTGATGTACACTCACACAGCGGGGAGGTTCCCGGTACAAGTCCCGGGTTGGGCAGGGCCTTTCTGTGTGGAGTCTGCATGTTCTCCCCTTGTCTGTGTGAGTTAAATTTTTTTTCACAGCACACTTGAATGAGCCCTCTTGATGCAGGGCTGGACTGGACACATGTCTTGATTCATGGTTGCTATTGTAACCAGCCATGCAGTCTCCTACTCTGTGTGTAGGATGCTGAAGAATGTTGTCGACACTGTTTAACCCCCCCCACAAAGCATACCAAGCGTGGGCTGGAAACAAACGGTGTAAGTCAGAGCCCATTAAAGGACGATAATGATTATCTACTCGTAGTAATATCACCGGGCCTTCTCTGAGGGCTTTATGATTTTTTTTTAGAGACTAAGAGAGCTCTTGAAAGGTCTGAATTTCATATCACTGCAGTGTGAGTGGCTTATTTTATTTAGTCTTGGCACTGAAACCCGGATTACGTCTTTGCTGTATGTTGGACTGCAGCTACAGTAGGACCCTGTTATGTGCCATCTCCGGCACAGTCTCGCTCCCACACGTGTCCTGTGCTCCTTCTCCTAGCAGCACAATCCACTTATTGTTGGCAGTGGAGGAATGCTATCTAGCTAGCCCTCAGCCGCGCTGACTCTGCAACAGCTTTGTACCCTGGGCTTCAGGGCCGCGCTGTCTTTAGTCTTCTGCTGAAAGGTCGTGTTGTCCTCCCTCAGTCTTCAGCCTCTGACAGTGACACATTATTAGAGCCTCCTCTGGCCCTTTGTCCAATTTTTGACCCCCTCCCCCATTTCTGTAGCTCTGCCCTATTTCCATGGACACTCTGTTGTACTGTATCGGAGAGAAGGTGAACTGCAAAATTACAGGTTTACATAATGTGTAACGAGAGGAACACTCTGTTTAGGTTAGCTGTTTTTTTTGTGAAATATATAAATGTTATCTGGAGAAAACCTGGGAGAAGAGAAAATAAGCTCTTTATCGACCTAATTTATATATAAACAGTTATATTACAGTTTTGGATTTATTTGTGTTCATGGGGCTTTTTTTATGTGTATTATCGCTTTATCTTTTTACCCCAACATTTGTAATAATATATCATATAATTAATACAAAATAGTGTTATATCATTAATATTATATATAAAAATATCATAGTTATTTTAAGTGTAAACTAGTTATTTTGTATTCTTGAGATATTGTTTGTTTTAAATGTAATTTCTGACCCTTTCTTTTTCTCCCTTCCAGGTACTGCTTCATTGTGACGCTGGGCTATCTGATAGTGTGTCAGGTCACACGAGTCTACGTGTTTGACTACGGCATGTACTCTGCAGATTTTACGGGGTAAGATCCACTAAAATAATTTGTTATATTTTTATATACAAGGCCTCCCTCGGCCTTAATATTCAATCCCAGATGCAGAGCAATTCGTGCTATGAAGCTACCAGTCGGAGTCGGAGAAATCTTTCGTATGACTCAACCAGTAACGAGAGCTGGTCACACTGCTCAGCTGTGTCCACAGGAGGAGCTGTGGTTGATTCCAACTCGTCCAGACTGTCTGACGATTCAAGCAGACAGCCAGCTCTCCCTGCAGGGTGGGGGGTGGCCGGTTGCTAAGCAACCATCTGAAAACCATTACAGCCTCTGCAAGGGCTGTGATTTCACTCCGTTCAACCGATCTCCCTCGGTTGTCTGTGAAATGTCAAATCCATCGAAATAGCACTGACCCTCACAGTCTAACATGCCTTGTTGTACAGGAATGGACCTCAAATATTGTCAGAGAAAAAATATGATGTTTTTTCAGTTCTTCTTTTCTCCAGTGTGTTTATAAACGTAAGGAGCTCCTGAAACACTGTCAGTATTGTAACCAACACTTCTTAAAAAGATCACCTGAAATCAAGATGCCCTGTCATTTGCATGGTTTATACCTTGGGGCTAGTCTGGAAAGCCCCCTTACAAAACAAGGTAAAGCGAGAGCAGAGGCCGATATTTCCTGCACGTGCAGTCGACCAATTACACAAAGGGAGCCAACTGGCCTATCAAAGCAGACTGGGCTTTATAGGGGGGGGGGGGGGGGGGGGCAGGAGCATTAAAGAGAGAGGAGCTAAAACCAAGAGGTTTAGCAAATAACAGTTTTCACAAATAACAGTTTTCTTAAAATTAGGTAATTACCCAAATTAATGTATGAACCTGAATATGAGCCTAATATGTCTCCTTTGAAAGACCAGAGCATCTGTGGTGCTTATTTTATACCCTGTAGACAAACTTGATGTGGCCATTGACGGTTTTCATCCATATAATTTGTCAGGAACTTGGACTTATATGATTATTAACAGTAAAAGATTTATATATCTACATGCATTGCGGCTAAAGCCCATGATCAGACTGTATAAAGTTATCCTGCTTTGAAGTTGGATTCAAAGCAACGCAAAATGTTTTCCAAATGCCCGTCACTCAAGATGCATTGATGCTGGCAGAATAAGAATTGGGATCTCAGTTTAAGAGGATCTTTACTAACAACAAACAAACATCCACAGTAAAGGTCGGGCATGATGATACGATAATATTTACTGTGTTGTGTGTGAGTGATTGTTCTGTAAAGAGTGGAATGTGTTTGAAATTGAAAATATTAACATTAACGTTTCTGTTTAATGCTCTTTATTAGGCCCATGATGGTTATCACGCAGAAGATCACCAGCTTGGCGTTTGAAATCCATGACGGTAAGACAAGTGTCTCTAAAATTCTCAAAAGTTAAAGTGTCCCTAACATTCTCCTTGGAGTAAAAAAAAAAAAAGGCGACATGTTTCCATCCCAGTAGTGACTTCTAACAGTGGACCAGTGAACCAGAAAGAGACCATCAACAGTTATGTAATCGAGCAGTGACCAAGCATGCACCCTCTCCCCCCCCCTGTGCGTGTTTAATGGCTGACTTGAAGCACAAGCTCAGTTTGAACTAAAACAGCACAGTGTTAAAAGGGGACGGTAATCCTTCATCCATTCACGACTCGATGTACAAGCCAAGGTACTGTTTGTGTAGCCGACCAATCATGTGCCACGGCAGCGCTGTAGACCCTTTTAAGTCCCAGCAGCTTTCTTTGACATGCTCCAGGGGATCCTCCACTGGCTGACCCCGTGACTGTCTCAGCTTTTTTGCAGGAGATGAAGAGTCATTACTGAAGCATCTAAGGTGCTTATGAGCAATAAAGAAAGATGGAGATTTGACACCCGCATTAAAATGAAGTGTGATCATGTATCGGAGGTGAGAAGAGGCTTGTAGATTTAGCGGGGGAGGAGGGAGTCACTCAGAGGCTTTTTTTCTAGTTCCTGCTTGGCCCCTCAGGATATTCACATTTAGAATGATTACAATTCACATCTTGGTGGGTGTTGTATATTGTATTTTCAGATCACTGGTTCTGAGAAGCAAGGCGTTTTCTCTCCACTAACATTTCTTGGTCGTTTATACTTGCAAACATGCACACACTGCACTGTTGTTAAATTCCACTGCTGTATTTCTTGCGGGGGGGGGGGGGTTACCTTAGCATTCACCGCATGTCAGATAGATAGATGTTTGGATGGACAGATGGATGCTTTATTGATCCCGAGGGAAATTTAGGATCGATCCCGAGGGAAATTTAGGAGGAGCTACTGGAGAGGCTGCCACTCACGTCGGTGCCATCTTTACATTTCTAAATGTCCTCAGCATGCCCTCTCACTCGCTGTGAGTTCTTGAGCTCCTGTTATATTCTCACCCGGCCAGACTCGGACATTATACTAAGGGGGCAGGCAGGAAGAGTTCCGGGAAATGTCTGCAAAAAGTTGACTTGATTATTTACGTTTTCACAGACGTGAGCGTTCTGAATAATTCCAGAAAAAGCAGCTGTACAGTAAAACACTAGGAGACCTCTCATGTTCCAGACTATCAGGGGCTCAGAGTTCTTCCCCCCCGTTCGTTTGATTGGGATCATTAAATCAGCGTAATCGTGGCCAGAGGAGCAGCAGAATTTAAATAGTCTCAGCTCAACCATACCTGTGGCCCATGTTGCCAGAGCGTTCAGTCTAATGAGCTCCGTAACCGCAGGTCTTTATAAACAAAGAGCAGGCTGATTAAAACAAATGTACCCAGATGCATTTAGCCCAGAGAACAGAGCCAACCTTTACAAACCTTCTCGCTAGTAAAGATAACGGCTGTGAAAAATGTTTGGCCGGGATCGTCCTCGCTCAGAATATTCCCTCGTTATGAGGCCGGTGCAAACGAGCAGCCTGGACAATGGAGTGAGTCATGTTAGATGAAGAGTTCTAATGAGGTTACGCACACAACAGCTCGGCTCTCACTGCTGCGTCATCTTCTCGGCCCTCTCTCACCTCTCGCTCGCTGTCCTCTGCTTACTCCGCTGGGAGGAAAATAAGCATATTGTAGGGGCCTCTCACACCTGCTCCCCCATGGCCCTTGAGCCTGAGCGTTGCAAGGTAGCTCTCGGGTTCCAATACCCACAATCCTTGAGAGTCTGTTTGAAAATGTCAGATTTTTGTGTATGCTATGAATTAAAGTGTGTCTGTGTGTGTGTGTGTGTGTGTGTGTGTGTGCCTGTAGGAATGACCAAGCGAGAGGGGCAGCTGACTCCCAGTCAGAAATACCTTGCTATCAGGTATGTGACGCAGGTATGTTTGTACTGCCTCAGGTGCTGGGTTAAGCTGAATTTTCAAATCAGCATTAAGCTCAGTGTGAAGGAGATCCTGCCAGTTAATGTTAGTGAAGGCTTGATTTCCGCATGCCGCCCCCCCTTCAGGCTCTCTGGGGTTTCTGTCAAGCTGTTGTCAGGCGCCCGGTATCTAGGGAACCATTCCATTCACTACTCTCATGTGACCTATATTGTCGGAATTGCCTTATCAATCCCGTAACACAGCTGGGGAATGGTTTCCAGTAATCATTAGTATTGCAGACAGAAGTGTGGTTCATTTGTGGAAAAAGAAGGATATGGGTAGCTTTGTCAATAAAAGTGCTCTTAGGATGACCATTATTATTAGTAGTAGCAGTAGTGGTAGTAATGTTGTTTGTATTTTTATTATTGTCATTATTAGTAGAAGTAATAGTAATATAAGGCTTTTAAAATGAGGTTCTAAATCTTTGTTTCATGAACCTTTGTTAATTCGCTGTCAGTCAGCTGAGAACTCAGACCTGGATACTGGGAAGGTGGAGGATTAGCAGTTGAAACCAGATCTCCTGTTCAGACAGTTCGATCGCTGCCTGAGCAGAATAAATTCATCTGAGGAGAGTAAGAGACCACAAACTCTTCGGAGTCGGTAAAAGCACTCAGACCCTCCCTCCTGGTTTCTCAGTGGACAGGCAACCATCCCCACAAGTGGTGTTTTGTCTGGTGTAACGTTACACTTCCTTTTTAAATTGATGTCTCAAAAAAAGGATTCGGAACTACCGATCTAAGGCACGAATTCCTGGTTTGAGTCGGTGTTGGACTGTGTAATGAAAAACATTTTGTTGTCCTAATATATCTGCCCCCTTTTCCCTTCCTTCTTGCCCTCAAGTCGGATGCCCAGCTTGCTGGAGTACCTGAGCTACAACTGTAACTTCATGGGCATCCTGGCCGGGCCCACCTGCTCCTACAACGACTACATGGCTTTTATCGAAGGCACCTGCTACCAGCCACGTCACCAGGAGAACGCCAACGGCAAGGAGAACGGGAAGTACAAGCAGAGTGAACCCTCTCCCAAGGTACGACACACGTCTTTGGAAGTGCTGTGTAGTTGTAGTCTGAAAACTATTATAAGCGAACAGGATGAACAATAATAAACTGTGGAGAAGAAGTGCACAGTGCATATCTGTAAACACCGAGGGGAAATCGACCTACATTTAGTGTGAGGGTGGGACATTTTTTCCAAACTGCTTCAAATCCACAAAGAGATTACTTGAAATCATTATTAGTGGTTTTGATTTTGCAAAGTGGGACTTTGAACCGTGCAATTCTCTTTTAAGTGCATATTTGGGTAATGTGTAATAAAAGGCACAGAGTCGAGTTTATTTAAAGGAGCCGGCGCCCATTTATAATGCTTCTGAACCCCTTTAGAGAAACCGAAACTGAGACTTTGAGAATGTTATTAACCAAACGTCTAAACCTCAAGGTTACTTCTGTGTTCTGTCTGTATCACACATCAATACTGAAATAATTCTCCAAGATTTAAGTGTGTTTATCTCAGAAGAGAAAGGAAGACAGTCAAACTCAAGCGCTGCTAAATATAAAACCTGAAAGAATGCTCAGGGACTGGGGTTAACCTTGTGTTTGCAACGTTTTCAAAGTATCACATCACGAAACGTGGTTTTTGTTCCTTTTTGGGTATAATGCAGTGTAATGAGTTCTTCCCTCCCCTCCCCCTTCTCTCCTCTCCTCCTCACGCAGAATGACGTCATCTCCAAGCTGTGCACGTGTGCCATCTCGCTGGGCATCTATTTGTCCCTGTGCAATCTGATCCCGGTGGAGCACTCCATAAACGACGAATTTGTCCGCACCACGCCGTTCTATCTTCAGGTCATCTACCTTTACGTGGCCATGCTGGCACTGAGGCCGAAGTACTACTTCGTCTGGACACTCGGTGAGTTAGAAATGAATGTCTCACAGAAGAGCACATTTCCTGACCACTTATTTGATATGAAGATTCATATCTTTATTTGATTGTTTGAAAATGAATGAATACATTAGTCTAACGTGCATCAAAAGACAGAAGCAGCACAAGTTAAATTCAGGCAATATTGAGATGAAGCAGGATTAAATCTGATGTGATTTTTGTATATTTATGTCGCAGCTTTGTTGTTTGTCGCCTCTGCTCCATTGAGTGATATGAACTCACTGATTTGCTCTGGCCTCAGAAAGCTCAGTTATTTTTAAAGTAGAGTGTTACCTAAAAAAAGAAAATCCAAACTCTTACTTAATGATGTTTCTTGACGTAACGGTGTCATCTAGTGGTGAATTGAAAAACTGCAACTCTTTATTCTCTGGTGACAGATACATATGGTGCTGCATCCCCCCCATCTGTTCCTGTTATTGTTTCTCAAACCAAGATTTAACCGATGCGTAGCCATTCTTCACTGCTGCTGTTAAAGGAACTCAGAAACATTTGTGCCTCTCTCCTGCAGCTGATGCTATCAACAACGCAGCTGGATTCGGCTTCAATGGATACAACAAAGATGGCTCCCCACGGTGGGACATGATATCAAATCTCAGGATTCTGGACATTGAGGTCAGGCTATGTTCATGTGATCGATTAAATCATGATAATGCCCCTTTTTTAACTAAAGCCCTGAAAGTGTTTTTTTTACAATCCCATTTTAGTTTGCCACAAGTTTCAAGATGTTCCTAGACAACTGGAATATCCAGACATCTCTTTGGCTCAAAAGGTAAAAGCATTCAGGTTCTAATCTTCCGTCTGTGTGAGAGTGTTATACATATCTTCATATCTAAGGGCAAAGATTCAATGTTTTGATTGTTCAAATGCCACAAAATGTTTTGCGAATGTTTAGCTCTAAGGCCTTTGTACATTTATAGAAATGCTCAAAACAGAGAATAACTCCAAATGTTCAACACAGATGTACACATCTGCTGCAACATCTGGCCCAAATTAAGTTGAGTATTTAATTTGACAAAGGTCTTGTTTCATTTGTTAACAGCCTCAGATGTTCAAGTTTGGTTCATTAGTTTTCTTCGACAGGATTTGGGTCCCCTGCTCCATCCTTGCTCGAAATTGGGAACAATCATCATTTTGATGTCAAAATCAACAAACAAACTTGATATCAGACTGGATAGAGGAGGAAGATGCTCTTCTACTAAAAACATGTCAAGTGTGCAAAGGCCGTTTTTTATTAAACACAAAGAATACACAAATCTCATAAAATATGTATCACTTCTATTACATTGAAGAATCTGAAATAATGGATTGAAGTCTGTATTGGAGCTTGATATTTGTTTCTACATGAGTTTGCTTGGTTCAAACACTGAATGTGTGTCCTGTCTGCAGGGTGTGCTACGAGCGCTTTCCCATTAACCCCACTGCCGCCACCTTCCTGCTGTCGGCCATGTGGCACGGGGTGTACCCCGGCTACTATCTGACCTTCCTCACCGGCATCGGCATGACGATGGCAGCACGTGCAGTGAGTACAGACACTGTTTCTGTTTGTACAGGATCTAGTGTTTCAGCTTTTCTCGCCAGATTGAACAAAGGAGATAAAAATCCATATTCACGAGGTGACATATTTTGCCCTTGCAGGAGACGTTGATCCCACATTTGATCCAGACATTCTGCCCGGACATTGATTTATTTGTTTTCCCTCTGTCCTGACAGAGTCTATGAGCACTTTAGATTTACCACAGCTACTTAGCAGACCAACAAACATGCAACAAAATCCCTTTATGGAGACTCAGGGGATAATGATAGCTGTATACCGATTATACCTCATGTTAAGTGTGAGGCCATTACCACTAATCTCTGCTAAGCCAGATCACTTCACTCTGGTTTTGTGAAAGAAGAAGCCAAGAGCATATTTACAGTTCGTAGGGACAAGAGGAGTGTCGGCACAGGAAGAGATAAACAACACAATGACCCCTGACCCCACTACACCATTATACTACTGTTTACACTGTGTGCTACTTCTTTTGCTTGAATTCCATGTTGAGAAATTCAAGTTACACAACCTTTGTTTTCTCCTTCTCCTCCAGGTAAGGCACAACATCAGACCATACTTCCTGGTCTCTGACTCGTACAAGTGCATCTATGATGTCATCACATGGGCGTGGACTCAGGTCGCCATTAGCTACACAGTGGTGCCTTTCGTCCTACTCACCGTGGCACCCTCACTCAAATTCTACAGGTATGTGCGTTTGATTGAATAGTGTGTTACTGATGCCAAACTGCTCCGAGTTGTGCTTCTGACACGGCGAAGAAAATGACATCCAGTATCAGAGTAGAAGGAGAAACCATAGGCCTCCCTATCAAGTCATTAGTAGCGGGAAATTTTGCACGCCGATGTTGTGCATAATCGTTTTAATATCGAGCTTGTAGATGAAGTTACTGCCCACAGTGCAGAAATTAACACTTTTTCATTAACCTGGTTGCCTTTTGTTAGCGGTAACCGGCTGTAACCGTTAACGAGACAGCTTAACGAGCAGAGGACGGGGAGGATTGATTACGAGGGAAATAAAACCAACGGCCTCAACGGCGCTCGCCTGCTGCCACGAAATATACAGCTGACAATGGCCGGTGTCGTTAGCGGAGCACGTGTCCCACAGACAGGAGATACATGACAGATTCATTAACGGAGCAGGAGGTGATATCTGTGGCTATTGGTTTGGTCCATTACACAATAAGGATAACTGTATAGTCTGGAATAGGTTGAGGTTGGTTGAGAAGAAGTTTGTTTTTTAAGCCAATTTTAGCAAATATTTCCCGTTTCGATTAAAACTTTTATTTCTCTCTGCTGTAAATGATGCTCATTGAGCCACTGCTCATATTATATATCATATTATATATTATATAGGTCATGAATTGCTTCCATTGTGTAACCGAACCAGAGCTGCACTTGTTGCTTTTTGAGGCTTTACTCATGTACAGTGCATATTCTACATTCACACAATGATCTCCAGAAGCTGTTACTATTTCGGTCTGAACCAGAGTGGTGGACCGACCAGGCGACAGATCCACACAGGTCAGAGCCGACATCAGGTCTGATCACATGTGGTCTGCTCTAAGGTTTTAATACGTCCCAGGTTAAACATTAAGGCCCACCCCCTCAGCTGACGTCCTCTGACCCGCTACAGTTTCACAATTAATCAAATGAATGTTTATATTAACATTTCGCTCATACACACACACGCACACACACACACCAATACACACAAAAAAACATTAACAATGGACACATCTGTAAACTCAGACTGGGTGGAAACTAAATGATTTGGTTACACAAACGACCTACCTATTTATTTGCATATGGAGTGAGCAAAGGCTATCCAAGACACATTCAGGATGCATTTTAATAACAGGTGTGAACAGGGTTGTGTAGTCACTTCAGTAGCCTAACAACACTTAAAACTAACTAATAATTTCATGTTCAGCACTGGTTATGGATCTGTGTTGTGACCATTCTCACCTGTGCCATGTCTGTGCAGGTCCTGCTATTTCTGCTTACACTTTCTGTGTCTGCTGGTGGTCCTGGCCCTGCCGGTCAGATCGAGGCGCCGGCAGGCCAAGGAGCAGAAGGACGGCCTACAGGACAACCAGGTGGAGCACAACAGCACAGACAACAACTGCAACCAGAAAGCCAAAGCCACATGAGGCCCGGGGCGGCGGCGCACAGTCCCTACAGCAGCAGGACCACCTGAGACGAACTAGAAAACATTGAGAGACTGGAGCGCGGCGAGTCTGTCTACTGGACCAGGAACCAAATATCGGACGCTCTGAGAATCCTAACAGACAGAAAACACAAAGGTCCTGTCGAGACTTCCTGTAGCAAGGACGACAGCAATCACACTTTCTGACATGGAGAAGAGACCAGGACGTAACGACGGCCACAGTGTAAACTAATGAGTGATAGTGGTAACTTTGCATTACATGAGTGGAAATTGAAGACCTCCAAGCTGCCTTAAACCCTCTATGTACTCGGTCATGACGGCGCACTGCAGGAGCCTGAACGCAGTGTGGTGTTGGGTTTATACAGACGCAGGAGAAGTGCAGTATGTGGAGGGTTTTTGTCATTGTCTGGATACAAGCCTCTGTTAGGTGGAAACAGCGAAATGTGTTCATGTAAAAGAAAACATAATTCTTTATCATCAGCTGCCAATTTCAAACAGGCCTTAGGATCCTCAAACCATCGTCTGATCTGTGTCTTTTTTTAAAAACCTTTATTGGAGAAGAATTCGCATTGTACTTGTTTTGTATTTGGATTTTTGTGACGTCACTATTTGAAATCCATTTTTCAATGTTTTGTTTTTTTTCTTCTCGCTGGGATGAATTGACTGTGCAATCCAAACTTCGTCCATCTCCAGCATTGGGATGTCTAAACATGGATTTCTGTTTCTTTTTAATATTATTCATATCTGCCGCTTTTTTTTTTCTGTTTCACTCGGATCAGATAAATGTGTGTTTCAAAGGGAGTTTATTAACCTGTCGTTATATAGAAAACCTTTGTTATTGTTCTTTTTTAAGATTTCTGACCATGGGTTCAGTTGTATGATGATTTTTTTTTTTTAATTAAATGTGTTCATCTTTTCTTCACACAACAGGTGTCCTCTGTGTTCAAATGCCTCTGTGAAACTGTTATTTCTCCACAGATATTTAATCAGTTTAAGTCTAAATAATAAAATTGTATAATTGGTAAAACAGTGGATTACCATCACTGCTCAGCAGTTAAAGTCTATTCTTAAACTCTTCTTAAACTCTTAAATCTGAGAGGTGCAACAGAAATCTAAATCCGATTACCACGTTCACTGAAGACTAATTTATTGTAATATGATGTTGTAGCATTAATTATTAAAACCAATTGAATGTATAAAAAAAAAGTTTCCAAATTGATGCACAGTTAATGCATTCAGGCTTTAAATCCTGTCCGCAGCCGTATGTGCAGTTTGCATTCGTCTGTAAGGAAATCTGACCAACTCCAGTTATTTATGTATGTCACATTTTATTGTACAAAATTCAAAGACATAGACCAACTGTAGTTTCATGGTCTTATTTCATATTGTGTGCTCTTATGTTAGATTAGGGGATGTTTCAGGGTGCATTTACTGTGTGGTGTAAGAGACACTGGTTCCTCATGTTGTTTTTTTCGGTCCATGGCTCACCTTCAGCCTTCCACTTCATCCAGGTCACGCTTAACAACACTCAGCAGTTCATGAGACACTTTCAGGGGTTTGGTGAAGAAGATGCGGTGAGGAGAACCCGATGTCAAACGCGCCAAACTGTTTTTCAAACAGTCAAACGAGTCACATTTTTACGTATCTGTTAGAGAAGGGAAATAGTCGGGGGAATTTAAGCCCACAATATCATAAACACCTTGAAGTTGTGCATATGTTTTTCTTTCTTGAAAACGTGTCAGTATATTTAGTTGGTTTCATGCATTTGTGTCATGTAAAAAAAGAATAACAAAGCAGCCGTGGTGAGCTTTGAAATGTGTACCTCTTCATTTCTTTTTCTGTCTTTCTAACATTGCATATTCCTGCCATATCACCGTGTGTGCGTGTGTGTGTGTGTGTGTGTGTGTGTGTGTACGTACCAGTATTCATGTGATCTGTACATGTAGATGTGGTCTAGCGTTATCTATATTTGTAGCCTGGGCCCCGTGTCGGCGCGTGCGGCCCACCTAAGGGAAAGGGATGTCATTCTACAAACATAGCGATTTTTGCACTGCATGGCCACCCAAACCAGCAGATCATTGCAAACTGCTCCACATGTCCAAAGTGCCAAATCATGAACGGCGCATTTTGTTTTGTGCGTATGGATGCATGTGTGCCTGTGTGAGTATGTGTGGGCATGTGTTCATGTAGTGCGTTTGAGTGTGCGCCTGTGTAACATAATGGTTATTTTTGTGTCAGAAGGAAATTTATTGAAAGATTTGTATAACAGTACATTCAAATTCTGATTTATGTGGCAAAATAAAGAGAAATTATTTTTAAACACTAAAGTGATGGTTGGAAAATATGTCTTATTTTTTTTCCAATAATGGAAAATTAATATTGGTAGGGTGATTGCTGTGACTTAAATTTTAAATTGCATTAAGAGTCAATACCAAATTGTTTTTGTAGCTTTCTTGCTGTAAGTAAAATGTTGTTTAAACTTTAAGTTAAACGCGGCAAACACAAGGGAGAAAAATTACATTGGCATTCACATTTTCATATTTTAATCATTTAAGGAAAACCAGTTCAATTTATCATATTTCAAATAAGAAAGTCCAGTACATACTTATCTGATCCAAAGCTTTTAACACAATATAAATTACTCTCCTGTATGTGGCTGACTCCTGAAGACATTGCAGAAAGTATTAAAACCATCTCAGCACAAGACCATGGCGTCTCAACTGGAGGCCCATTGTATATTTTTCAATGTGCATGAATGTAACCGGTGACGGAGCAGTGTTGTGCTATTCAAATCCTTTGAGACTTTATAAATGGAGCAGTACCATAATACAAAATTACTACATTTTAAATAAGTCATTCTTTGAAAAACTGCTTTAGCAAAATAGGTGTTATTGACTCAATGTTTTATCGTATTAAAAGATAACATGTGTTCTCATCAAAAGTTCTCAAAATCTGAACTGAGTCAGAAAAATCCCTTTAAATATTGATTGCTAAATGTGTGGTGTGTGTGCGTGCGCGCTTGTGTGTAACCAGAGGTAGTAGTGGGCGGAGCTTCACTGTAGCAGTAGGTCAGCGCTACTGTGTAAATCAGCCACAGATTCCCAGTATGACGTGAAAAAGTGGTGCATTAAACCACGTTACCCGGACTGGTGGGTTTAACTGGCCACAGAGCAGCTCGGTCTGGGTAAGAAGCCTTCAACCTGTTGACTGTGCCTCTTCTTTCTGGTTTCCCTTCACTTTTAAGACGTGGAAAGAGGAAGGAGGACCTGTTGGGGAGCTAGCCTCGCTGGAGCTAACGCTAGCCTACTCAGCTAGCTTGTTGTGTTGTTGTGACAGAACCGAACATAGGAAGCCACTTTGCTTTTCAGCCACGGGTGTGAAACCCCTGTCCCTCCGTAAAGGAGAGAAACAACAAAGTTTATTACACGTTCTCCTTCGCCCGCGTGGGGACATTTGAAGCCGAGCGATGCGTGTACGTCATCCAGATGTTTACTTATTGACAACCCTGAAGACGAGCACTGGACAGGGGCGGGTTGTGGTCACGTCTCTCGCGCTGAATCCTCCGTGTGTGTGTGTGTGTTGTCACCGGTTAGTTGACACTCTGCTCCGGCTGTTTGTGTGTTTGTCAGTCCTTTCCCGTCACCAGGGCTCCGTTTTAAGTTGCAGGTTTACTCAGGTGACACTTTTTCCAAAGTAAGAGCCAGATCTCCCAACTAATAATGCATGTACACGGTTCAAGCTTCGTTCTCTCTTGTGCAACATGGGAACATGTGTTTTTTCGAGCGTGTGTCGAAGTGGAGTTCTCAGCAGTTTCATATGACAGGAAGAGCTGACTGGTTAAATTTAGAGATCCTATCCAGTGTTGCTTGTTCGGCTCAGGTTCAAGTTCAGATAACGGTTCAGCTGACTGGTGCTGTATTTGAGTTTCTATGATGACATCCAGTGGTTTTGTGTTTTGACATAAATACCATATGTGATGTGAAAGCAAGCAACCTATCACGAGGGATTTTGGTTTGCTCCATGATTTATTTGTGCTTCTCTACTTTACAGTTATGTGACCCATGATTTTATATGATGCCTCATCATGTCACTTCCATCCAGATTTATTTGGAAAGCGCCAAATCATAATTTACATTATCACAAGGCACTTAACAAAGTAAGGTCGAGAAACAGTTCCCACAATGAGCAAGCACTTTGGCGACTGTGGAGAGAAAACAACTCTCTCGTTAACATGGATATCAGTTCCCTGAACATGTGACAGATTTGTGTCATCGGGATCCTTGAATGATTCCCTGGGAAAATAGTGTAAAGGGCTGAAAGCACAAACAACCTCCTCCTGAAGTAAGAACTGAAACAATATGTCAATTAATCAATGAGTTGAAATATATCTTCACCCATTTCCAAAATTGATTTGTTTTTTTCTAAAAGCAAAATAATTAGTTGTGACGAGTCATGACTTTTCAAGTGTGAGTATTTGTGTCCAGATAGCGAGTTATTCAACATTTCCCCTGTTTTCTCAGTTGATGATAAATGATATATGATCTTTATTTTGCAGCCCTTCACTATTGATAATAGTGATAATTTGAATTGATATATATATTAGTGTTTTAAAATGAAGATATTGTGATATTGATTTCGTCAAGATTTTTCTGCCCAACCCTGGAGGTAAAGATGGCCGATAGATAGTAGTGGATATTTGAAGAAACATCACAGAAAAGCAGGACCAGCTTAATTTTTTTGGGGCTTAAACCGATGAGCAATTAAGTCATTTAAACGCACTGCAGTGTCTTCAGTACTAATCTGTGCCAGTGATAGCTCCACATTAATACCACCCTAATGTTACTTTATCGTATCGCTCATTAAATTAAATCACCCACATTAGGTCCGACACAATAATCGGCTCTCCCCTTTTTATCTGTATTACTGGTGCCGAGCCAGTGCATGCAATGAATGAAATGCTGGATTGTGTGCGTGTGTCTATTGTGTTTGGAGGAGATGGGCGTAGGCCAGCCCCCTCATTCAATATTCATCCTTGAGTGAAGGGGGGATGCTGAGCGTGAGCCTGGCAGTGCTTGTTGATACACTGTGTGAGTAAGCGACGGATAAAGATTGGTGTCAAATAGCCCAAATATAAGTTTCACCCTGCACCGAGGTAAGAGGTTCTTCTTTAATCCTTGTCTTTCCAGAGACCACATCTCAAGGGTCCTTTCATGTATTTAATAATTTGTTGCTCCTTCTATATAGGGGGGGGTTTCTCTGCTGGTTTTACTGGGCGTGTGTGTTGCGTTTAGAAAGGATGTGTGTGAACTCCCATTTGATCATAGCTCAACCGAGAGAGAGAGAGAGATGCATGTTTACTGATTGGTTCTTGTGTGGCGTTATCTTCCAACCATTGTGCTGAGAGACATGGAGGCTGAGGAGGGTGTGTCAACAGGCTTCACTGTAAACAAAGGATTTTTTTCCCCCATAAGGTGTGACACTGTCTGTTATGGAGGAAGAGCTATAGGTGGTGTCTGACTGGAGAAACAGGGTTGTGTTTGGGGGAAAAAGGAAAAAACGTGTAGATAGTCATTGATTGGCAGCTCTGGATGTGACTGAAGTGAACTGGCTGCTTTGGGCCTTTGTACTTGCAGCCTCACAGGCATGTGACATTTAAGCATTTTCTGACCTGAGCCCGAGCTGCTCGCCTCGGGGATTATGGTGAAATACTGAGCAGTGTGGTTGATAGTCTTCATGTGAAACCGGTTTCCAGGACAACTCGCGATGAATGCGGCCGATTAATTTTGTGTAATTGTGGCAGGAAGCAAGGCTGACCGTGATGGAAGAGCCCAACTTGATGAATCATTAATGAGGTTCTCATCGATCGACTGAATCCCTGAAATACAAAGACAAACAACATTTCTTTTCAGTGTACTTATAATAATGGGAGATTTTTACCTCAACAAAAGAGGCAATGTTTTCATTTTTGTTTGTTTGTCGGAAGGAATAAGGGAAACAAATTAATTACTAATCCATTTTATTGAAAGTTGGTGGAAGGGTGGGGCCATGAAAGCCCCCATTATATTCAGTGTGGATTTCTCAGAGAATAATTCAGTGATCTTGATGGAAAAAAATCATGCATGTTCAGGGATCTGATATTAATGTGAGAGTGTTTCCAATTTGGTACAGATCCAAATAAAAATCCGGACCAATGCATCTAAATCTGGTTTCATAAGGGGACAGCTGGACCTTGCCGGAGGTGTGTGCTGTATTGAGTGCAATTCTAGTTTTTGTAGATCTTTTATTATTCTTTTGATGCGATTTTGTTAATGGGAGGAAGTTACTGCCAATGAGCTACAAAAATCAGATTACCTTCGCCAAGAAGGTTGTGTATAAATTGGCATTAGTCTGTTATTTAACAGGATTACGCAAAGACTACTGGACGGATTAGCACAAAGCTTGTTGGGAGGATGGAACATGCAGGGGCCAACAGAGAATCCATTAAAACGTAAAAGATTTGATTGAGGGGACAGATCCAAGATTTTTTTTTTCACCCTTTTTTATTATTTTGATAAAGCTGTATATTTATTGGGCTCTGTCACGGATCTCCCTGGGAATAAGTCATGGATCTTGATGAAACATACAAATTTATTTTGCGTATTTATATTTATGAGTGTGCAACATTTTGGTGTAAATTCAAATAAAAATCCAGATCGAGCCTGATGATCCTTTGGTGTGATTAGAGAGGAACTGCCTGCGTAAAATGGGTTTAAAATGATTCAGTAAAGAGACGAACAGGCTCATCTGTGTCTGGGTTTAAAATGCTTCCTTTAAGGTGGCCGCCTAATTATAAATAATCTCCCAGAAGTTGGCTGTCAGCATTGATTTGTCAGATGCAGGTAGTTACCTAACTGTGTCTTACTGCCCTTTACCCTCAAATTAAAGCAGTTGCATTCAAATACTGTGCAGCTGTGCACCTATTGTGCTTCCACTCATTAAAAAAGGCACTTATCTTGTTTAGTGTACACAAGTTTCACAAAGTCCAATTTAAGGCAGTGGAGGAGAGTGGAAGCAACGTCGCTCTCTCTGTAATTGGAGTGCGCAGTCGAGAGCATCAATTGTCCGAGTCATTAGTTCTTCAAAGGAAGGAAGTTGTTGACTATTGTTTTTCCTCAGCGGTATTTGATGAGTCGCTGCAGTTTTCCTCGTGATCGCTCTGCCTTCATTGTACTGAGCAGACTAATTTCCGTTCATGTTTTCAGCATGAGCGAGCAGACGGAACTAAACTGGACTGAACTGAGTGACCCCCTGTTAGCTCTTATAATGAGCGTGTAATATCCAGAGCATTGTCCTGATGTAGCCGTAGTTTAAACATCCTGGACGAGTAAGTCTGCTAGACACTGTCTTTTCTCATGAATGTTTGAAATGTTGTCATTTTTATTTATGTGCTCTGTTAGACGCAGCATCTTCTGCAAGCCTCAGGATCCCTCACTTGTGTCTGTCCCTGAAGTTTCTATGTTTTTTTCTCTCCTGCTAAATGAGATGGTTTTGGCAGTTTTCCCTCATCCTAGTCGAGAGTTAAGGACAGAGCCTGATGCATCTTGTACAGATTTAGGCAAATGTGATTTGTAAATATAGGTTATACATAAGAGTCGATCGATTGAGTAATATGCATCCCAAAGGTTGAGGATTCTTCAACAGGATTTTTGCGGTTGTTTAATTTGTGGAAGTGTGTTTTGCATATATGACTTCGTACAAAATTGCACTCTTTGGTTTTACTTTAACTTTGAAAAAGAAGAAAAATAAGAAATGGCAGAGAAATACTACATAAGGAACACACACACACAAATATAAGTCAAACACAGCCCTGTTTATTCTGCAAGTCTCTTTCTATACAGCAGATGTGTTTACTTTCTGTGGTTCTCATCTCTTTTAAAATATGACAACCTCTCTTCTTGTTTTAAATTATTATAAATGGGTCAACTATTGTAACTCCTTTTTTAAAAAAGAGATCCAGCCTGTGTTTGTCTGTGTTAGTTTTTGTGTGTGGCTTGAGTTTGGACACAGCATCATTTCAAAGAGACACCACACCCTGCTTCCATGTCAGGATTTGAACTTCTCTGTTTTTCTCTTAGTAGAGTCATACCGTTGTTTGACAGTAACAGCCTGTGCTGTGCTGGCTACATAGATATTTGTCACTGTCCTGTTACCAACTGTGAATGCTAACCTGCTTTTCTGTCGCTCTACAGTGGTGTACAGGCGTTTAGAAGCGAGCCATGGATACCACCACCTCCCTGAAGATGACCTCCCTGGCTGTCCAGACACTGTTCAGCTACGTGGAGGAGGAGAACCTGGCGGCCATCAAAGCACATCTGGACAAGTTCAAAGATGTGGACAGCAGGAGCGATGTAAGTCAGCACAACCCTCGGTTTACTCTGGGTGTTTACTTTATTCTTCAGTATGCAGCAAACAAAGTCTCTTGAAGATCACGTGAAAAGGTGTTTTCTGGGGAACGGAGTACTATATCCATTGTGAAACTCAACAGAATGATGATATTACTGAAAATGTTTGTGAATATTGGCGGTATAGTGTTTAGGACGCTAATTTCAAAGCCATCACGTTCTATGTTCAAGCCCTGGTTCTACTAGGGACTTTCTGTGTGGGGTTTCCTTCCACGGTCCTTTCATAATTAATGTAACACGCACATGCAGCCTTGTATGATTGCAGACTCTAAATTGCCAGTAGATATTTAGTTGTGTCTCTACATGTCAGTCCTATGACACACTTGCTATCCACCAGGCTTGTACCCCCCCCCCCCCCCCTTGCCAAATGACACTCACTTCTTTATCTTGAGACATTTGTTGTATTTTGAGTTCAGTTTTGCGTCCGTCACGCGCTAGAAACATCATCAACAGCTCGGCTCAAATGCTGAGGATTTACCAGACATTTTCCTGCTGATTTCTCACATGTGCAGAGCGACCGACTCACATTTACGTTCTCACATTCTGAAGTTCCTACAGCAAATGTCAGCAAAATGTCTGGACTACAGTGCGGCTATTGTCTTAGGTTAATGCTAAATTTAATGATTCGACAACTAAGATGTCACTTTAAAGGGACCTACATACTTTTTATGGGCACTACTTCATGAGGTCATGTACCCTGAAAGAAGCAAAATGGGTATTTACAGGAAGAAGCCAGTATAAGTAATGCCCCACTCTTCTTACAATACAGTATTTGATCTATTTTAGCTGCTGTCATTGTGATGTATATATATTAGGTAACTGTTTTACAAGTTAAAGGATGCTCCATGCCTTTGAATACTACACATTGGTCCTGTAAATATGTATTTATTTATTTGGAATGAATTGTCAGGCTGGGATGTTTGCTGGAATTATTGAGACGGGCTCAGCGTTAGTTTTGAGATGTGTTGATGATAAGAAAATTGTTGCACAGTGCGATACAGATCCCATAAACTGACTAATAGAAAAGCAACATGTAGGCCACATCTCATCGAGGGATTGATCGTGTGGATGTCGTACAGGATAGGATTAGAGTTCAGTCTTCAAACAGCATCACCATCTGTCATTCTTTTCCCAGTGAGTTACAGAGAAAACAGTGCAGTTAATTAGCTTGTTTACATCCTTATCACAGTTTGTGTTCTTTTTCTCTCTCTCTCTCTCCGTATTTCAGAATGGACAGACTCCCCTGATGGTGACGGCTGAGCAGGGCAATCTGGAGATACTACAAGAGCTCATTAAGAGAGGAGCCAACGTGAACTTGGATGATGTGGTAAGCATGCAAACGCAAACACAAAACATCCCAGACCGCCTCATAAGAGCGCACACACCCACACACAGGTACAGGTGGTGAGATATACAGAGGAGATCGGAGTCCAGGCACAGGTGAAAAACAATGCGGTCATCTTAACCACATCATCCGCTCGACAACGAAGGCGTATGTGATTTTCCAACCTGCTAAACTCACCACACTCGGGCTAAGTCCTCATCTATTACCAGCCGCCATGAGCCGTAATGATAACTTATTACGCTATTTCACCTTCACTCTTTTAACTAAATGACAGGATCCACTGGTCGGCCAACACCCTGTGTCTCCAGAAGCCAGCCCCCCACAAACGCACACACTTACTGTACTGCATTCGTACGCTCTCCCACTTGCACACCTCTCATTAACATCTCACGTACGTGAAACCTACAATTACACACAGCACACTCAAACCTGCGCTCGCTCTACCGCAGAGGAGGAAGGAGAAGCACAGCAGGTTGTAGTTGCCCTCTTCTCTGACGTTCTGCTCTCTCCATGCGACATTGTGTTCCCATGAGCACCTGGTACGACCAGCTGGTAGGTACATAGCTGTAACCGTTCCCAGGATGTGCCCACGTAGAGCTCTGACAAGCGTCAGTCCAACTGGATGTGGAGTCTGATGGGAGTTCCCAAGGTAAACGGTTGTCTGTGTGTGCAGGACTGCTGGACGGCGTTGATCTCGGCAGCCAAAGAGGGCCACATTGAGGTGGTGAGGGAACTGTTGGAGAACAATGCCAACCTGGAACATCGAGACATGGTAAGGACACGGGTGGAAAAGAAAACTGGGTAGTGTCACTTGAAAAAGTTTACGTTTTAACTTTATAGTAACTCTCCAAATGTTTTTTATTCCTGTAAAATCTGTAAAATATTTACTGGTGTTTACTGTTAGGTGAATTTGCCTATTACCTGATCTTAACCTTGGTTTTTACTTCTCCACTATTCTTGTTGTATTGATATGTATTTACATCTCTTATTCCAATTTCAATGCTTGGTTTTAACTATAATATTCATATGTCTATTTAAAATATATTGTTTAGGTGTCCATGGGTCCTCATTATTATTATTATTATAGAATAACAATAATAATAATAAATGTGCAGATTATCTGTTTTATATATATAAAACATAACTCTGACGTCACATTATCAAGTGTTAGAATACTCTATTTCTGGTTATGACATCATGTCAATATCATATTCACAGAGTCAATATGAGTCAAAAAGTAGGATAAATCAAAAAGTGTAATTAGGTTATAATATTTGGTAGAAAAAAGAGTTAAAGGAGGAAAAAGAATAAAACTTAAAGCGATATTAATCTATTCTCAGTGCTACAATTATGTAACAATTCATGTTTAGGTTAAAGATGTCATAGCTAAAGAACTACACATAAAGGGTCTGAGGTTGATTTACAGTCTGCTCGTACTCATACTGTAAGTTGACTGTTAAAATGTACGTGTCTACAATTTTGAAATATAATAAAGACATGAAGCCTTGATTTTATGTACATTAATGTTTTCTGCTGGGGGTGATGACCCCAGTGCTGGTGGGACAGGATGATCCATTATCCTTGTAATGGACATAAAATGAAATTACCCTCTGTGCGATGGCTGCTCTCTAGTAGTAAACCCATTTACTGAGCTCTGGTGGTCTCCGCGTGGAGCAGTGATATGATTTAGTTACTGGATACAGAGCTGTCAGGGGCAGACAGTTGTCTTCAGGACTAATGTTGTGGAAAATTTGTGTAATCATGAGCAGAGCATTGGGAACAGGAGATACAAATATTTATTACCTGGCACCAAGCATCTTTGGGAAAGCACTTGTTAGAGGCGGTGTGTATTCCATGCAGCATTTCCAATAAGCGTTAGCCATTAGCAAGTAGCATAAAAGATGCATTAAAATGTTATATTGGCACTAAAAGGCTCCACATTGACGTGACATATGACATGTAGAGCTGATTTTAAACGCTGAGTCCTGTGACATTAGTAAGTCAGGACATTACCGGAGTCATCGCCTTGTGGGGGGTGTGCGTAAGCTTCCAGGGACAGATCACAGCCAGTCATCCCTGTGGGGTTATAATAAGCCACAATATGGGCAGTGTTGACTCCCTGGAAAATGTGTCACGCCAGCTGGATATAGCACATTTTCCTACCACAAAAATCCACTTTGAATTTACCAAATCTGTGTGGTGAGCATGTAATACTAATAATGTGTTGCCCTTACACAGATCTTCACACTAGAAGTGAGTGTGGATCTGAAGTTGGGACCCTTAACAATATGGAACACTCCTCTTATAGATTTACGTTCTGAATTATCTAAAAAAATACCATAAAAACAACTGAAAAAAACCCATTTATTCCCACTGGCCTTTGTCTCACCATGTGCATTGTAGTTGTTGCATCCATTGGGTTTCACTACTCTAGTGTTAAAACATCTTAAGAATGGGTTTGACCTGTTACCCTTTTTTCCCACGGTCCTATATTTCACCACAGGGAGAGCGCAGCAATCTGCTGTCACCCGCCTTTACCTTCACTCATCATGGTCATCAAATTACAATCAAATCACACGCCCTCAACACCTTAGGTGGGAGGTGGGCCCATGCTTACAAACACAAATAAAAACAACAATTATGTGAATATAGACAAACTAATATCCGGCTTCTCTTATTTAATTTATGTAACTTTGTGACTTGTGGGAAATAAAATTAACTAAACTCACTAACCTAACTAATTAATAGTAAAACAACAACACCTTTTGTTATTGGATATGTCTGTATTATTACATGTACTGTATGAAGATTCAAGAGCAAGTCTTCTGTCTCGTCCAATCCTCATACTTTTTCTACTCAACTTATCTGTCTGTGTGTTTTCCTCTCAGGGGGGCTGGACTGCTCTCATGTGGGCCGGCTATAAAGGGAGCACGGAAGTGGCCCAGATGCTCTTGGAAAAAGGAGCTAACCCCAACATCACTGGACAGGTACTGAGACTGGACACAGTTTTTTCGATATCATCGATGGCATCTGTTTAATTTATCTCTGCATTGAAAGTAACATAGATGTCAAACTTCTGTAAAGCAGGAAAGGTTTATAGCTCTGTCTGTGTCAGATATTTTCATATCATGTGTTTATTCTGATTGTTAGCCCGATGTAGAATAACATGAGTTGTAAATATCAGTAAAAATAATTCCCTCCTCACCTGCACAGCGTGATGCTTTACCCCATCATCTGCTGTTTACATCATGTCACATGGCCGAAAGTGCCAGTGTGACACTGATCATTAGTGACTGACTCCAACCCTGTCCTCTGGCCCTATAGTACAGCGTCTACCCTATTATCTGGGCGGCTGGTCGCGGCCACGCAGAGATCGTCCATCTCCTGCTGCAGCACGGAGCCAAGGTCAACTGCTCAGACAAGGTAACCACATACCGAAAATTCACTTCCTTTTCAATCACACAGAAGATGTACTTAGTGGTATGACCTTAAAAGATTTGAATCCTTTGGCCCACATCCAACCCACAATCTCAAATCCTTCTCCCATTCTGCCTTTATTTATCAATGTCCCTTTAAACATGATTTACCTGGATTCTTGACTAAGACATCTCCTGACTCATATATTGTATAATCTGTTCTTCTTAACCTCACAGTATGGCACCACTCCTTTAATTTGGGCTGCCAGGAAGGGCCACTATGAAAGTGTGATGCACCTTCTGGAAAACGGAGCTGATGTGGACCAGGAAGGAGCTGTAAGTCAACTTCAAATATCTCTTTATCTCTCCTGTGAATGTTTACTCTGTGTAGTGTCCAGGTTTCATAATAGAAGGACTTAATAAAGCCTTTTTGACCCTGTTCTATTTCTGTTTCAACTCAAAATTATTTTGATTAATAGTCAAACATCAATTCAGAAGAACTGAGTAAAAACTGCAGAGTGTATTTCAAGGAAACATGGTGAAAGGATGGGACATGGGCCAAGAAAGGAACCATTCCATTCAGTGTGAATCCTTTTTCTAACATCGTAAGATTTTTACAGATTTACACAGGAATAATTCATGGAATAGCAGGCATAATTAGGGTACTGACATTTATGAATATGCGAGATTTGGTGCAGCTCGATTTAATTTAAGAGGAATGTTGGTCCTTTGCGGTGTTATGCGCTCTACCGAGTGCTAAAGCGGTTGTTAAACTTATTGTAATTTTTTTCAGTGTTTCCTGAACAGTGGTACTTTATGGTTTTGATCAGGTACATTAACTGGTGACCAAGTATAATTTTGTCTTGGGGTCACCGTCTGTACCATGACACAAAAACCCTGTCTGGTCTCGCTAGTTTAGTTTTCACACAATCAACACCTAACGCTGCCAAGCGCCACAAAAGTGTCAGTAAACTGCGATATTAAATAATTGATTGCACCTATGACACAGCACATCTGTTCCCCTTCGAGTCTTGTCGCATCTGTGCCAACACAACGTGAATGATGGGATGGTTTGATATGTAGCATCAATTATCAGATGGAACTGTGCTAGCTAATGTTTCAGAGCAATTCATTCATATGTGATTAAGAGACACTGGCGCCTGGAAAAATATATGAATTATTGGGCTCGCTAAATGAGATGTCAATAATAAATTGTCATTAGGCCCGTCGTGTCCTCCCAGAGCTGCTGAGATAAACTGACAACATGTGCGGAATACAGTTTGTCCTGATCAGCCATAAATGATTGAACATCTGTCACTTGAACATCCAAACATGAACCACATTTTTGGCACACTGTCCGGTAGAGAACAACAAGTGAGAAATGTCAGAGAATCCTCTAATGTGCAAATGAGCTCTTTCTTTTATTTCACAGAATTCAATGACAGCTCTGATTGTGGCCGTGAAAGGCGGCTACACAGAAGTGGTCAAGGAGCTGCTGAAGAGGAACCCAAATGTCAACATGACGGACAAGGACGGCAACACAGCCCTGGCCATTGCTGCCAAGGAGGGACACACTGAGATTGTACAGGACCTGCTGGATGCCGGCACCTACGTCAATATCCCAGACAGGGTGAGGCCTCCTCACTGCAGCTTAGCCTGCTGCTTTTTGAAACATGCAGGATGTACTAAAATGGTTGTTTTTTCCTACTTGTCTCTCTGTCAGAGTGGGGAGACGATGCTGATCGGAGCAGTGCGAGGAGGTCATGTGGAGATAGTCCGAGCTCTGCTGAACAAATACGCTGATATTGACGTCAGGGGCCAGGTGGGAATCCTCTCCCTCTATTATTGATCCCTTACTGATGTTTAAATACAAGCAGCAGCCCGTCCTTGTGTTCGGTTTGAAATATCACACTGCTACTTAATACTGTTCATGCATTATTGTTCTTTGGTAAAGTGAACTGAAATCCATCGGTGAGAAATCCACAAATGTATTACTCCTATATCAATAGGCACAACGTGACACTCTGTATTTGCATTCCTGATGCTGTTGACCTTTTCCAAGTTAAACAAGCTAGTATTTGCGTTGTCCTTTCAACGCCAGGATGGAAAGACTGCCCTCTACTGGGCAGTGGAGAAAGGCAACGCGACCATGGTGAGAGACATCCTGCAGTGTAACCCTGACACAGAGAGCTGCACAAAGGTAAGGCACAGTCAGTAGGTAAAGGGTGAATCTACTCTTTTCTTCTCATGCTTTCAAATAAAGAACACAAAGATGCAAGCAGAAAACTATGAATATGACCTTAACAACATGCTTCAGGCTTTCCTCCTAAAAGCTGTTATATTGAGGGAGTTGTATATTTCTTTCAATTGTGTAGTGTAGTATTGTAAATGTAAAGATCCAATGCATATGAACATAAAAACAAATACATTTCATAATGAATTTGATGAGCCATTTTGTTTGTGTGTTTTTGTTTTAGGAGGGAGATACCCCACTTATCAAAGCCACGAAGATGCGGAACATAGAAATTGTGGAGCTGCTGCTTGATAAAGGAGGCAAAGTGTCTGCAGTCGACAAGGTACGCATTTAGACACAACTTATGTTTGTATAGAAAACCTTAATCGTGTGTAGTTTTATTGATTTGGAGCCTCAGTTTTTCAGTGGAATCAGTCCATTCTATTTGTCTTCAAACAGAAAGCAGACACGCCGCTCCACATTGCCATCCGAGGTCGGAGCCGGAAATTGGCCGAGCTGCTTTTGAGGAACCCTAAAGACGGCCGCCTGCTCTACCGGCCCAACAAAGCCGGAGAGACCCCGTACAACATCGACTGCACCCACCAGAAAAGCATCCTCACTCAGATATTCGGAGCCAGTATGACCCTATTTCTGCTCGTCATTTAGAAAAGATTGTGTGACGAAAACAAATGAAGAAAATATTAAACTCTTCTACCTTATCTTTTCTCTTCTTCCTCTTTGCTCTTCTTTTTTTTTCTCTCTCTCAGAGCACCTCTCCCCGTCGGAGACAGAAGGAGACATGTTGGGTTATGACCTGTATAGCAGCGCTCTAGCAGACATCCTGAGCGAGCCCACCATGCAGCCGCCGATCTGTGTTGGATTGTATGCTCAGTGGGGCAGCGGCAAGTCTTTCCTTCTTAAGAAACTGGAGGGTAAGTGAGAAAACAGGAAAAGTACGGAAATTTGGAAACACTTCTTTCCTTAAAATCCCTCTGTAACAATTTAAGACTTTACTAGCGAATCTTTTTATTATCCTTGCATATTTTTGTCTCCTTTTACTTCGGTTAAACATCTGACATGGCACTTTTTCTTCGTCCTTTGTTTTCATTAGACGAGATGAAGACATTTGCTGGCCAGCAGATAGAGCCGTTGTTCCAGTTTTCGTGGCTGGTGGTCTTCCTCACCCTAGTACTCTGTGGCTCGGTAGCTGTGGTCCTGGGCTTCACTGTTAATTCGAAGCTGGCAATTGCTGTGTCCCTCAGCCTCCTCGCCCTGCTCTACATCTTCTTTGGTGAGAGGACAGAAGCTGTGACGCTGCAGTAGTGATGACTAAGAAAATGTAGTTTTTATTTGAGGACGCCGCAAATGGATCAAATACAACATTTCAAACATATTTTATATGGTGCCTGGTATTTTTCTTTTTTATTTATATAACAAACACTCATTATCAGATATAATTTATATCTCCTTTATATATCTCATCCACAAATCAGTGCTTTTGTGTCCTCAACCTAAGTGTAAGGAACTCATTTAGAGCTACAGCAGTTCCAGCCAAGGTGATATTCAGATTGCTTAGAAAACCACAATAATATAGATATGTGATACTTTTCCATTTAAACACAATGAACCTTTTAACTGAAACTACTTTGCTCACTAGAGGGAGCCATTACACAACCAATATCAAACATGATGTGTTGAGCTTTTGAATTGACCTTGTTGATTTTTAGAGAAGATACCTCGCACATATTAAGGAATAGAACTTAACCACTAGAATATTGATATTATATTTTATTTGATTGACACCTCCGTAAAAAGCTAAAACTAATTGCTCCATTGTCGACCCCGTCTCCCATCTCCAGCGCTGGTTTACTTTGGAAGCCGTCGGGAGAGGGAAAGTTGGAACTGGGCATGGTTCATCAGCACCCGTCTGGCTCGCCAGGTTGGCTACCTGGAGCTGCTGCTCAAACTGATGTTTGTCAACTCGCCTGAGCTTCCTGAGCAGACGACACGTGCCTTGCCTGTCAGGTGACAACGACAGACACAAATATACTCGAGTCACTTTACTTTTCTGCTGGTATACAAAAAACATCAGTTTCCCACGTCCAAGACGAAAAAATGAGGTTGTTCTTATCTGAGAGAAATAATCAATTATCCATCTCTCTGTCCCTCTCCAATGTCACACAGGTTCTTGTTCACTGATTATAATCGCTTATCCAGCGTTGGAGGAGAGACGTCCATGGCTGAGATGGTTGCCACGCTCTCAGATGCCTGTGAGAGGGAGTTTGGCTTCATGGCCACAAGACTCTTCAGGGTTTTCAAGAATGATGAAATCCAAGGTGATATCTCTTTCTTTAGTTTCAGATGTCAGTCATGTATCAAGTTTGGGCCTACACACACAGTTTTGGTCTAGTGTTGAAATAAATAAAATAATCTGTTCAGATTACATAACATCAATCCAATATACTGATTACTGATAAAGTGAAATATATGATGGTGGTTTTGAGGGCGTTATCACTATAAAGTAGTTGCTATGCAGTTTGTGCTGTAAAATAAATTGTTGTTAAAATTAATCTTTTAAACATGATGAAACTCGTAAGCACAATAAAAGCAGGGTTTCAGAAATTGCTTTTTGCATTCTCAACCTCATCCTTATGCTAAAGCTAATGCTGCTCTGTGTAGAAAATGAAAGAAACAAGGTTGATTTGCCCCTCTCATCCTCCAGGTCAAAAGTGGAAGAAAACGTGTTGCGTTCCCTCCTTTGTGCTGTTTGGCTTGACAATAGGCTGCCTGATCACCGGTATGGCCCTGCTGGTCATCTTTAAGGTTGGTTATATCAATGAACGGGGGACCCTTCATTAAAACAGTGTGTCTTCTAACCACTAGATCACTTGAAGTATTTAACCTAAATCCTTTTATTTTCCAGGTGGACCCTCATAACTTGACGGTAAATGCAGTGCTGATAGCCATGGCCAGTGTTGTGGGTCTGGCTTTACTGCTGAACTGCAGGACCTGGTGGCAAGTGGCCGATTCCGTCCTGAACTCCCAGAGGAAACGCCTGCACAGCGCTGCCAACAACCTGCACAAACTCAAGAGTGAAGGATTTATGAAGGTAGACACTTTATATAGGACCTAAACATGGGCTAATGGAAATCATTTGTCGTAGCTCAGGAGACATTACATTTGTTTATGATGTTAAATTGAAATCTCATGAGCCATTACATTTTTTGACGTCTTTCACCAGGTTCTGAAGAACGAGGTGGAACTAATGTCAAAAATGGCCAAGACCATTGATGGTTTCACCCAGAACCAGACGCGTATGGCCGTCATCATCGATGGCCTGGATGCCTGTGAGCAGGACAAAGTGCTGCAAATGTTGGACACGGTGTGTGTTTTCAATTGTGCAGCTTCCTCTTGACTGTTAACAAGTTAATGTGAAAAATTAAAATGCTCAACATCTGTCTCTCAATTAAATTTAAACCATGGAACCCACTGTTGTAAAACAGCTGCCACGAGGTCTTTCACCTCAGAGCCCACACAGCTCTGCAGCAGTGCAGCCCCCTAGTGCTCCTCGCTGCCTCAGCTCACCTCCAAGTTTAGATCCTTCCTCCCCCTGTAATATAATTTCCTTAAGCCAAATGTTATTATTTGGTGGAGTAATCCCAGAAAGCATGGCAACCTCCTGCGTGCTAATCTAATCTTCCCATCTTTGCAAGCACCTCCCCATCACTCTGAAACCATCTTCAGTTCAGAGATCAAACGCATACTCAGAAATCTATTTTTCTTAGTTTACACAAATTACTAAATCAAATCTTAATATGTTTTCAGTCTGTATACTCTTCATACCAGACAATGTATCTTAAAGATGCAGCCATCATGTGATGGAGCCTTAGTTGATGATGCTGACAGCTGCTGTAGAGACGGAGGTTCATCATCCTGTGGGACGAGCCCGAGGGCGCTGGCCGGGTTTTAACAAGCCGTGTCTGCATGTAGCACAAAGCTATGTCCTGTGACACTTGGACTGTGTCCCTTAGTTATCCAAGTGGAAATCCCCAAAACCATGTGCTGCGGACAGTCTGCTCTCACAGGGCTTATTAAGTTTAAGCACCACAGCGAGCTGTTGTTGTTATGTTGTTGATTGATAAGATTGTAAACCCTCCATTTTGAGTGTTCTGCTGACCTTAAAATGGGTTGATCGCTCAACCAAATCCAGTCCACATGAACTGTGTCCTTTACAAACAAACTCATGGTTAATTTCTCGTTGCAGGTCAGGGTACTCTTCTCCAAAGGCCCCTTTATCTCCATCTTTGCCAGCGACCCCCATATCATCATAAAAGCTATCAACCAAAACCTCAACAGTGTGCTGAGGGACTCCAACATCAACGGTCACGACTACATGAGGAACATCGTCCACCTTCCAGTGTTCCTCAACAGCAGGGGCCTCAGTACTTCCAAAAAGCTTTGCATGGCAGCCCCCACCAATGGAGAGGCAATGCCTGCTGAGGGTAAATGACAATGGCTTGTATAGATATATACATTTCTGGTGTTCATTCACAAGCATTGGTCAGCTGTCATTCTCTTTCTCATATCCTCTCTCTCTCTCTCTCTTCAGGATGGCATGACGAATTGGACAGGAAGTTGTCTCAGACCACCCTGGGCCAAGACCAGGCCAAATTTGGCAGCAAGAATGCCCTTAATCGCAGGGTAATGGAATATTGAAGTTCATTTTAATTTTTCATAGATTGTACAATGTTTTGTGGGGGTTAATAGCTCCACATTAGTTGTTCCTGACCCCATTATTTACTTGATCCGTATAGTTGACATCGATACCAAGAGTCCAATAGTAGGTTTATAGTAAGACCAATATATCAAGCTTTGTATATTGTAATGGTCACCCTAAATAGATACAGTTCATACACCCCACACTTCATAAAACAAAAATGATAATTGGTTGTAGAGAAATTTTTAATACAGAAAGAAAAATCGACACATACGTTTTGGTCAAATAATTTTATTTTTTCAAGACATGAGTGTCATCTAGAAGGTGGGCATTAATAATGGATGTCCCCATGTGAATCAGGAAAAAGATTAAAACGCTGTTAGTTCACTACAACTTGAATACAAAACACCAGGTTAGGCCGAGAGACGCTGCCTGAGAACCCCCTCGCTGCTGTCTCTCTCTTCAGCCTCCTTCCTGAAGGGGCTGCTCAGTACATGCTTGCTGTTGGCAGGCGTCTCAGAGTCCAGAGGACAGAGGGAGATACACAGAGATGACAAAAAAAAGCAAGAGAGGTGCTCGGTGTGCGGCCAAGGTTCCTGTTGTAATTGATGTAATGGCTGTTTATCCTTCCTGCTGCGTTGCCACAGCCTAATGACAAGGCCTAGCAGCAGTGGGTCCCTGTGACAAAACACTGGCACCAGGTCTGCTGGCAGGAGGCTAAGTGACTCTGCTGCTGTCGCTGATGCTTTCCTACCCTCCCTGCGGGACCATCCCGCCAACTCCCCCTTCCTTCCGTCCCGCCTCCCTCTCTTGTTTGTTTGTTTGACATTTGTTTGTACCTCGGGTTTATCTTGTACCGTCAATTATTGGTGTCTGCCCTTTTATTACAGGGCAGTGTGCTCTGTTTACTTGCCCTCCGCCACTAGCTTGCTCTTGGCAGGAGGGTCCTCTCTCTACAAGTGGAGCTTCAGATGAGGGCAGGAGGGGGAATTCAATTAGTGCCTCTCCATTTTCATGTGGCTCCTCAAGTCGTGGATGACATTATGAGTATCTCCACCATCTAATTTCCATTTATCGGAATTAAACTAATCTTGTTTACAAGGAAAAAGGTTATTATCCAGAACTTGGCATTCGGTATTTTCGCCGTCTTTGCTTGTAGATATTTTATTAACACCAATGACTGACTAGTGTGTCAGTGAGGAGAAGAAGAACCAGTGAGCAAATACAGTAAAAGTAGCAGTAAAGATGTAGACCTGCAGAAAGAAATCAATACATAGCGCAAAGTCAGGTCGCTGAGGCTGACTGTACGATACCGTCTGACAGACCTTTTCCGGGCTGAGTGGTGGCCATATGTTTCATCTCGCTGTGAAAGAGGTCATGAGATTGCCGTTACGACTTCAAAGTCAACCAAAAGCCTCATCTTGGCTCATGACCACAGCAGCTGTCTGATATCATCACAGATGTTCTCCGGTAGATCTGTGTCAATAGCTTGCCTGTGTGTCATGAGTGTTCAACTCTTGACTGTGGCTCTTTGATTTTTATTTGCAGTCACAAAGAATTTTAGGTTTTGCTCACGAGGAGATGATATGGATTGTGCTGAGTGTGAGAAAAAAATAACTTGGTTTCACTCACAGCACTTCACATACAGTTTTTCCCAGAATGGGAAAGTGGTCTCAGACTTTTGTACTGTGCCTTACTTGTAGACCTTTGCTGGGTTATCTTGATGCACTAGAATAAAACAGACCCATCAATGTATAACTGGATGCCATCTAGGTTGTATGATGACATGCCCTATGATCACATGTTGACCCTGAAATGATGCACACATGTATAAAGTCTGAAACTTCGGCCATGGTCAGGAGAAATGTTGTGATATTGATTCTCTGAAGGATTTCTCCCATTTACTTATTACACAATCCAACTCTGACTCCAGAACTTTTTCAGCATCAAATAGACATCATTGAAACAAGTGACAACTGTGGTTTCAAACAGATACAGAGAGGAATTTACAGTATTATGCTAAATAGACTAACTGTCACTGTGTACTTGTCAAGGACACATACAGACGTCGCCAGATGCAGAGGACCGTCACCAGACAGATGTCATTTGACCTCACCAAGCTGCTGGTGACTGAAGACTGGTTCAGTGACATTAGCCCACAGACCATGAGGAGGCTGCTCAACATTGTTTCTATCACAGGTAAGAAATTAATCACTCCGTACAATAGCACCAAACAATGGGATGTGGGTTGTTGTGTGTACATAAAGCGGATGCAAGTAACACACACACACATGTAATATATATGTATGTTTTTCTTTTCTTTTTTGTCAGGTCGTCTTTTGCGGGCCAATCAGATCATTTTCAGCTGGGATCGTCTGGCGTCATGGATCAACCTGACCGAGGAGTGGCCTTACAGGACGTCATGGATCATTCTGTTTCTGGAGGAGACCGACGGCGTGTCTGACCAGATCCCTCTCAAGACCATTTATGAGAGGTATACACACACACACACACGCACACACACACACACACACACACACACACACACACACACACACACACACACACACACACACACACACAGATAAAATAACTTCTTTTGTTGCTAATCTGATCTACCAGATGCGCAGCCCTCTTACACACATCTGTGTATATTTTCTTTCTTTCTTTTACTGTGTCTCTCTTTCCCTCCCTCTTTTTTCACTGCCATCCCTTGTCTTTTGAACTTGGGCCACACTTTTGACCAAATGAGGGCATGTTCAACAAAAATTAGATCAATCTCGGATTCATCTGACCAAGTGACCCAGCTTCTGACAATGAAAGACTAAATGCACAATAAGTAGATCAATAAATGAGAACACGACAACATCATCAGTGTTGTTACTTGCTTTTCTCTCTGTCAGATATGTAAGTTCTAAGTGAGATGTTAGTATTTTGACCATCAGATGGCAGTAGAGGATTTTCCTTGGTATGTGGGCCACATCAGGACATGGTGCGTGTAGCGCCACACCTGATAGTCAACTATTTTGTAATTGGTCATAATTACTTTATTATAGCCTTGACCTGATTACAAAAAAAAGTAAA
The DNA here is from genome assembly GCF_949316205.1 of Platichthys flesus. Taxonomy (NCBI): domain Eukaryota; kingdom Metazoa; phylum Chordata; class Actinopteri; order Pleuronectiformes; family Pleuronectidae; genus Platichthys; species Platichthys flesus. Next base: position 11,153,002 of record NC_084954.1, on the reverse strand, counting down.
TTCCTAAAAGCTGGACAAGATAAAACTGATTTCTTCATTTGAGCAATAAAGGGAAATTCTTTGTCTCTTTTCTCTCCGTGTGCGTGTGCGTGTGTACAGTGTGAGTGTTTATGCCTTTTGTATGTGTGTGTGGTCGCGGATTTGATGCGCTCCACACAGATGAGAGGAGGAGGGTCGACGCCGGCTGAAGCGCTGGGTTTGGGTGCTGTTGTGCATCAGTCGTTGGCCTTTAAAGGTTGCACTCTGTCACAATACACTAGCAACCACAGCTCCTGCGGCAGGAAAGTGTCACAGACAGTTACTGTCAACCAGTCAGCCAGCTAGATTTAGCAGACAAACCTCCCTCCTCCCATCTCCCAGGCTAGCTGCTGTCTCATTAGCTGTTTGGTTTTCAACGGACAATAGGCAATACCTTCCTTTTTCTACTATATGGCTTAGGTTAAGTATTACATGTGACATGTGACGTATTAAGGAGTGACAGCTGCACAGATAAAAGATTAGAATCATTTTACTCAGAAGGCTCTAGCTGTATTTTTTTGCACGAGCAAGATCTCTGTATTTTGTTTCCGTGGAAAAAAAATTCTATACCTTTACCATGTTTAAGTATTGTGGAAACGTCATATGCACGCTATCACCATAATTATTGTGGGAAATAAAACTGGTAGATTGAGATACACACTAGATCTGAATTCGAGTGCAGTCACTACAGCATGATATTGTGCTTACACTGCTCATTAGACTTAATATAGCCTTCATCTTGTTTTTGACCAACAGTCCTGTCTTTCTTTATCTCCCTTCTCACTGGGTGACTTTCCAAATGGCTGCTCTGTTTTCCGCAGTGGCCGTCGCAGTAGCACCCTTAATGATGATGACAGGAAGCCTCAAACAGGCTAAATACAACGCCTTGCCTAGAGGCCTTATCTCATGCGCTAATCTTCAGCTGATAAGACTCTGGCCTCTGTCTGTGTATCTTTTTCTGTCTCCGTGCTTGCTCTTTTCTTCCTCTTTCTTATGATCTGAGGCTCTTTACGTCCCCTTTTTTTTGCACTGGATGACTTATTCTTTCTTTCTGTCTCTGAGCGATAGATGAGCACTTGACTGGCCTCTCAGAACCTCAGGCCCCTTCTTCTAACTGTCTGTCTGTTTGAGAAAGGGATAGCTATTTCTCTTTGCTTTCCTTTTCAGCCGTGTATATAAATACCTGCACGTGCAGCATGTGTACACACATCGCTCATACTTCCGCTTGTGTTTTTCATAGATTCCACTTTTATTATCAAAGTTCTAATGAGCTTTTTTTGTTTTTAATTCTGTAACTAACATGTTTCGGGCGTCTCGCAGATTCCTTGTTTTAGCATGCATGTGTGTACGAGTGGTTGTGCTCAGCCAATTTTTCACAGCGGAACTGCACATCCCCTGAGCGTTACTAAGTGAATATATTAGTGGTGAAGTGAACGTGGGGGTGAGTCAGCCCCTTATAGGTCAACTGTCGCCCTGCATCTCAGTCACAAGGCAGCAAGCTCTCCCTCTTCTCTCCTCTTTGTAAGGCTCACTATAGCATGGCAGGCCGCACCACACAGAGCATCATAAAAACATCATATATTATAAACCATACGACTGAAGGTGTTTTCTTTTTGCCGTTTTCCACCAATAAAAACAAAATTAGAGCTTTGTATTTGACATTTTTGTTACAAACCCCATCCGTACGGCAGCAACATTAACCGAGGCTGACCCGACGAGCATTGTGTTCTTTGTGTTTGAAAACAACCCGAGCCCATTGCAGTTATGTAAGCTGCACCCTGTCCCTTACACACACACATGGCTATGGCTTGTTCACCCTGATTATAGACACAAATCTGCCCAGCCAATTGAATTGAACCCGAATATCATTTTTTTTTAAATGTTTGTCTTCACCCAGCGTGGCCCGTCACCGCAAGGGTCCGGTATCCACTATTTAATTTGAAGGCAGCTTTATGTGCCAGGAGTTGTTCTCAGTTTAGCCTGTTAAATGAAAACTAGACCAATGAACAACACCGGAATCTTGTGTGAATAACAGAGTGCGTCTTAGTGAAGAGGAAGACAGCCGCTCTATGTGGCATGCACCTGAACTCCTAGGAAAGGAGTAAAAAATAGAAACACTCACCCACCTTCCCTCATATCTCCCAGAAACACACACACGCTTTCCAAACAGCGAAAAGCCGTTTTTAGCTTGCCTGGCAATAACAAGCGTCCATGATGGGGTGCTGTGAGGTGTCATTGTAGGACACGGCGTGAAGTCAAATGTGTTGAGCTAATTCCCATAGAGGGAGCGGGCCAGTACAGCCTTCCCTAATCTGATGGAGAATGTGTAATCGGTTAATAACCTCAGCAATTCTATCATTAATGGTAAGAGCGGGAGCTGCCCAGACTAACTCAAGATAGCAGGGGGAATGCATTGTGTAACAAAGATGGCACTGTCTGTTGGAGATACTGGCTCATAACACTGAAACTTACTCTATCTCTCTCTCACACACACACCCACACACACACACACACAGAGAGCATAACTAAAGTTTTCTTTTAGTTCTGTAGGGGAATCTATAAATTACAGCTCGAGCAGTGAGCCAGCATCGCAGCAGAAACTCAACAGGAAGCAGAACAAGGAGCGCATTTGTCCTGACCGTCATATTTGTAGCTGTCAAATTAACAACGCCAAATCCAACCATTCAAATGCTGTTTTCTTTTCCTTTTTCCGTCCCATGGCAAATTGAATTTGGAGCCTGCAGCCTTGTGACTATCATTTCAGCCATATCATTTCTTCCCTCTCAGTGTTGTGTCTCTCAGGAGTCAGTTGTTCCTGGTTTTAGCTGCCATTAGAGACTTAATGACTGGAGCTAACCTAGCTCTCTCCAGCTTCATGGTTATTGCTCTAAAGCAGCCCTGCCATTTCCAAATACTCTTAATAGGCTTTTGTACCTTTATTTCCTTGATGTTGTTTAGAGTCATTACATTACACTCAGCCATTATAACGTAGAGCTCTTCCGTGTGGGGACTTCAAGTTAGGGCGCGAGTTCACCTTCTGGATCATGTTCAAGGACACTTCCTGGCTGTTGTTTTGACCTTTACTATTGTTTCGTTTTTTTTGTATCAACTCACCTTAATTTTTTTTATTCCATTAGCGTTTGCCTTAGCCTTAAATTCAATTACAACCAAATTTCCTCACTTAAATTGCATGTCCCATTCTAAGAAAACCATCTGATTAGATTTCGTCAAACCTTCTTGTAACAATTTGCTTTGATTTTTATGATTGGTTAGAATTAGCAACACTGCGTATACACATCTATCTGGTATTTTTACTGTTCATACATTGTCTTCATTCTGTTACAATCTCCGTCAGTGTCTCTGAGGTGTTTTTCTTTTTAGTGGTGATTGTTTTTTGACCTTGTTGCAGTTGAGGGGGTTAACAGATTTGGACCCAATAATGAATGAGGGCAGGTTTAGTCAGCTCCTCAGAGAGTTTATTCCTGGACGCCCAGATCCCGTTTTCAGCTCTCAAAAAAAAAAGTGTCACTGGTCCACTGAGCAGGTTCCTGCACTGCTCTGACATCTGGTGCCCTCTCTGTGCCAGGATGCCCCCAGCCGCACTCACAAGTGTGTTTCTGGCACTGCACCTGAATCTTATGTTCATTACACACACATACACTTGAATAACTGCATGCCACACACACACACACGCACTAACACACACACGCACGCACACACACACACACGTATGTTTGTATATCTATCTTAGTGAGGTCATTAATTTGCATAATGCATTCCCAAGCCTCTTACCCTAAACGTAACCATCAAAACTAAATGCCTAATTCTCAACTAAACCTAACACTAACCCTAAAACCAAGTCTAAACCCTCAAACAGTCCATCAAAAGAGGGTCAGAAAGTGAGAGCCGGCCAAAATGCCCTCACTCTGTAGGTTGTAGGCTCAAAATGGCTCTCACACACACATAGGGATTTGTGGTAAAACACTTCAATGCTGCATCTAAAACAACTATACATACAAACAGTATTTGGCACTATAACCATTTGTAATTGAACATATGCATGAACACACCTCAAATCACACATAAAGCGGATGCAAGTAACACACACACAAACACACACATACACACACACACACACACACACGCACACACACACACACACACACACACACACAGACACCTAGCTCACACCAGTGCATGAACATATGTCACCCCAAACTCCTCTGGGAATCAGTGTAATTAATCAAACCCTGAGATGCAGGCTGCGTTCAACAAACACACGTATGCACCGAACACACACAGCTCACGTTCACGCAGCGCAGGAAGCAGAAAGCAGCGGAGAGGTAGGTAGGTAGGTTTGTAGGTTAGTTAGTGTCTAGAATTGCTGTTCATTGCGGTGTCGCTGTTTAAGCACCTACAAATCTTTGCGCACTTGATGCTTTTTAATTCACAGTTTGTAAAGAATATCACTTTCCTATTCTTTTCTTCCCTTTGTCGTCTCTTCTCCTCTGTTTGGTCGCCTGACCCTGAATTCCCCTCCCCCGCTTTCAGAAACATAACTAGCCAGGCACTTCTTGGACACTTCAAAACTTTTTCTTTTTTTTTCCTTTTGCACTAATCACACTCTGAGTGAATACGTAGCCAGGCAATTCAGTCTTAATTAGAGAGACTCTTATCCCAAGCACTGAAACATTAAGATGACACTCTCTTCATTCAGGATTACTTTAATTGGCACAATTATTGTAATTTGGTTGCCGGGATAAAAGCGCTGTTCCAAAGCTCATGCGGGTGATTCTCTTTATGTTGAATCCTTTAATAAGCTCTTATATCTGGCTGCATAGGAAAAGAATGGAGAGATCCTATTGTTTTCTTATGATGAATAGTTTTTAACTTTCCCTGCCCCCGAATGAAATGTCTTTATTCTTTGCCACGCGGCCTATTATGCAGCTGAATCCCCATCAAGTTAGTGACACTTTCTGTAACGTGCACAAACTGCAAATGCAAAAAAAATTGTTCCCACTTTCTCCGGGTCCTCCTAAGCCGTCTTCAGACATAAACCTGTCGGTAAAGTCCAGAGAAACGGAGTTTACCCACAGTTTGTCTTTCACATATGCACAACACAGTGGGAGGTTCTCTGCACAGACGCCCGTTCACAACAGCATCAAATCCTCCAAATTATTCCGGCGAGAGGTGGTTCGGCCGGGCTGCAGCAGACAGAGACAGGAAGTCACGTATTAACTCCGCTGTGCAGATAACACACAGACACAGCTCTTATCACCACAAATTCTCTTGACATCCTCGTCAGTGTCTTCTATGTGTGTGTCACCGCTTTTTCATTTTTGCGCTTGTTTGCGGGCTAGAAGCGTCTTGGACACATTTACATTCACGCATGCATCTCCTCCTGAGAAAATACGGAGGGACTGCGGAGTTCAGTGCATGTCTGAAAGCAGCTTTAGGAAGCCCATGGCCCCTGTGCTAAATCCCTCTAGGAGGTAATTTAGTGAACGCAGGAGTAAAACTGGTTATTCGATCGCTCATTTGCGCCGCCATTTGCCAGGAGAACCAGAAGATGTGTGTGTATTTGTAAAGGCTGCTGTGAAGCCACCTAGGTCTCGGTAGAGCTCTGGCTCCATCACTGATAGGATACCAGCATTGAGTCGACACACAAGCGTGTGCTGTCTGCCTACCTGAAGCAGACGAGCAGATAAACAACAGACAGACTCAAAAACAGAATGTATGGTTGGCATGAGATAAAGATGGAAAATGGAGAGGGGGTGGAAGAGATAAGAAAGGGCATAAAGAGGGAAAAAAGCGTCCATTCTCAGGAGGTGAAAAGAGATAAAGGAATCGGAGCGTGTGAAAACTGTAGAGGATCAGACCAGATACCAGCAGGATTATTGCGAGACGAATTCGCCATTGGTGAGCTCAGGCCTCTGGTGTATTCACAGCCTCAGGTGATGCTGCTGCTCCAAGTGAGATAGCCCAGGTGGTGGACACATACAGATTGATGCCCGTCCCCCTGGGTCCCACATGGCTGTTTACATTAGCGAAACTGGTCCTCTGTGGATTCCAGCTTTTTTTGTATGTATGTATGTATGTATGTGTATGTGTGTGTGTGTGTGTGTGTGTGTGTGTGTGTGTGTGTGTGTGTGTGTGTGTGTGTGTGTGTGTGTGTGTGTGTGTGTGTGTGTGTGTGTGTGTGTGTGTGTGTGTGTGTGTGTGTGTGTGTGTGTGTGTGTGTGTGTGTGTGTGTGTGTGTGTGTGTGTGTGTTGTAATTGTCTGTGTATTAAAAACGGATTATGATGATATAAGTCAAAGCATCCCCTGGTGGCTGGCTGTAGTGTAGGCCATAAACCCGGCCTCCTCTATGTTAGTGGATGGGACATGGGCCAAAATAAAATGTAAATGTTCTTGTGAAATACATTTTTTTTCAAGATGTTATCTTTTTTTATCCCACTGATGGATGTACACGCATTGTTACAGTTAGTTTGGTATTAATTAACTATTTGATGCTATAAAAAAAAGGGTGAAACAGCAGAATTGACAGCTATGGACTGCAATTGGTCAAGTGCATTGGTGGAATCTCACAACTGCGGCTGAACTCTCCAATCGTTGCTGTTCAGAATTTAGCTCTTAATGTCTAAGATGGTAGCGTATGGTTTGGTGTCCTTGCCGGTGAGTGGCGGGAAGTGGAGCCGCGTTGTCCATATTTATATACAGTCTAGTGTGTGTGTGTGTGTGTGTGTGTGTGTGTGTGTGTGTGTGTTGTTCCAGCCCTCAGGTGTTTGGCAGTGGTGACTCAGGCATGAATCAGCCTCAGCCAGCTCCACCAACGCTCAACCCCTGCTGAGCTGCTTAAAGTTTAAAAGAAAAAAAAGTCGGCTGCTGTATATAGGTGACACAGGAGTGTGTGTGTGTGCAAGGTGAGGTTTGGATTGTGTATTCGTGTGTATACAGTATTTGAGTGTGGAGGCGACCACGTGAGGAGGGAAAGAACGTCATGCTGCATTCTTTGTCAGAAAATCCTTAAAGCCCTTTTCATTTCTGCCTGTAAGCTGAGGTTGAAGGATTAGCCTAATTGGTCTGAAACAAGAGAACTGCTCTGTTCCCCTTTCTATGCGAAGAATCATTTCAAATGTTATAAAAAGCCTCGACCGGCCTCCGCTCTAAAGTGACAGGGTCGTCTATCAGTGACCACAAGCTTTTGATTAACATTTAAACGTGACACTGAGGTGGAAGCTGACGTGGGCGGGGGTTGAGAAGCAGACGTCTGCCTCGTACTTTGCTATTTATCTGGTGTAGAGAACTATTTCTGATCTCTTCTTGCTCTGTATCATTGTGCTGGACCTGCTGGAAGGTGTTGGGGGGGGGGACTCATTATAAATAGCAGCCCGGGGTTGCAAGGGGGTCAACGACCTTTAAGACGACAGTGAGATTCGCCACTTGGCTGCCACACACGTTCATAAATACATACTGACACAAACACATCCGGTCCTTAACTGATATTAACATCCTGGCCCTCTAAAAGTCAATGAAGGTCAGGTCCTTTTAGGGTGTGTGTGAAGAAATCACTCTGAAATGGCAAAGAATGACCTGGCAAGCGAGTGAGCCCAAAGAAGGCAAATTGAAGATTAAGCCTTTTTGGGAGGGATCTCTAGTGTCCTTTTCTACCCCATCTTTGCTTTAAAGCAGCTCTCGATAAGGCACTCGTGCTGCCAGCCACTGTATAGCTTAAGGATTAACATATCAGATTTGTCTGCGAGGGTCTCTTGAGCAAAGTGCCCCAGGTTCTGCTGAAAGTTTTTAATTATCAGAGGAGGTTTTTTACTCAGACACACAGTGGACTTCAGAAGCTTTTGTAGAAATCCGTTTTACTGAACATCATTTACTTCTCACTCCTTCTCTTACTCTCCAAGGCTCAAACACTCATCAACGTTCCTGCGTCCCCCTCTCACCATATTTCTGATGCACACATCCCATTGTGCTAAGTCAAACAGAGGATTATCGGTTCAGCCTGAATCTTTATTTGACACATTCATCAGTGACTGTATGGATTTTAGCTCCATTCAGACTGATTCCAGATGTATTGTCTGCTGCAGAGGAGCACATTTGTCTTCGCTATAGCAGTCCAGCCCATTTAACTTGGCATCGTACTCCGCCGATCAGCTGGCCATTACAGCTATCACACTACCACATGCGCTGATATGAACTCTGTGGTGAAATTAGTGTCACAATGAACAAACTCTGCCATGGCCCTGTGATGCTCCAAACTGTCCTCTTGTGCATAAATCACCACGCTGAGGTTTGTCAAGAATGAGGCCTTAGTTACTCCGAGTGGAGGGTTCAGTTAAGGTTTTTGGGGTCTGGAACAAGAAGGCTCCATCGCGGCGCTACACATGAGTTTAATCAACATTTCAGGGAACCACTGAATACTGAGCCAGTCTCATGGAGAGGCCGCTCGTTCCCAAGCTGCTGGGTTTTTATCAGTCTTATGTGTTTCCCATTAGCCTGCTTGTCTCTGTGGTTTGCTTTGGGATGCACAGGTCCAGCTTAGTACATGAGAGTCTCAATTATTGAACTAAACTTTGCCACGACTGTGTATGGAAAGCAGACGCTGCCACAAGTCGTCAGTTGGCACTGCCAAGGCAAGGAAGCGAGAAAGAGAGAGAGATAGAGACTGAGGGGAAAGCAGAGAATGAGGGTGTCCACATTACTCAAAGTATTTGATTAAAATCAAGGAAATATGTCTGGATTTTTAGAAGACAAAGAACATGGCGTCATCTAAAGTGAAAACATATTTTAGCTCTCCCCCTCTGCTTTTGGGGTGCTGGAGGTCTTGGCAGTTTCCATTGTAACAATAACCTCTCTCAGCATTGATGCTGCGTCCACGCGCCAGCATGTGGGTCTGTCCGCCTGTCCACTGTTTTCCTAGAGAGGGCCTCTCTGGTTTCATCCACGCGCTTGGCAGACACTGTGCCAGCGGCTCGGACATGACTCTGACCAGCAGAGGAATGTGCCGGACCTGGGCCTGGTTAACTTCTTCACCCACACATTGTTGTACTGGTCCCAATAGTGTCTCCCACTGAAACTCTTTTGATTATTTCTCAAACACAATGTGCACAGACGTTTGTCTGTTCTGCAGATATCTCTGTCTTTGGGCCCCTTTATGGAAATGTTTGGCAGCGAGACCACCTCTTTGTGACATGCGTGTGCATGTCGTCCGTAAGCACAGAGGGCAGCTGTAAAGCAAAGTCAAGTGGCACATTCATAGTTTCACTGCCCAAAGAGAGGACGGAAGGGATAATGTGATGAATTCTGCTCATTCCCGTCAGCTGCAGCGTGTGGGAGGTTGAGAGGAGAAGAAAGGCTATGCTCCAGTCAACTTTGGGACCTATTAGCATTTGGATAAGCTCAGAAAGCTCTCAGTGGCCACACCACACAGAGAGCCGTTGGACCTAGGCGCCTGTGCTGCCACAGCTATAAGCTGGTTCCTGTCAATGGAGCCATTGTGCAGGAACGGCTGCCGGGATGCCTGCCGGCCTTTATCTCACTCGTCCTCGGTCTGCTTGAAAGTAGCACGCCGGCTTCCTTGGCGCTCCAGCCCGTACATCCATCTTGTCATTTGGCTGATCGCTGATAAGAATGGCTTTGTTAATTTTGTCTGCATCATCTGTTCACAGTGAGGATGACTAAGTATGAAGTCATTGTGTAATACCTAGGCCAACGACTCATCATCTGTTATCTGGAAAGGATGACATTTACAGTGGTTAAACCTCACTGACAAACTGCTGTTGGCATTTGATGGGAACTCTTTGTTCTGCAGTTCCACATATTGGCTAAAAACAGTCTAATGAACCATAAATTGTCTGGTTCGTTAGTATACCTGGAATTCTGTCCTCTCTATTTTTCTCTCCTTTCTTCTCTAGTATTTCTATAACTCTAGTTATTGATCATACATTGATTGTCGCCCTATGATCTTTACCAAATATCTTTAAAGGCCAGTTTTAAGAGTGAGCTCCACTTTGTTTCTGGCATGCTTCTCCTGCAGACACCTCTGACCAGTCTGCTGGGAACGTCAGGAATGGACCTCTGACTCTCCACTTTCACTTTTTTTCCTCTTTCCATCTGTCTGGGTGTAATTTTGTGATGGATGCCCTTGATTTGTTCTCCTCACCGGCCCCTGGTTGTCTTTGGAAGTCGCAGCCGTCTGTGCTCTGTACTCCACGTTTTTCAAGAGCAAATATGAATGTCAGCGAAATATGAGGTGTTGTAGCTATCTGTTTGTGTGGCATTGTTGCAGGATGGCTTGTGTTCGGTGACACATGTGCAGGCAGAATTTCTTTTTAGCATTCAGGATTATCCAGAATCAAAAGTAGCCAATAATGATGTCGCTCTAATTTAAGAATTCAGAGTTTAACCAAACTGTGTGTATACACCACTGAGCCATTTTAGAAGGTCCTGTAAAAAGACTCAAGATTCCTTAGAAAGTCTTGGGAGGCGGATCTCTATATAGCCAAAGGAAGTGCGCTGTATATGTGTGTGTGAGTGTGTGTGTGTGTGTGTGTGTGTGTGTGTGTGAGTCACTGGCTCCTGTTGGTCTGTGTCTGCAGACCCACAAATAAACAGCAGTAAGCCAGCTGGAAATTGGGAAAAATCACAGGCTTCTCTCGGCCTGGGTATGGGTTAATACAGTTCATGGGAAAAAGAACCAAACACCCACACACACATACACACATTGTGCATGTACTGGACAGACACAAACAATCCGCCCTTCATCCGTGTCTTTTAATATCCCCATCCATACTGCCCAGGTGTCTCTTGTGGACATTTCACATCACTCTTTTTGTCGATATAGTTTGGAATCGTCTCCAGTGCCGCTAATGCAGGTAACATCTGTGCTTTTAGTGTCCCGCTCATCCTCCCCAGCAGAGGTCACATGAGCGGGACTCTGTGTGCCAACATGGAGCTTCCTCGACCTTTTGGGTCTTGTTAAAGGTTCTAATCGAGGAAAACACTGAGAGGGCTTTTTCCAATGGAACCCAGCTGTGTCTGTGTCCTCCCCTCCTCACAACCTATTCTCTCTGCTCTCAGTCAGAGTGTCTCTATGCCGGCAGTGTGATGGGGGAAGCTGGGTTCGGGGTGACCCACCTGGACTGGTCTGCTGAGAAGTTAATCAGCAGGAACATCACATGGGATTAGGGAGAGATGTATTGATGGAGCACAGATGCAAAGATATAGATTATGGGCATTTCTCAAAACAGCACCCGAACCACTGACACTCATTCACAGAGTGTGCCTCTGTTAGTGGTCACACCTTAGAGTGATTATAAAGAAAGAGGAGTTATCTTTACTTCCTCCCACTATCCAGAACTTAAGCAAAGATATTTCAGATACAAATGCTTCCGTCTTAGGCCTTTTGAGCCAGAGACTGCACAGCAACGACCGGGGGATCAGGAGCAGCTTTCATTAAGATGTTGAGCGTAAATTAAGCAGAACAATTTCGGACTGACTAATCTCTCTGTTACGGAAAAAGCGCATATCTTTTCACATCCCTGCTTACTCCCAAATAAAAAGTCTTCCAAGCTTCTTTGATGGCATATCTTCATTCCCTGATACTTGATTTGAGATGACACTTCAAAATGCAAATGGAGTGGAAGTGGTTAGTAAGAGGGTGTGGGCTTTGGTTGGAGAGAGGCCTCTGTCTTCGCCATCTTAATATTAGCAGGTGCTTGTTTTTTTCTATTTGGAATTTGCAAAATGAGATTCTGTGATCGAATTATAATATCTCCCTGTTTAAATTACTCATAATCAAAACGCCTCCCTTGGACACCACCTCCTTGTATTTCTTGCCAGACTCCTGTAACCACAAGGTCACAGGTCTGAGCCCCCCAGCAGCAGATGTGTCCATCACCAGCCATCTGTCCTGTCAGAGTGTCCTTGAACAGAAGACTGGACCCCTACCTGTTCGCTCACTGTAACCAGTGTGGGTAGGGGTATCAGCTAAAAGCCGAAAATTCGAAACGATATAACAGCTGACAGGGGACATTTCAGCCACTTTGTTAACTTGAGAGGTTTAGCCGATAGGGTTGACTATTAGTTTGCGGTGTGCCGTGTCGAGTCTTCGCCAGATGCTGACCGCACACTGACTTCGCTAGCATGCTGCAGCTGTGGCACTAATCATCCAATCAAGTCACAGAAAGGCCTGCCTGTGTTCACTCTCAAGCACAGATCAGGCCCAGGGAAAAACCCAACACATGAGCCAGCGTTTTGCAGCGCGGCCGACCAGTGCACACACAGGGGCCGATGCACAAGGAGGAGGAGGGGGGGGGATCAGAGTTGATCTGAGAGGAGGGAAGGTTAAACAGGATGTAGGGAGAGCGAAGGCATCGACTGAGGAAATGATGGAGGGGCTGCATGAGAAATGGAGGCAGACATGAGAGAGTTGTCCCGCTCCTTGCTGAACTCCCCTCATTCATCTGATAAGAGCGGCGCATTCTGGTGATGAATGGTTGGTGTCACAAGTCACTCATGGTTTCAGATTTTTCGTGTTTGAATGATAGGATTAGGGAGATGTACTGATCGCTCTGGGTTCTTGGTGTTTGCTTTCCTTGTAGCCTTGGCCACATGTCACGTTGTCTTTGATTAAACTGATATCTCTTTTTAAACCCTGTGCAGCCGAAATTGAATTGAAATTTCCCACTCCCAACACTTGAGTGTTTGTATTCACGATTCACACTTTCAGAGACTCGGCTGCCGCTACTCATAAACTACAGCTTTAAGCTTGATATTGTTTAGTTTTTAGGTTATTTTAAATGTAATATTCCGTAAACTGAACACAGCAAGGTTCTGAATGTAATACAACATTGTTTTTCTCTACAGTAGCGACAGGAAAAAGAGTATCACACAATAACGGAACAATCTCCAAACATGGTGTTTACTTAAAGCCTGTGATAACAAACACCATGTCAACCATAGCGGCGCATCATGACGTGCTTCCGTCGGCTTCTTGCTTAAATTACTCTGATTGTCATCTTCTCAGGTTTCCTCCTCTGCTGAGAAAAGATAACATCCCTCACTCTATCTGTCCCCAAACATCCCCCCTTTCACTATCTTGCCTTCTCTAAATCCAGTTATCTCTCTGCTCTCATAATGATGATGACCGTTGCATATCTCTTCCATCTGAACAGTACCGCTTGCTATTTCCTCTTTCTTTTTTCATCTGAAAGTAATGTGTTGCTTATACAGCTACAAAACTACCAGTCAAACTTAGTGAAAGCTGATATGTTGACACATTTGCACCATATTTTAATAACGCTGCATAATTTATTGTATTGTCCTCTTTGACCTTTTACATAATACGATTTTCCCCATCAGGCTTTGTAGAATTAACTTGTATAACCTTTTTTTATTCCAAATCTAATGAATTTGAAGAAACTTAATCCTAACAACTATTTATTGCCAAACCATTCAAATTACTATTTGCGTATGGTTATAAATAAGGAAAATGTAAAAACTATCTCGACATTAACCCCCTTCTCTATTCCTTTTTTCCTCTGAAGAATCTCCAAGAGCATCCCCACTACCAAGGACGTGGAGCCACTGTTGGAGATCGATGGAGACATCCGCAGCTTTGAGGTCTTCCTCTCCTCCAGGACGCCTGTCCTCACTGCCAGAGAAGTGGAGATGTTCCTGCCCTGCACCGTCAACCTGGACCCCAAACTCAGGGAGATCATAGCAGGTTTGTACAAACTTGTAACGTGCAGATGCATGAAAGACCAGCGGACCATGTCTTTGGAATCTTGTCGCACAGTATCAGCAACCACAGCTCATGTCCTCCTTCGGCACAGTTGCTCAGTTGTCATGGAGTTGGTTTTAATTGTTATCACATGACAACAAAACAAAACAAAAATTAAGCCATCTCCATGACAGCAAGATGTGGTCTAAAGACTAAGATGCCACAGGTTTGACCTCAACAAAAGGTCCAACCTTTTTGGGGTCAGTATCCACAGCAATGACTCACTGTTAGTGATAGTCTATATATATACTCTATATCCAGTATTTGTGCTGACATCTACATTCAGCAGTCTTTTCCCTCAGTAGTAGATTCTACCTGTAGTCAAAGCTGCCTGGGCATTGAAGGGACTCAGGTTGGTGGTGGTTGATGACTGTGACTGGCTGATAAGCCTAATCCTGGTATATGAGTTTGCTCTTCTGTGCACCCGAGTGACAGGCACACAGAAAGTCCCAGTGTTAAGCCTGAATGCCTGTCGCTGTGTCATCAGAGAAACTGTACATTCATGTTTACAGTACCTGTAAGGACGGAGTATACAATCGCTTGGTGAAACAAAAGAACTGTACATGATTTGATGCGTTGAGTGCCTGCTCATTTGGCAGAGACGTTACTCATAACATTAAAGCGGGGTCTGCTCTAGAACTGTGCTCTGGTCGGGCTCTCGGAAACCTTCAGTCTGCTTTTCATTTCCAAACAATCAAATGTCGAGGAGGTTTTCCACTACGGCGGTGTGGGATCGGGACAACACTTTCACCTGCTGTCACCAGTCTGCCTCCAGTGTTGCACCAAAATGTCCCTGGTAGTAGTTGCAGTGACGTACTAATGCATCATTATTCATCTGGAAGCCAGAGCAACGTTCTTGGAAGCATACTTTTTGCTACCGTGCGTCAGTGTCCGTTCTGCCTTTACAAGAGTGTCAATGACGCCTAGTGTGAAGCTGCTGCATCATAGTGCTATGAGACCACAGAAAACACACACACACACAAAGTCTGTTCCATTAAGCCCAAGGTTGAGTCACGGAGGGTGCAGCTGACCAAGTTCTACAACCAGACGTCCAGTCTGAAGTACAGCACTCCACTCCTAAAATAGCGTAGGTGTGTATACACCTCACACATTCACCAAGTGTATTTATTTGTGTTTGTTTACTCAAGAGGATGCAGGTATTTTCACCTGCACACGTCTCCTCCGGGAGCGGAAGATGACCAACGCTCTTAACCAGTCATCCCGCTCCCTCCCCTCCCTCTGTGGCCGAGTTGGTACTTGGTGCCCGGTGTCCTGTGGCCAGCCAGTGGGCAGTGCTGTCAGTGATACCCGCCCATGAGGCTGACTCACATCATAAGGCCCCCATTGTGTTCACAGGCTGGATTGGGTCTCACTCAGTGTGTCATTCAGCAGCCACTTGTATAACCAGGAGACATTCTGGTGCCTGCTTCTGTTTCTGGTTGGTACTTTCTTTGCCAGCCACACAGAGCCACTCTGTTCTGCCTCTGGGCTTATTTGACTTTAATTTGGGAGATTTTACCAAAGCTCCCCACTCAGCTCCTACTTCTGCTCAAAGTCAAATTGATTTATGTGAAGACAATTGCGGCAAAGTGCTTATGAGACCGTGTCTATGAGTTCACATGGTCTGTTTTGTTTGTTGACATGGGTCTTTTTATTTGCCGGGGCCCGCATCGGGCTCTGTGTGCCAGAGTCGTCACATGGCTGGTATCTAATTTGGAAAACACAGAATATCAGCAAGCCTGCTGGTTTGTGAGCAAACAAAGTAATAGAAATCAAAATGAGAAAGTAATTCTCGGCTAAAGGTTGTTGTAATTGTAACATCTGCATTCGTTGTCTCTCCAGCATTCAGCTGTTTGATTGTCTTGTATTTTGGGTAAGGAGAACATGTTCAGTAACAATGTTCTTGTTGTATGTCCAAGTGCGTCCAGAATCCAGCAGTTTTGCTCGTGTGAGCGTGAATTGTTTGATATGTATTTTTCTCTGTGGATTCACGACTGCCTCGATTCTCTGGAGATGATGAAATAAGGCAAAATTATTGATGCGTGGGTGGATCTGAAGGGTCTTTATAGTCATCGCCAAGACATGATCATCAGCATCGCGGATAAATGCTTCCTTCTCTCCCCTCCCGCTCTGTCATCTCTTAGATGTGCGTGCGGCCAGGGAGCAGATACACATGGGGGGAGTGACCTATCCCACGCAGCCACTGCAAGAGGCAGTGCCCCGGCCCCAGTCAGGTTATGGCCAGCCCTCCTCCGCCTGCTCGCCGGCAGGCTCCTTCGCTGGATCCCTGCCTCCTCCGCCCCACAGTGCCTACTTCAGCGGGATGACTGGACCGCAGCATCCCTTCTACAACCGGGTGAGACAGAACAGGGACTCCAAGTAGATAACCTAGACTTCTACCTTCTATTTAGAGTTCATCTAGTGCCATCCAAAAATAAAAGAACTGTTTGTCAGTGTCATAATATAACATGTCGCTTTCTAACAGCGAAAGTAGAAACAGCGTGTGTCACCTGAGGTTCACACACTGACACCCACAACCACAAGCAACCACACATCTCTCTGAGCTTACCTCCTCCGTTCCTCTGTTGTAATTGTGTAATGTTGGAATGACCCATTGGTATTTAAAACTGAGTGAATTCTGCAGTTAACAGATCTTTGTTGTACCGTCTGACACGATTAAGTTAGAAATGTTATCATCTCCCCTCTGCATGTGTTCCCATGAGTTCCCTTGTATGATTTTATGATTTTCATTTTGTTTTTACTTCCTCTCTTCTCCCCCTCCCCTGTATGACTTTCTTCCTCCCTCGTAGCCTTATTTCCCACATCATGTGTATCACCTGCCACGGCATTACTCCCACCATGCTCCCCCATCCTCGCATCTCTTCTTTAAACCAACTGGCCTACCTAAGGACAACAATGGACTTGTAAGTAAAGAAGTAGTGCACAACGGTTGTTGTTGCAGTTACATTATGCAACAATAGTTTCTGTGTGATTGGACTGATTTGAAAGTTTGAATGTAATAAAAAAAAAACACCCTCAAAGTACTATTATATCACTTGCTATTATATCACTTGCTGTAAAAAAAAACTCTCGGATCCATTGTGCGACCTACAGCAGGACCTCCTTTACTTTTTTTTCATCTACCTCTCTCCTCCATCCCTCTGTTCCCCACTCTTCAGTTAAGTTTTCCATTAGCTCCCGATCTTTGTTAATCTCTTCACTGCTCCATATACAAATCACTGTGCAGCTCCTGATGCTGGTGGGGCTGTATCTCAGCTTGTGAGCCCGAACCCAGAGTCAAAGGTTAAACCGTAAATTGAGCGGTCATGAACTCAACCTTCATTAGTCCTTGTGTCTCCATTCTGTGCCTACGTCAGGATGTTATTGCAGAGGATGCCAGAGAAAGCCTCCCCTCCTGCCCCTCTGACCCCGCCATGGTAACCTGACTAACATTAGCTGACTTATTAGCCCCCATGCTGCACACGTACAGTTGTGCTGCACTGTGCTTAACTACACATAGCTAGTCCTTCGTAATCAGCCTGCTGTCCTGACGCTACAACCTCATCTTTCATCGATTGTGTTGCATGAATAACATGCACGCCCGAGTGTTTGACAGACCACTTATTTTGTCGCTTTGGTTTATAGAAGCGGAGAGGGCAAATAAAGATAATCACTCTGGGCAGCACGGTGCTATGTACTTAACAATACAGAAACAAGCTTCAGCATATGTAAATATAACACGCTGATTGAAGTTAACTCTGATATTGGCAGAGCAGCTTTCTTAGTGGGTAAACAAGGCTGTTAACCCACTTCAGGAATGCAGCACGTTACACTGAAAAATTACCTAAATCTCTCCACCCAGATATTCACACATTTCAAGAGCAGGCAGCCACTATTAGAACAATTTGATGATAACAGCACTCTGCTCCACAAAGCCACTTATCAGCGCACTGCCAGCAAGCATTTAAAGGAGCTGTACGAAAGATTAAAACACAGATTACTATGTAATTTTCCTTCCCTCTATCTCTTCTGACTGTATATTTCTATTTTTACATTTCTTAAAATCCCCCCCCCCCCTTTAAACTGACATCGCTCTTTTTAATTTTTGTACCGTTTTTTCGTTCCTCATATCTTAGCTGCTCTTTTGTCTCCTTTGTTCCTCAGTATAAATTTTCTCAGTTTCCTCCCGCTCTGGCTTTTCCATGTACGTTAGCCCATCTTATCCCATTTTGGATTTGCTCTTTATCTCGTTGTGCAGTGCTCATGTGTGTGCCTGTATTTCTGCAAATCTGTGAATGTGGATGTGTGTGCGCACACTCGCTCATTTGTGTGTGAGTCTTTGTCATATGTATGCGGGCCTAGACCAGTGTAATTGCCTCGCCGATATAACTGTGAGTATGGACTCCATGGCCTGCTGGGATTATCATCAGAGCAACTGTTGGTGCTGGCAACACACACACACATATACACACACACACACACACACTGACAAAGAGCCCAGCGTTGGTAGAGCTTATCTCCTTACCAAGACGCTTCCTCCCTCACAGAGCTCTGTTTCCTCTTCCCCATCCTTCTGCCCGGCCCTGAGCTCAGCCCAGCTGTAATTACGGTCTTATCAAACACACACACTGGGAGGGTTCACATAAACACACACACACAACACACACAGACATGCAGACACACCCGCAGACATTCACGCTATTGCTCGTGTTCTTAGGACACATGTCGCAGTCTGAGTCGAGGAGTCGCGTTCAAAGCCTCTCCTGAAGTGAAACCTCTGCCTTTTTCCAGTTTAGTGAGAGATGTCTCATTCTCTCTCTCTCTCTCTCTCTCTCTCTCTCGCTGGGTCTTTCTCTCCGTCTCTGTCTCTTTCACGATCCGTCCTGTCTGCAGAGATGATGACTGCGAGAAGCCTGCTGACTCTGGCGAAAACACCTACATCTCCTTGTGTAATAATTCAACTTCCAGTAGCCTTTTCTTTTCCAGCCTGACGTAGCTGGCTGACTGAGCGGTGGCAGCTGTAAAGGAGCCGTGTCCTTGCCTGCTGTGCGTCGGATAAATGTCTGTCTGCACTGTTGTCAATGTCTCTCCTGTCCCCTGGTGATGAGTTCAACATGTGTGCAGCTCGTCTGTCTTAATTTCTGCCTCCTCTCTTCTTTCCTTTTTTCTTCACAGGTACAGTCTGGGCTTAAAAAGAATGTCATGAGCGTCTGTGTGTATTTCCGTCTGACTATTTGTCTGTCTGCTTTTTTGTCTCCTCATGAAGCATTTAAAGTCGCTGCCTTACAAATTAAAGAAGGTACACCTTTGGTTTCATCGCTTTCACTTCCACTTCCAACGTTTCCTCCATCTTGCACCAGTCTCTTCCTCGCCTTTACCGCTAACACAATGGTTCCTTAAGCATGCTGTAGATAAGATGATGATAGAAGTCGAAACACATCCTAATGTCCTGTAGTAGTACAGTAGATTCACTAACGTAGTTTCATTCTAGAGAAATCCCTCCCTTATGTGGACATGAACAGTAGTTATCCTCCCTGTGTGCCAGTTTTCATCCTCTTGCCCACCGCTACAGAAAGTCGGGCCCTACTCTTGTGTTCAGTGTTGTGTGAGCTGCTTTTTTAAGTCTAACAGCCGCTCACAGTCCGACGAAGCTCTTCTTTCCTCTCCCTCGAAACCATAAACAAAACCCAAAGGAAGGCCGAGTCTGAAGCCGCTTCTTAATGGTGTTAATAGCTGGGAGATGGGGGAGGACAGAGGTGAGGAGAGGGGTGGGAAGAAGAGAGAAGCAGAGTGATGGAAAAGAGAGAAGGAGGTCAGTGCAGGAGACTGAGGGGGAAGGAATGTGAGCGGGAGGAAGGGAGGGAGGGAGGGAGGGAAGGAGGGAAGGAAGGAACAAGAGTGAAGTTACACAAAGACGAGCTGGTGGGGTGAGTGGAAGGAGGGCGGGGAGTGGGACGCGGGAGGGCACGTGAGGCTTGTTTAGTTTACGTGCCAGCCGGGTGGCGTGTTGTCTGTCTGCGAGGCCTGCGACAGCATCGACAGGCCACTGGCATCACTCACACCGAGCCTCATGGCTCCTCGCCGGCCCGCTGCTTCAGCCCGGCTCCGCTGCGCCTCACAGACTTACAGGCTCCATCCCTCAAGGGTTGTGCACACACTTTACCCGCTTTATGTATACAGTGAGGAAAAGGGCATGAGAGCAGGTAACAGTGTATTTGGAGAGGTTGACAGCCTTGTTTACTTTGACACTTTGACACTGTGTGCCTGGTAGACAAAAGTTACGGTGTGGGATTGTGGTGTCGCGCCTCCGTCTGCGTCGCAGCAACCGGGCCTGCACGACTCCGCCAGGAATTGTCGCTTGTTTTGAACCTAACCGAATGTGTCAGGAGTGACGAGCTGCTCTAACACAGTGTGTCGAGTTTGCCCCGGTGACCTCAATCCACTGGAAAACTCTGAATACCTTTCTCTCATTATGTACGTACGTGTCTGTGCAGGTCTCTGCCGGAGCCCTGCTCAGCTCGATGAACACAGATGCCGTGTGTGAGCGTCTCAAACAGATGGATGGAGTCGACTCCAGCATGCTGCCTCAATACACCTCCATCATCAAGAAGGTGTGTCTGTCAATAACAGGCAGATTTTCGATCCATATGTTTCTAAAGCTTGTTGTTGAAGAGGGGGGGGAGAAAGTTTTCTGGTACTTTGCAGATAGTTAACGCGCATGTTGTTTTCATATTCTTTGTATAGTTTCTTTCCAGTTTCCTTTTTAACTGCCAACTCACACAGTTATGTTGCCTGATTCTAATTTAAACGCATTCACCAACCAATCCATCCTGTCCTTGTCCATTACAGGCCAATGTAAACGGCCGCGTGCTGTCTCAGTGTAACCTGGATGAGTTGAAGAAGGAGATGGAGATGAACTTTGGCGACTGGCAGCTCTTCAGGGGAATGGTGAGACTAAAATTCCGCCCTCGCTTCCCTCACAGCCTGATTTAATATCGCTGCCCGGTGGGGGTCTCGTGTTAAACATATAAAGTTGCAAATGGGATAAGAGATTATGGTGTGTTGAGTCAAATCAGAAGAAGTGGGCCATCATGATATAAATGACAAAAAGTCCACCACATAGCAGCCACCTTTTCATTCCTCTATAGAGTCAAAGCCTGAAATAGATTAACAATAGCGCACATTCTCCTCTGTGATACTTTGCAGACACTTTCCTGCCAGAGCCGTCCTGCTGTTGATACATGTCAGCTCCTGTTTATTTCCGAAAAGAAGCAAGACGGGATCACAAAATTACGACATCTTGTGCAGCGCTGAGATATATTAGGATCGGAGATTTTATAATCCGTATTACGAGAAGGTCAGTCAGCCAGGAGTCCCGTCGGCTGAGCCGCGGCTGAAATCACTGACACATGTAGCCGGCTCCGCTCCGTCAGATGTCAGTGTGTGCTCCTAATACCAAACCAGAGCCCTGGATTGGTCGTGTTGTGCCGGGGATCTGACGCAGGGGCCACACATACGAGCAGCTGGAGAGTGCAGTGTCCTGACGGCTTCACGCACTAAACAGTGTTGTGTTGCCAGGACGCAGCCAGCACAGCCATCTGGTTCAAGATGGCTGCCTGGTATCTGTATGAAGGGAGGTTATTGTTGGGCAGGAGTGGACAGTTGAATGGCTCTCCTTAAGGAGCGGCTCGCAGTGCTCCTCTCGTAAGCACATGCTTTTTGTTGTCGCCCTAACATTCTTGTTTTCTACATCACATGCTCTGAAAAAACATGTTTACGACCAACTTCCCAAACCCAACTCAAACGTTTTTGTTGATGTGAAATCTTGAGCCACGATGCGTTTTTTTTTCCCAAGGTGATGGAGCAACGTCATGATGAAAGCCAGGCTGTGCTTCAGGACGAGTCCCGGGCTGTGAGCGAGCAGGGCAGCAGCGTGCACCACGTGGAGCCCGTCAGGCGCCCGGGAGGAGCCCCGTCGGAGGCGGCGGCGTTCAGCCTCAACCTCAGCTTCGAGGAGCTCAGCGGGGCCGGGCTGGAGGAGCCGCCGAGAAACAGCACCAACTTGCACTGGCCGGTCAGTGTTTCCACCAGCACCTCAGATACTTCACACACACACACACACACTCATCTGATGTGTGCATAATATACTCAACCCAAAACAGATGAGTAAAAACTGCAGGTGTTAGCATATGTGTGCGAGTGTGTTACTCGCAAGGTCACACGCCCCTAACTGTCACACGGCCACGTGTCCTCTGCACCGCGCACCCGTTCCGCCAGCGTGTGACTGACCTCAGTGGTTTCACATTAATGTGGTTTTACGTGAGAAAAGAGAACGGCACAGGAAGCTCATGGTGTGTTCTCGGAGATGGAAGAATTAAAAATACACACATGTACACACACACAATCTGCAGTGCAGCAAAAAGGTGTCGAGGGCCCCGTGTTTGTTGCTTTCACCTTCCCCTATTCCCAATTTGCTGAATCTGCAAGGCACGAGCAAACACTCACACGTAGACAGCTGGCTCCGCTGCTATTTTATATGATCGCACTTTTTGACGTGTTTCAAATTCAAATCAAGCAAGGCTGCAAACACACCACAGCTCCGTCTGCGATCTCTGCCGGCAACTTAAAATTCTAATATCGGTTACTAATGCACTGTAACTGTGCATTTACAATATGAAATATGCAGTGTAAATGAACAGCCCAACACCCATGATGCTACGATTCAACACAAATATATTCTTCAACAAACTCACGCGGCTGTTTACAAACCAACCCATGATTCTGTCTCGTCTCGTCAGGTGGCAAATCACCGCACCTCAAGCATGTCCAGCCTCAACTCCCAGGAATCCTCCAATGACATCTGCAAGCTGACAGACAAGCAGCAGGCCGAGTACAGTGATGCCTACAGGGAGTACATCGCTCAGATGGCCCAGGTGGAGATGTCCGGCAGCGGAGGGGAGCGGCCCGTGCAGCCCCACCCCGGCCAGTTCCTGCAGGCTGCCAGCGCCGAGGACAGAGGGGTGGGTGGACAGTCACGAGTACACTGTGGAGCTTTTGTCAATGCATCACTGGCGACATGAATACTTTAGTCAAATCCGAGCAGAAGCTCCCCGCTGTCAGGAAAATAACTTGTGGTAACCGTCGTCATTAATCTGTGTCGACGTATTCCTGAGGTCAGCCTGAATGCTATGTTATTCTTTAACTTGTGCTTTTACTTTCTTTTTTTTATTTCTCTGGCCTGTGCAGTAGTAAAGGTTTTACTCTGGACCAGAAAGGGGGGAAATCACTGCTTCTTGTGTTTCTTAATTATTGGCTTAAACTCCTTGTTTGTCTTGGCACATAAGAACAGACAGGACTCCCCTCTACTGAGGCCTCCCTGCCAATCGCTCAGGATACTGTATATTTTCATGTTATTCTCATTGAAATTCTCTTCCCATTCGTCAGGCTAAGGAAGGAGCTGACCAAGACGGCCGCAAGTCCCTCAGCAAGAGAGGCTCCAAGACTAGTGATGCCACAGACTTCGCGTCAGGGGCCGATCCCCCGCCCCTGGACCCCATCAGTGAAGAGGATGAGAAGCTGGACCACAGCTCATCCTCCAGGACCCCGGGCCCCAGGAAGAAGGCGGCGGGCTCGTACTACCACAAGCTTCCCAACGATGAAGACTCTGGCCCGGACGACGCTGACAACACCACTCCTCTCCTCCACCAAGAGGCTCATTCATCCCACAGAGCCTCCCAGCCCGCCGGCTTCCTCCCAGAAATCCTCCTGGATAAGAAGGACTCGTCTGACTCGGGGATGCGCTCCAGCGACAGCTCCTCGGACCGCTCCTCGGACCGCTCCCTGGAGGAGGCTCAAGGTGACGCTTGCGCAGAGGGAGATGCTATGAAGCCCGGGATGTTTGAGCTGGAGCTGGAGGGGCTGGTGAAGAAGAGAGGCCTCCTCCCCAGCAGCCTGAGCGGCCTGCACGACGCCACAGTGGCCCGCATGTCCATCTGCTCCGAGGCTCCGTCCGAGGCCAGCCTGATGGCCAGCAGCCCCGACGAGGGATGGCCGTCCGGCGACATAGGCAACCTCAACCGCACGGCCAGCAACACCACGCTGAACAACAACACAAACACCAACAACAGCCGTCAGCAGCAGGCCAACATCGCGGGCACACAGTCCACCACCAACTCCTCCTTGGGCATCGACATCTCACCGGCTGTCGTCATCAGCCCCGGCAGCAGCGGCGGCACCACGACCGCCACCATCCACAACCAGAACCTGCTCACCATCAGCCTGGGAGACGAGAGGGAGAGCGTCCTCTGAGCAGGAGCCACAACGTGTGTGTTGTTCCGATGATGTTGTCGTTTGATGTTGTGACGTCTTCCAAACGATATTCGAGTCGAGTAGTGTTTCAATGTTTGGAAGAAAGTGTAGGAAACCAGCTGTGAGTAGTACTAGGATACATCTGTAGTTACATTAGTATTTAATTACACCAGGAGATGCTTTGGTCAGGTCAAATCTGGGATGGTTCACGTTCCCTTGTGTTACGATGCGTGTGCCTCTCCTGTGTTTGAATAGTTACTGTGCGATTTCTCTCATGTGAACGTTCTGCTGTAGTGTGGAAATAATGTGTCTTATGTTACTTGTTGTGGACGAATTGTTGGAGGCGCTGTTTTGGGAAACGAGTAAAAATATGAAATAGATTTTAGATAGATGGCTTAGCAGACAGTGGTACGGTGTTGTTGGTATTTTCTGTGGTAGAAGAAAGCGCATGCACTCGACTCCAGAGCGGTATCGGCCTTTTCCGAAATCCCTTGTGAAACTGTGTTTTGTGAATCAATAAACTTGTGGACTCTGTGGACTCGGTGTCATGTTTTCTCTTTTTTTCCGCCGCTTCTCACAGGAAAACCAGTGAGGAGCGGTGGAGTCATGTAGACTGAGATCCAGCTGCTAAGTAAATTCATCTGAAAGTCTTATTTTTTATGTTTTTTTAATGCAGTTTGATGGAAGACAGTCGCAGGCCGAGAGGAGGGTTGTCACTGGAGTGTTTCATGTAGGGCCGATAGATGGCGCACTTTCCATACGAACGTGTTGCAGGCTGGTGGCGTGGTGTCTGTCAGACAAGTGGGGAAACAACTTGAGCTCAGTGACCCTCAAAGTTTGACCTAGTGGAGTCTTTGAGCAGTTTTTAATTCTACATTTCAGTGTAAATTACTAAAATTATAATTCATACATCAATGCAGTATTATTTGTTTCAACAGCCGTAAAGAGAGAGTTCACTTGATCCAAACAGATCCCATGAAGTGGTACTGGGGGGGGGGGGGGGGGGGTGAATCATCATTGCATGTGAGTGTGCAGCCCGGTGGGGGGGTGTCAATGTGAGGGCGATGATGATTGACAGGTATCTTTATCCCCCAGCAGCCCCCGGCCCCTTGTACCTCCTCCAGACTGATGCCACTTGCACAGTGCAGTGTTCAAGTCCTCTGATTCCCTTCACTGTGGTCACATCCCCAGGTCGATTCGAAAGGCCAGAAACAGAACCTGTTCGATGGTGCTCCGACTACTTGATGTTTCGAATGTGAGAAGTAGAATCTGTCATTTGCTGTATCAAGACAGAAGAACCCATTTTAAAAGCCCTAACACCAAACCCCAGTATAAAAAAAAAAAAAAGGGAATTAAAACCCGTAGCTTCCCACAATAACACTTTTGGGAACAGCAACGCATCAGCGGCCCACTTTCACCTCAAGTTAAATTTCCATAATTGTCCCCCCCCCCCTCTTCTTTTAAACACTGCCTGCAGCCCCATAGCATTAACGGTTCAGGCTGTCACGCTGAAAACCCCCATTTAAAGCCTATTTACTTTACATGGCATGTGAGGAAGTAGAAGTGCAGCCAGTGTGCCCCAAATAAGCTGCGACGCCACTGTGCGCCTTACAGGTCGCGTTTGCCCCCGAGGAGGGAGCGTTTCCAGCCATTAGGGGGGGGTCACACAGTGCAGGTCTGATAAGGACGCTCTGTTGTGCAGCTCGTCTCTGAAGTGCGTCACATGTTCTCTGTACATACAGCAGCCCTCGTGTCCATACAGCTGTGGGGGAATGTCAGCTGGACGTACAGCTGGGACACGAGGCTTTTCACGCACTGGTTCCATGACACCAATTCATCCACTCCTTCAAATAAAAAAGGAAACACCCTCCGAGTCGTTGTCGTTTTTTCCGATTTATTTTTGTATAAAAAAAAGGTACAATTTACATTACTTTTATAAAAAGTCTCAGCATAATTAAGTACAACATTACACTTTTTGCAGAAGTGTCATATTCCTGCAACTATACAAGATAACCCCCCCGATGAGAGTTGACAAAGGTTTCATTCTTTTCATTTTGACTTTTTTCTTTTCTTTTTAAACAGCGTCCAGTCCTTCGTGTGCCAACAAATCGGACAAGACAAGACTAAACTTTTTACAGTAACTAACCCAAGTTTTTTTTTTTTCTTCTATTTCACGTTCCCACCTCCGCAAAAAAAGCGAAGACTTCAACAAGGAGAGGGGGAGGACAAGGGGTGAGGGAGAGGGGGAGAGGAGAGAGAGGAGAGGGGGAAATAATCCTTGGGACAATAATTTCGTTTTTCCTCCCATTTACGGGAATATAACGCGCCTTCCATTTTCCAGAAAGGACTCACAAATAATAACAACAACAACAAAAAAAAATCTTAAGTTAAATAACAATGAAAGTGTCCAAAAAAAAACAAAAAACACATCACATAAGATTGTCCCATTATAAGCAACAAGAAAAAGTCTCTGGGTTTCAGCGTCAGAAGAGAGAGAGAAAAAAAATAACATGAGTCCAGGCCTGGAGGAGGACAGAGGTTGGTGGTGAGTCGGGGGAGGAATGGAGGGGGGGGGGGAGTAAAGTCCTGCTCCCCAGGTCCTGCGCGCGTGCGTGTGTGTTTGAGAGAGAGAGAGAGAGTGTGTGTGTTTTTTTGCGTCCTGACCAAACACCTGCAAAAGATTGAGAAAGAGAGGCGTGTTTAGAAAATGCAAACAGGGCAGAGATCCGGACAGACTGGCGCCAGGGAGGAAGCCGCAGTTTTTAACATTTAACCAAACACTCCCAATACTAAGCAAACCCTGCGCTCCAGATGTACACACACACAGTCACAGTCATGCAGGGAGAAGGGAGGACACACACACACTCTTTTTACGCACAACTTCAACCTACAATCTGGGGAAGAATCAGCGTAATTGCCGCTCAGCTGGCGCCTACCCACTTCTTGTACCAATTATGTGCAGACATCGTAGTAGCAGTAATCCAAACAGCCATTATTTCTCCTGTTGCAGATGCTCTTCATTATAGACACAAGAGGCTATAATACAAGCCTGACGACTACCGCTTGTGTACAGTAACCCAAGCAGCCTGGAGCCAGTGACTTCCATTTTACTCCACATAGCTCCAGTGCAGAGGGGAAATAATCATAATAATCATAATAATAATAATGTGGCTGCAAATGTGACTTTATACAATTTGATCCATGCGTCTTTGGATGAGGGAGAAATCCTGAAGAAGCCCATGGTGGGATCTGTTTTTATTATTATTATTATTGTTATGAATTCATATCTGCTTTAATGGACGATCGAAAGGAAGTTGACTGTGTTTTGCCATAACTGACGCCCAAGAATTGCAGCACGTTCTCATGCAATAAGAATAACACACAGACACACACACACACACACATTGGGACCGTAACAACAACGCGAGCGCACATTAGCAAATGGCACAAATGAATTGGCGAATGAATAATCGTGAGGCGTCCTGCTCCAGCAGACTGAGACGGTCTGTAGCAGCGGAGCCCGAGAGGACAGACTGCAGCAGCAGCAGACATGAGGACATGAGGACATGAGGACAGCCTTTACTCACCGCTTTAACGATGCAGAGTCCGGCTGTCATCTGTCATCAGCTCTGACGGCAACTCCGGCGACTACAAACAAACAAAGACAAACAAACAACAGAGCATTAATTCGTTTTACGCAGCATCCAGAGCCAAGTGCCCGACGCTGCCACAGCGCAGTGCAGGTCGGAGCTCTTCCTCTTATCATGAACAAAAGAAGAAATGTACACATACATGCCATTTTCTTTCTCTCCCCCCCCCCCCCCCTCCCACCACCCCCCAACAAGCCATTTTGTGCGCACAAGGCGCAGCAGCTATGCGCACAGATAAAATACGCAATGGATTTTCCTCCACAAACGCACCACCACCATCCAGCCGCTGGCCCGTTTTCTGACGAGGACGCGCGCGGGTGTAATTACCTGTAACGACAGGATGCTGATGTCTGTGTTGAGGGTGGTCAGCGGGGTCCTGCTCGGAGCCTGCCCCGGCCGCGCGGGGTGATGCAGGCTGGTGAGTGCGACGCTAGAGTCCAGCGCGATCTGCAGGTCCAGGATGTAGTCGATGACATGCTGCAGGATTTCCATCTTGCTGACGTTCTTGTTCTGCGGGATGCTGGGCACCAGCTCCTTCAGCTTGGAGTAGCAGTCGTTCATGTTGTATAGGAGGCTGAGCGGGTCGTCCACCGGGGTCTTGCTCCGGGAGATTCCCAGGGAGTGCTCCGATAGGTTCGCGCTGCTCTTCCGGAAGGATCGCACGGGGCTTATTGCTTTCATTTTAAATCAGTGTTGATGTTGTAGCGAAGGGAAGCTGCGGTGGTTCTTCTTTTTAAAGTCCCGGTTGGAGCCAGACGTTGAACGATCAGACTGGGTTGCTAAACTGTCAGTGCGCTTTATATAGGCTGCAGGCTGGGCAAGCGACACGGGCGGGACAAACGCGACGATTGGGAGCGGCCACGGTGTCACTCAGCACCTACGAGCTCTGCTATTGGCTGCGACTGCGGAAACCCTCCTCCTCCTCCTCCGCGTTACCGGTGGCAACGCGAGCTGGAGGCGGAGCGCAGTGGGCGCTCCAGCAGCTCCGGTGGGCAATTGGGGAAAATGAAGCCCTTACCTGTTTCTGATCAAGAAAATTAATGATTTGCGTGGCTGTCAATTGACTATGGCATGGTGTGTGCACGCGCCAGCACCCCCGCGTGCGTGATTTTGATTTGATCTCTCGTTTCTGCAGTTGAGATCAAGCAGAAATTCATTTATACTTCAAATTCACCAAGCGAGCAGCCACAGTAAAATAAAATTTCACAAACTCCATGTGCAACACTATATTAATATATTTTTAATAACTGATCCGAAAGACAGATCAGTAATAAGGACCAGCAGCCGTGCTTTTATTCTCCTTCTCCTTCCTGTTGCGGTGTTTGGAAGGTGAGGAGCAGTGATGGCATCAGGCGCGTCTGATGATTCTTAATTCACACCAGCCCGGACCGGTGTGCGCGTCTCTGTGTGTGTGCGCGTGGGGGCAGGTTTCATCAAACTGCAGGAGCCTCCAGCAGGAAAATGTTCGTGGTGAAACAGAAACAGCTTCCACCAGGAACACGGTCGAGAGCGAGAGGAAAAGACGGAGCAGTTTTTACGCATGAGAAAGCGCGTCCCTGTGCATGAAGCTTGTGGATCCAATGGTGGTAAACTTGTCCGAAATATAAGATTCACTGTGTTGACGCTCAGATTGTTTTAGTCACTCTCTATTTGTTTGTTTTTTACCAACTGGGGCTTAAATTGTGCTCAATTCCTTCTGTGAAATGTGATCGAAACTTTCAGACCTTGTGCGCCACAGTGCCGATCAGAAAATGTACCAGCTGATTTACAAGTTTTAAAATTATTTTCCACACCTTAACGTGTAGCCTGTAACACAACTCAAACAAATATAACAATTACATTCGTAAAATGTTTTAATGTGCGCACCAAACATCAGTCAGAGTAGTGTTTTATTCAGCCCTGCCTCGCGCCACTTCATGGTTTTGGAGTGGGCTTTGCGCATTTATCCAAACACCTCGCGCACCTCCTCTGTAAACGGTCACCTGAGTGTGTTGTTGTTGCTTCACTGACTCATGACTTACATACACACACACACACGGCTCTCATGTCGGAGCACGTGAAGAGTTGACTGACGACTATTTGACACGTTAATGTTTCCAGAATGACTCATTTGAAATTACACGCTTCATTCTGCAGCTGGAGGTGATGGGATAGTGTTCGATGGCACGGAGAGACTGAGTGGCCCCGGGGGCAGGTGCGCGCGTGTGTGTGAGATATACTGTTGTGATTTGCTCCATGTGCGTCTGCATGCATAGTGAAATGGAATGAAATTAGGATATAATTTAAAACCAATGCATGTTATGGTTTGGGTTGGTTTTAAGAGGAGTGGTGATGATTGCAGTTAAAACTTTGGGTGGACTTGAAATGGAAATATGATTACTTTAATGTTTATTGTCATTTTTGCAGGACAGTGCAGAGTGGAGGACGCATGCAGGCGAATCTGAACCAAACCGAGGGAGCGATTCTGCGTAAAGGACGAGATGAGACGCAGATCAGAGCCGACAGAGAAGCTGCTGGATTATTGAGAGCAGAAACACCGAGCAGAGAAAAAGTTGCTCTGACCCATCAAGGTGTATGTCATGATACATTTGCATCCAGATATACAAGACTTAACTCTCGTGTTCCACATTATATTTCTAAATCCAACTAAACGCATATGTCACTGTTCTTTACGCGCGGTTCTCTTCACCAGACACGCACCGATTCTTCCTCGCGATCCTCTTTCCCCTTCGCTCTCTCTCCCTCTCTTTCTTTTTGTGCATTTCTAATATCACGCGCAGCTCCCACAGTCTGGGTCCACATCTGGTGCAATTGGCTTTTTCCATTTTCTCTCCTCCGTCCTCGCGAGCCCGCAGCTGTGCACATTTCCCGCGTCGCACCCTGACTGATGGCTGACGGACAGGTGATGGATTGGCGCAAGGGCACGTCGGTGCAGAGCCGGAGCCGAGCAGAGAACCACCAGGCAGCGGCAGCCTCTCTCTCTCCCACTCCCTCTCTCCCTCACTCTCTCTCTCTCCCTCTTACAGACTCTCTGGCGCCGTCGCCGTGACGTCATCCCATTCACAGCAGCCCTCGAGCCAGGCCTCGCGGCGCCGCTGAGGCGGTTTCCATGGAGACGGGGTTTCGGAGGTGGTTCTCAGCTGATCGACCCGGGACTCGGGGGTTTGGACTCGGGGGTTTGGACTCGGGGTTTTTTCCTCGGGGTCGCTGCGGGTTTGCGCCTCGGTGGCGGTCAGAGGGTCCAGCGGCCATGAGTTCCAGGAGGAGAACACACGGAGCTCCTCGAACACTCAACACGACATGTGACCAGCAGGGAGGAGAAGAGTTTGAACTCGCCACTGATGGAATGTTACAGTCGTTCACACGTTCTAGATCCTTGTAGTTTCATTTCAGAGGAGATCATTTGACCAACACCTTTACACCTCCAGGCTCCATTTATTTTGTTTTTTGATTGGTTTATTGTCATGATAAGTAAATAACAGTGCAAACGAAGTCTAAACAATAGCTGCATTAATGTGTTAATTTGATCTAATAAAATACAGAATTGTGTCAGTGAAACCTTTACAGGTGATATGAAAAGGTTCCGCGATACTTGCATCTTAATGCATCAATAAAATGATGCTTTAATGTAATGTGGAATAGTCCTCACAGAGACAATTTCCTCCACTTTGAGTAGACTTAAACTTGAATTACTTGTGAGCAAATCTTTCTAATTATACCTATTTTAATGTAGACTTGTAATGGAGTATTTTAAATTTAGCAGGATTGCTCCTGTAATTGAAAACCTCCACAAACGCTGAAATCCAACAACTCCATCCCTTTGGTTGCTGCTTTCTTACAACTATATTATTCTTTACCTCTTCTTTTTATAACCTGGAAAACATATTAAAATGCTCTTTTTGTGAAACTCGTGAGTGTTTGAGGTGTGTCAAATTGTAGAACTGACCGAGCCTAACGTGTCCTGCCCTCTGCTTGTTTGTCATGTGAGAGCTGTGTCCTCTCTGTTTCACAGGCTGCTTGTTTCCAGATGTGACAGCGTGATGACCGACATCATCTGACCCAGAGTCAGTTTGTCAAATGACCAGGATCTGTTTGTCATTTTGGTTTGTTGACCAAAAAAAGTTTGTCACGGAAGAAGCACAGAGCCACAAGTCATATTTTTAAAGTTTCTCAGAAAGGCTGCCCCTCCAAGAGTGAAAGACATTCCTCAGTCCCAGTGAACAAATAAAAGCTCTCTCTCTCTCTCTCTCTCTCTCTCTCTCTCTCTCTCTCTCTCTCTCTCTCTCTCTCTCTCTCTCTCTCTCTCTCTCTCTCTCTCTCTCTCTCTCTCTCTCTCTCTCTCTCTCTCTCTCTCTCTCTCTCTCTCTCTCTCTCTCTCACACACTCCTCCACCTTCTCTTCCGTATTAGTTGTGGTTCAGGAGATAAGGTTCAGAAAACAAAGTGGAGCTGCCCACCGGCTCCAGTCCTCCCTGCAGCCCCAGCGTCAGGCTGTCTGCTCCGGCCAACGTGTTGATCCTCCTCCGCTCTGCACGGAGCTCATCTAAAATCACTCACCCGCTTAATTAGTATAATAATAATGAATACTAATACTACATATATAATTGCAAAGATTATCTTCTTAAAGCAGCCACTGACTGGTAAGGAACATTTAGTGTGTGTGAGCTGTCCTGGAGTTAAAGACAGGCCATTGTGGGACGGTAGAATAAAAACAAACGTGTTGCCAGATTTGGAGAATAATCCGTATAGAATCAGTAACAAGTTTAAGATTAAAGAAACGATAAATACGAATATTAAATGCTGGAAATAACCAAACACTTGATTTAGACGCTTTAAATATTAAATCTTTTTTTTTTTACTTCTTCCATCTTGCCAGGACTTCTTTCCACTGATTTGAAGCTATTTCTACATAACGTGCCCATTTACGCAAAATACACTGAATTCCTGAACTTGTTTCACGCTCCGTCTCCACCGTAAAGTTGAGTAAAAAAAACAAAAAAAAGAAGCACGCACACACACACGCAGACTTGGTGTTTCTCCACGTCCATCAGCTCTCGCGCTCTCCTGCTCCTCTCTGCCTGCCACGCGCCTGTCGCGTGCAGGAGTGTGCACATCATAGAGTGGCGACAACTCTTGTAGCTGCGTCGAACCCCGAGGGGCGTGGTCTGAAGTTAGACACCCCCACCCAGACCTGAGATCTGTGGCCCTTTTATTCCTGTTATAAACATATAACCAACATTATCATCCTTCATTATATACCAATCTATGATTAATAGTGTATATCTTTTTTATGTTTATCTTAACTTTGTCTTTTTTTATTATACAAAATGTGTCCCAGAGTTTATTGAAAAGTGCTGTGCAATTAAAATGTATAATGATTGTTATTGGTATCATTATTATAATTTTTAATCTGCAGGATGATAAAATACTAAGCTCCCTGAGATCCATTAACCTTTTCATCATCTTTATTTTCTCATCCCAAATCAACCTTTCCGTGCACTTTTTTTTGTAAACTTTTAATTTACCTTTTTGTTCTGTTCTGTTTTGTTTTGTTGTTGACCAACAGCTAAGCTCCAAGTGGGAGAAGGTGAGCCAGTGATGGGTAATTGTATTATGTGTATTGTTATTGGGTGCATGCGCTTCACTTTCTGTCTGTGTGTATAGGCCAGAATTAGCAATATAATTGTTGTTATCCAAGAATATAGTTCATACGCGCAACATTCATATCTTATCATCATCAAAATAAAATCCATTTCTGCCTGAAACACACATCATGTAAATTTAGCACGAGTCCATCTGTCTGGAGTAACTTCCCTTTCTTTGTCAACATAAACACTAATACATGAAGGTAGAAAGTAGCTTTGATTTGACTAAAACTCATCTGGTCAGTTGCTGTCCTCCTCTGTCTGTCCACCTCCCGCCGCTCTTCAGTGTCCTCAGTGGTCCAGATGGGACAGTGTCTGTTCTCTGAGCCACCGAGGCCTGGCTCCATTGTAACGTGAGAGGCTGCTGCAGGCGCACAGGGAGGACAGGAAGCACTGGGGGAGAAGGATGGATGGGAGAGATGAGCTGGCCAGATTGGACGAGGAGACAAAGACACCATGGCTGCCCGAGTGCCTTTCAGGCTGGTCATGGAGTGGCCACTCGAAGCCTCCCCGGAGGCCCGGCCCTCCACTGCTCACACACACACACACTGCTCCTCCACAGCACACAGCTGGCTGCAGGGGACGAGGCAGGAGGCTGGGTGGAGGTGGACGGCTGACCCATCCAGATATACGTTCTGCCATAACCTGCATTTATAATGTGATGGAACTACTCACTCAAAGTTTTTAAAAATTCCACTCTCATATTTTCTGTTAGAGTTGAACCACTCAAATCTTTTGGCCAGCGTGACAACCACCAACCAGTTGGCCGTGTGGAAAAGTTGGCCGCAGTATAACTTTCGGGCAATATTGCCCATTGGCATACAATCACACGTCAAGATTGCTGTGTCGCCCACCTATCACTGTGGCACAGCTGTCACTGCAGCTAACAGTCTGTACCCCACTAATCAGAGCTCTGCATATCTCCACTCTCACACAGGGAGCATGACAGTGTGGAAGTTGAACGTCCTAGTAGACTGTAATTGTTGAAATCAGATTTTTGGGGGAATTCAGCTCGGAGAAAGAGGTGAGGTTACTTCACCGAAAAATTATCAAAAATGACAGATGCAGCAGAAATCTAAAGTGATTTCACACGGTCACTCAGCAAGTGAAGAGATGAAGCTGGTGTTTTCATCCCAGGAGGCAGTTTTTCAGGTTCCTCTATTCCAAGGGGAATTGAGAATGTATACGAGACGTGAAAGTAGCTTGTGATACCACCCCGGCCTGAGACTTCTTGGAATCTGTGGTAACATAGTTGTGTGTGTGTGTGTGTGTGTGTGTGTGTGTGTGTGTTTCTTGTGAAGGGAGTGTGTCAAACTGTCCACTGTGAACTGGCTTTTCATTTCAGGGAACTTCTGCATATTTTATTTCCACATTTTTTATTTTAATACCAAATATAGGAGCTTTATTGAAATGGGTAAGACAAGTTCCTCTAGTTTATTAAAAACAGCATTAATAAATTCAAGTTAAAAAAGGAAATAGGACATAAATAGTTTGAAATCAAGACAATGTGGGCGAAAGGCCCCCAGGGAGAAAAAGGACATTTGAACATGAACAATTCTATAATAAGGGAAATCTGCTGAGGAAGATCATGAAATATGTTTGAAAGCAGCTAATAAATAGATCTGGTGATGAGATTATAATCAATATAATCTATGTTATGATGCTTCTCTGTATTAAATAACTTTAACAAAGTAATGTTATTTAAAATATGCTGTTTATAGTGAACTCTCTTAATACCATGAATCTGTGCACTGTAAAACTAATAAACTGGTGAATTACCCATGAGATTGCACCATTAAATCTAAGGAAAGTCTCGGCTGGTAAACAAAGTCGTGTTTAAACTGGTTGGTCAACACAGACCTCATTTACACATGGAAATAAAAAGCAAAGTAATATTTACATGCAACAGTTCCAAACCAGAGAGGCAGCAGCAGCTAGGTATCGAGCAGCCAATGGATCGTGAACACAAACAAGTTGCAATTTAAAATGTGATTTTTGGGCCTTCGGTACACCTGTACCTTAACGCCCCTAATAGACAAGCATCAAACTTCAGGAAGGTTTTCACAAATGGCAGCTCACCTGACACATGTCCCATGAATGGACTACAGTAAGTAACAGCTGTTGCTGCTCACTTCTGTTGTGGTTGCATTTCAGTTGTGTAGCTTTTGAAGTTGTGTTGTAGCTTCTGTGGTTGTGTTGTAGCTTTTGCTGTTGTGACTTTTGTGTTTGTGGTTGTGTTGTGGCTTTTATAGTTGTTTTGTGTTGTGGCTTTTGTGGTTGTGGCTTGTAACTACGGGTATATTCAACGCAGTCCGCAAGAGCTGTGATTG
This sequence comes from Platichthys flesus, assembly GCF_949316205.1. NCBI lineage: Eukaryota > Metazoa > Chordata > Actinopteri > Pleuronectiformes > Pleuronectidae > Platichthys > Platichthys flesus. Next base: position 11,117,256 of record NC_084954.1, on the reverse strand, counting down.
GCTGGCTTGGTACCACTGCATTTCCGACAGACAGTATTTCCGAAATCTCCTGCTTCACCCCACTCGGTTTTAATGTCTTTCCCCGATGTCTCTCTTTCTTCATGCAGTTCTTATAGAAAAAGTAATTGCCCTTCAACATCTATCAGCTCCAACTCCAACCTGATAACACGCGCCATTATTCTGGAGTCAACAGAGACGCCAGAGAATTTGTAAATAAGTGGACCAGAAACTGGGAGAAACTCAACACAGTAGCATAGAAACTCTAGCGTTTCAGTGGTGTAATTGCAGAGCGATGCACACACACCTACGCACCACCATGAACGCCAAAAACAGCATAGGCCCCTTCAACGTAGAACCATGAATCGGCCTTAAGGCTATGCTACACCGGGCCGATCCTGGATGTAAACATTTTGTAAGAACTGATAAAAAATCCCCTTGTTTTGATGTAGTGACGCTTTAATCTAAGTTTTCATTTTTACAGTTGGTAGAACCAGCTCCTGGTCCCTTGCTCTGACGATGTTTAGGTCACGAACTGAAACTATGACAGTATTATGCACTGAGCTCCCCCCCCCCCACAGCAGAACTGTTTCCCTCAGCCGTGTCTGTTCTTTTTTTTTTTTTGTTGCAGCACTTCCTTGCAACCCTCCACCCTCTGACCACAGTCATCTCGCTCTTACTCAATCTTCATCTATTTATACAGCGCACAGGGAAGAGAGAGTTAATGTAGGAAACACACTCGGCTGTGTTTCTGTGAAAAGAGAGAACAGGTCAGAGAACAGCTCTGGCTGATTCATTGTCCTATGTATGTCCTCTCTGACCACCCATACCCATACTGCTGTTATTTCTACTGAGGTAATTGACGTGTATGCGGCGCTGCCAGAACACATACAATACATTCTGTGTAACCTGGAGGATGATTTTGTAAAGAAAGCCTTTTTTCTTCTACAGTCGTTTTTAATTACTTCGGATATACATTCTCTGATCATTTAGTAAATATCTTCTATCCATCACCGAATGCCAAATCCACAAAAAAAAACTTAAATCTATTCAATTCTAAGCCAACAGCATTACACCATCTCTGCCAAGCGGCCTCCCATTGTCTTTGAAGCGTAATTTATTGTTTACAGTACAAGTGTGAACATTTCTAACAGGCGAGTCCGGTTTCTCAAAACTACATCATGTGTGATTGAGAGCGAGACAGAGTCCAAAAGCTCATTCACTATTTCACTCCACATCCCTTTAGATGAAGTTCTATGAAGATGATATGGGCTGTGGACAGGGTGACAGATCATACAAATTTCCCAAGTTGAGAGAAGGTGTCTTAGATGTTCATATATATCAGATATACGTTTGAAAGGAAATTCCACTGAAAACCATTGAGTCAATAACTGAAACTGTCTCACGGGTTTGTATTTATTTCCCCTGTAATTAGTAGCGGATCACACTGCTGTTCACAGGACTCTTCAAAGGAAACTTTGAGTCAGTAGAATAAAGAGTTTCTGTTTGTACGTCAAACACTGAGGTCGAGAGGTGAATTCATAAACCCTCTCTGTGCTGCCGGGAATAAAACTGAGGTGGAGAAATTCTGGATCTTGTTTTTGTGTCAGTGTAAAAGTGATTAAAGTTTAAAGCTGCGATCGTGTTAGATTCACAAGGATTAATTGTGTTTGTAAAATGATTCATAGTCACAATTTAGTGATCATTTAACACCCACCGCAGCTCTCCTCATTTCTATTGGGTGATTCAGAAACTTTTAACAAACTCTAACAAACACAACTTCACTGTGTTGCTGGTTCCACTGCAGGCAGGTGACGTCAGGACTAAACACCAAAAGTAAACAGTTGGTCGACTGTGTGCTCTGCTATGGTTGCAAAGCTTCCCAAATTCTGTCAAATGAAAAAATATAAATACCGGGACATGACCACAGTGTTGGCGGCTGTGGCTCAGGAGATAGAGTGGGTCGTCCATGAACTACAGGGTCGGTGGTTCGATCCCAGAGTTTTGGAAGTGTCCATGGGCAAGACAGCGAACCACAAATGGCCCCTGACGACTGTGTGTGAGCAATGTGTTACAGGGAAAGGGCTTCACATAACTACCAGTTCATTTGGCTTTCAGAGTCCATTATACAGGGTGAGATCATTCTCGATAGTCAACGACTCTGCTAACTGGCAAACACATTAAAGGGATAGTTCACCGAAAAATGTAAATTCACTCATTGTCTACTCACCACTTTGCCGATGGAGGGGTGGGTGAAGTGTTTGGGTTTTGGAGTTTCAGGGGTAAACAGCGTTGCTGCCAAATCCGATACGATTGAAGTTACTGGTGACCACTAACTCAAATGTGAGAAAAACAACAGAAAAATCCAGTTGAGTTTGAATGCTGTTTACCCCTGAAACTCCAAGTGTTTTGAGGACTCAAACACTTCAACCCCTCGACAATGACGATCCCTTTAAGTGGTTTGATGCGTCTGTTACAAATAATGTTTATTAAATAACCTCATCTACATAATACTTTCATTTCCATCAACATGCACTTGAGATCTTTTAAAAAAATTACGAGCTATTGAAACATGTGGACGTGGCCTTGAGTCGGAGCTGAAGGTGTCATGTAGTCCGTCCCATGCAGATCTGCTGCTGTGAGCCCACTGAAGTGGTTCAGGTGGATCATCGGGCGCCTGTGCTTTTAACTGATCACAACAACAAAGGTTCTCACGGCCCTAATCCTCTTTGGCTCTTATCTCTCGCCCCTCCTCACCCGTCACCCATCTCATCGGCTCACACAGGATCAGACCTTTACCAGCACAGACTTTCTCCTGCCTTTCTCCTCTTTGGCATGCTCCTAATATCCCTATTACTTTCTCTGTCTCTTCCCTCTCAGATTAACTGCCCTGCGCCGCCGTCCTTCTCTCCCCAGCCCAGTCTTTTATTCATTTATTTTTTGATCCTGTTTTCTCTTTCTCTCTCTCTCTCGCTCTCTCTCTCTTTCTCTCTCTCTCTCTCTCTCTCTCTCTCCCTCCCTCTCCCTCTCTCACCAGTTTATCTGTTCTTTCCCACCGAGGGCATCTGGGTCTTAAAGGACCCTCTTCACCCTTTGACTAACAAAAGCTGAGTCACTTTTGAAATGAAGAGCAGGCCCTTTGAATGACATTTGCTAAGCCCCCATTTGAAGAGAAGCCTCAGTCTGTTATCCACAATGGCTGCGGCCCTGTGTGTGGACTGTGATCGAGGGTAAGGCGGCTTCATTCAGGACGGTGGGAACCTCGGCAGCGGTGGGAGACCAGAAGCATTTGAATAACAACTTTCTTCAGCTGTGGCATCCTTAAATCTTTGTGATGTAATTATTTTGAATCCTGGAAACCTGCTGTGTTTCATATTGCCACCAGTTTTTCTTTGGCCTCCCCTCTTCTGTGAGCTGGTCCCAGCCAACGCAGGTTAATGCGGCCATTTACTTTGGTATCAGCAGAATAAATCAACCTTTAAAGGCTGTTAGTGTTATTAAAAAGGCCCCAGAGGGAGCAGCTATGGCTTGTGTATTTCCAGGCCCCGGGTATGTGTTGCAGTTAGCTTTAGATTATTGGGACTTATTGGAGTAACAAGCTAATGGAATTAAGGTGCTGGATTTCATGCACCGTTGCCAAGACTCAGCATTAAAAAGGATGTGTACTGAATAAATAGTGCTCTAAGTAGATGAGATTCCGACAAGGGAGAGATTCGCTTGTCAGAGCAGCATTGTTTGTTTGCCTCCTGAGCCGGTGAAACTGTCAAGTGTGCTGCCGGCCACGGATAGATGGATGGATGGAGGATCCAGAGATTCCTCTTCTTAAAGTGCGTCCTTTTTCTATTTTTTTTTCACAGAAGCCGAATTCGACAAACTCTTCAAATGCCGAAAAGCCAGAGAAAACTTTCCTCTCATATCTAGTTTTCAGAGAGAAAACCCGCGTGATGCAGTTCTGAAAGGAACTGCTGGAAGCATGCACTGAGAAACACCAACACCCTCTTGATGAGCAAAGCGAGGATTTCTATACAGATCTATATTTGCCAGCTAATTACGTACATGAAAAGCAGAATCAAAACGAAATCCAAATATTTACCAAAATAAACTCGTGTTTTGTTTCATTTCTCCGTCAGCCGTGCCAGAACAGAGTCCTCTCCATTACAGATAATTCATCTGATGTTTGTGTTTGTTGGTGGATTAGCTGGGAGGCGTTGCTGTTGGCCCGGGCTGTAAAATGCTCTCATCTGTATTTTAATGGACTAAGAAGCAGTGGGAGGATGTGGCGCCATGCCACGATTTCACACTGAATGAGGGGATCGTATGTAGCAGGTAATCTATTTGTGAGAGTGTTTTATCCGTATAAATGGAATTAGTGGATGGATTGACGACACATTAAAAACGTTGAGTGGGTCTGTGGATCTGTGCTCGAGTAGCCATACTTGATCGACCCTAATTGGGAGTCCTCTGCAAAAATGTTCTCTGTGCTTTATGACGCCGGGGATGTGAGGTGCTTTTGTTTAGTGCGGACAGACTCACAAAATACACACGGCATGAAATCATCGCGGAAAGAGATACAGCTGTATGAAGATGTAAGAAGTGTGCGTTACTGTAAATGAGATGTGAGCGATTCCGTTGTGTGTTTTTTCACAAGAGCGGCTGCTCGTCGCTGCCAGTTTCCTGTTGGAATAAAGGAGTTGGACTCAGAACCTGCAGATTCTTTATTTCCCTACATTTCGCAGAAGATGATTCTCTTTTTCAAAGTTGACAGCAAAGTGACAGCATGCATGTGTCTCCTACACACAAACAAACACACAGAGCCTGCAGATGGTGGGGGTCTCTCTCTAACACGGCTCTTTGTAGCCCTTTCACAGTGCGAGCAGAGGAGGAGAGGGCTCGTCTTCTATCAGGCTCTGAGCGCAGCAGTGTTGACATTGGGATGACACCTAATTAGGTTAGGCCCAGCGCAGCGTATATGGTTAACTAGGCCTGCCGAGGCCTCGGGCTCCACAGATCCCTAGGTGACTGCCACGCCATGGCCGAGGAATGATACCTCCGACTAGCAACGTTGTCTATCTTCTAAAAATGTTGCCCCAACAAACCACAGTTACCCCCGCCCCCATCTCCCTCTACAATTAGCCGGTAAAACTCCAGGAGCTGGGATTGAAGCTAAGACTGAGTTTTGTCCGTCAGTGTTTGTCTTTAATATTTAGCCCTATGTACTGTATTTAATGGAGTGCTTTTAATTGCTTAACCTTTGGATTGTGGTTAATTCCCTGCAGCAAGAGGTCAGAGGAGAGTAGAGGCAAATTCAGTCACGTAATTTAGAATTATTCATATTTAGATTAGAATTTGATTTGACTAATCAATAAATCAATGAAAGTAATGTAAAGACAAATCCCATTTGAAAGAGAAAATATGAAAGTTGATCAGAAGGTTCTCAACAATCCGGAAGTTTTGTCAGATTATCTATGAATTTATTGTGGTGGTAAAACTAAGAGGGAGCGGACCTACTGAACTTTACCTATAATACATTTTTACACAGGAAAACAGTGAATGAATTACTAAGGGCAATCGGTCTAAGTCAAACTAGGCAGGAAGTTGGTTTGTAAAATGTTCACAACAGATGGTTTGTGACAGTTCCCCTCTGAGTTTCAACCTTATTGAGCACTAATTGTCCTGAGCTGATATTTGTGACGTTGTTGTTTTAAAATTCTAGCAGTCTCTTTGGTATAATTGAAGTATAATTATAATAATTATACCATAACAACTCGTAGTATAATTAAAGTACAAAAGTAACCTGATAAAACTGTTGCCCAGAGCTATGAAATGTTGCATCAGGCCGTTTGTTTGCCTTAAAGTTCAAGTGAGGGGAGGGAAAGCTTTCAACAGCATTTCACAGTTTACTTAGGAGCTGTCTATTGACGTCAATTACTCTCTCCTTTAAATAAGTTAACTGTCATTCAAATGTTACCTAGTCTCACTCCACTTTTACCCTTTGAGTTTAGGGATAACTTGTTGATCCAAACAACTGTCAACCAATAAGATTCACAGTTAAACAAATATATAGAGAAAATAAGTTAAGAGTCAGTTGGTAAATTTGCCTCCAAGATCAAGATATCAAAACCCTCAATGCTAATTCATTTCATTAACTGGATGGAAGGATTTGAAAGCGTGAAGGACTTTTCTCCATCTCTCTCCTTTCGTTAACACTCAGAAGAGAATGTTTTACTTTGATTGGTATCACACAAATTAATTCAGTTTGTTGACATGTTAACAAGTTGTATTAAAACAAGTGAGGACTTCAATTTGAAATTTTTTTATAAAAACTTAAGTTGTCAATCAATGTTCTCTTTTTCAAGTTGACAAACAAGTGTTGGACTAGAGGACAGAAATAAGACTTCTCTTGAGAAATGAGTTTGCGGTTTTATGATGGAACTTTGTCCAGAATGGCTTTATAAATAAAACACTTCTAATTTGTCCACTGACTAAAGGGCCGAGAACAGAGGGAAGCTGACGGCGGACGTGCTTGGTTTTAGTTTCACGGTCCCTCTTACTTCCCTCCCTCAAGAGGCTGCAGCTCTGAAGCATCATTAACAGCTTCCTTGTGTGGAATCCCCTTCTCTGATTCCATTTCCCACTTTACTGCCACTTTGGCTGGAAAAGGGGATGTGAGCTGAAAAAAAAAAGAGGAAGTGGTGTGGGAGCATCCTTGTGCTGCTGATATGTGACACTGACTATTTGACTGCAGTTTCTGTAATGTTCCATAGTTTCTGCTTCCACGTGTCAGAGCGAGACCGGCGGCAGAGCCTCTCGGCCACTTAAGGTCACATTAGCTCTTCACAGGTGTCAGGGAATGAAATGAGATCGTTTGAGAGCGGGTGAAGGGAGGAGTGTCTGGGCTGCTTGTAAAGACGGACAGAAGGAGGGAGATGGAGGAGGAAGAAGACGGAGGGGAACAGGAGGAGGAGGAGGAGGAGGAGGAGGAGAGGGAGGGGGTGTCCGGTCATGCTCAAGCCCGGCGTCTTTGAGAAAGAGAGAAGAGGGGGGGAAAGACGCAGGGAGAAAGAGAGGGGTGGGGGTGGGGGGTGGGGGAGAGCGAGAGAAAGGAGAGTGCTTTGCAAGCAGCCACCCAGGCGTCATTACCATGTCAATCTGAGGAGGGAGAGAGATAGAGAGGGAGAAACAGGCCGGCCAGGGCCCAGCAGTGGGGCCGGATCCATATGGTGCTGCCGGCTCTGGAATGAATAGTGAATGGAGCGGCTGGGCGCTGGGCTGCTGGAATCTGCCTCCAAGCCTTTGTGAACAGGATGACCAAAGACAAGAGGGAGCTCTGCAGATGGCCCGGGCTATAAATAGGTAGCTAGTCTATCTCCGTGCTGTCACTCTTCTTGTCGCTCTGCCTTCCAGCTCACCCTGCGCTCCCCCCCCAACCCCCACCCCCACCCCACATATTGCCAGGCCCCTGGACACCATTAAAATCCCCGGAAATAAAAGCCCACGTCGTTCGCAAGACATCGGCACCAGGCTGCGAGTCCCAGTCGTCCCCTCTCGTTTTTTGGTCTGTTTTCCCGCCACCACACGTCTTCAAACATTTTAAAACATTCATCATTCACAGTTATCATTCATTCAGATGCTGGAGCAGTGTGTGTGTGTGTGTATTGTGTGTGTTTGAGCTCAAACACAAGCTGAGGAAGGCACACAGTTGTGTTTTCAGTCCAAACTTCTCGCAGATGGACTTTAAAGTGAGTGATAAATCCGTGTCCAGATTGAGGGTCCTTTTGTCATTAAACTAAGCCTTAGCACTGCTGTCCATCTGGCTCTGTGTGTGTGTGCGTGTGTGCGTGTGTGTGTGTGTGTTTATGTGTGTGTATAAGTGTGTGGACACTGGGACATCATCCGGTAGCAGAAAGCACACCACAAGCCTTCCTTTTTAAGTGTTGCTGACTGTAGCACACTATAAGCTCATCTTCTGCTCTTACTACTCATACATTTACTGTCTCACACGTGTAACACACACACACACACAAACACACGCACAGACACACAATAACACACATGCACACACTTTACTCCCCCCCCACTTCTTGTAAACACATCTCCAAGCCAGCGTGCGCTTTGTCTGTAACAGCCCCAGACTGTGAGCTAACACCAAAGATAATTGTTAGGAGTGATGGAGCTCAGAACCAGTCCTGTGGAGCGAGAGATGACGTCTTTGTGTGTGTGTGTGTGTGTATGTGTGTGTGTGTGTGAGTGCGTGCGTGCGCAAGAAGTAACCAACTAGTAAACAAAGTGAGGCAACTGGCCTGGATGACTTACGTCTGGACCACACAGAGTAACACAGCATCAGTCAGGCTGCTGCTAAAAGCTGTGGCGTCAAGGCTTGGTGGCAGGGAGGAGCGAGAGAGACACACACACACACACACACAAACACACACACACACACACACGGCTCTGTCCAAATTTACCAGATTTCTGTACCATCCAATGTGTTGTGATGTTCCAAGTTTTATTGTTTTGTCCAGCTGGAGATGCAGACCAGCTGTTGGCGCTATGTGTGTGTGTATGTGTGAGTGTGTGTGTGAGCATGTGTGTGTGCGTGTGTAATGACTGTGCGTTCTAAACACCCTTCTGACATGTAATGGCTCTCTCGTGGTGAAAGCAGCCAGGTGCTCACCGCAGGCGACATCACCAGGTCAGCCGCTGATGGGATGCTGCAAAGGCTTGATGACATCATCGGCCTTTTCTTCACCACACTTCTAGACCAGGCAGCTCGAGCGTGTGTGTGTGTATGTTTGTGTCTTTGTATTATTAATAACTGACAATATTAAAAAAGTATTTTATCCCTGCACATAGGAAAACAAATATTCAACAAGCTGTTAAGTAGATGATTCCAGGTGCTGAGGTTAAACATTTCATCCATGTGGAATCGAAAGCTCTTTGGAGACAGTTCCAGCTTTTGTTCTGTTTCTGAATGAAGCCTGACTTTCAAAGATTGAATGTCAGACGAAATGACTTGATAAATACACTTTTAATGATGTTTGCTGTCTTTCTGTGTGGAAAAAACCTCTTTAAAAGCTCTTCCCAGTAGAGGCCCTCCATCTGTTTAAACTCCAGCAGACACTTTATATCTGTATCTCTGCTCCTCGAAGACGTTACAGAGCAGAGACAAATGTGTCTAAAGAGAGTCGGAGTCAGATATTCTGCTGCAAAAATAAAGAAATGCAGAGTTTATCAGCCTCGGCAAGCTTTTTGTTTTGGTGCATGGCAACAGTCAGTATCCATCACAGTTCTGTTGGGTTGTGTCACATCAGCCCAGAGGTTGTTAAATGCCTGCTACTACTGCTGCGGCGTTTATCTCGGAGAATGGGCTATTATCAAGCATGCTCTACACAGATGGACATATAAATATCTCCGCTGTGGCGCCATGACATCACAGACGCTCCATTCGGGTGGAGGAACAGGTCATGTAATTGCAATATACTCTGTCATTAGAAGGGCACAGTATCATTATATAACATGAGTTATTATATAGATAAAAAAAACACACACATTCTTTGCCTGCGTTGGATTTCATGCTGGCATTTTCCGAGTTTGGAAAACGTCTCCCCGGCCACATCCATTTGTTTGACAACGCATCAACTCTGCCACAGATACGCCTGGTGTCCACCTACTCCGACGTTTTAGAGCCGATAAAACAAAGAAGCTTGGAAACGCTGCTGGCTCCATTTTAGTTTGAGAACTTTGGGTTTGCGTTTTAGCAGAAATGAAGATGTTTGTGAACGATAACGTAGACCAGTTGTCTTCAACAGGGGGTCCGTGACCCCTAGGGGGTCCGCGGGGGTACTGCAGGGGGATCGAGACATTTTTGGTTGCTAAGATTTTTTTTTTAATTTCTTTAATTTTTTTCAACCAATTTTTTTTCCACAAAATGTCGTCTTCAGAGACAGAATTGTTTTTATTGTCTTTACATATACATTAACATGAGTCCGACATATTGTAGGGAACGGATAAATTGAGGCAGAAGACGTTATCTTTCAGTCAGCAATGCACACATTCAGCTACACACAGGAGCTCTCTCAAGCTGGGAACCGGTTCACAGCACCTTTCATGCAAATTCGACAGCACAGGCACTAGCCAATCAGATCGCGTTTATGCTCACGTCTAAAGAGCGCTAAGCTCAAAAATAAAAGAAGGCAGACCAAACTCCGTAGATGTTCGTATTTGTACCTAAAAGTTGTTTGTTTGACTTTTTTTGCTTCAATTTTTTAAAAGTTACCGAGAAATAGAAACTGTGCAATGTAAAAAAAAACATTAGTGTTACTGTAAAATAAGTCTGAGAGAATTTTGAGAGGTGTCTGAGCCACCTTTCTAATGTTAGCATGCTACTACCCACAAGGGTAGTATTGAATGCACAATAACAGGGTAGCTATGTTTATACATAGCACTAGGCCCAGAATAATATGAACACTATTTTATGCAATTCATATAGTAGGGGGTCCCTTCTCCTTCTTGCCATCAGTTTGGGGGACCTTGGCCTGAAAAACTTTGAAGACCCCTGACGTAGACACTTGCAGCTGTTTGCTGATTGGGTGTTTTCGGTCATGATGTCTCATCAGGGTCCTTTCACATGACCCTATTTTGTAATTAAACGAAGCATTAGCCTTGGCTAATCTATTACAAACGTTGCTGACCCTGTTGTCTTTGCTGTTGTGCGGTTACGCTGCATTTTAGAATAAAAACAACTGACAATAAGACATGCGATGGAGACGAGCTATCATGAGGGTTAAAGGCACTTTGATAAGCCCTATGAGACAAATTGTAAATATGGGCTATACAAATAAAATGTTATTGATTGATGCGTATGTCCAGTGTAGGTGAGCGGTCATATGATCTGTTTCAGGTGCGTTTGTATGGACGGGCATTAAAACCAATGCAGACCCAAACACTCTTGTGGGCAGTGATTGTTTAAGTTTGACAAAGCCGTTTATGATTAAAATGTATGGATCTGTCCTCTCTGTCTATCTCCATGTCCGTCTGCTGACAGCCTCCGCCGTGCTGTCCTGCTTTAGGGGCGGTGGGGGACTTAATAAGTTTAGACCAAAGCAAACAACCATGTAGATGGAAGGATGGAGGCGATGAAGGCAGAGAACAGGACAGATGGGCCAGGGATCAAGGTCCTGCGTCCCTCTGCTTCTCCCTCAGACTTGTTTGGTTCAGGTCTTCTCTCCGGCGTGTGGAACCAGATGACAGCCAACCTGTGCGCGTCTCTCATTAGGACGACAGATGTCTCCTCCGGAAATTCTTACCATCAGGATATTTTGAAAATCTACGCATAAGTTGTTTTTATGTTCTGCCCACGACTTTGGGTATGAAGTATTTCACCCAGCAGAGCTTATACTGGCAACCTGCCTTTCCCATGACCCCCCCCCCCCCCCCGCGTCCCTCTCCCCCACTGTCACTGACACATGCGCATAGAAAGCACCAGAAAATGACAGACAGTGAGACAGAAGTTGTTTTTGTCTTTTCCTTTTCCTCCCTCGCTCACGCATATGGTCATCCGTTCTGCCTGTCTATCTGTCTGTCTGTCATTACAGTAAATCAGAGGGCTCTTCGGCTTTATCCGAGCGTCCTTCTGGCTGGGACGGCTGCAGCAGATGTTGGAGCCTGGGACAAAATGGATTTCCCCCCGCCGAGAGCAGCTTTTCTTGCCCTCCTTAATGGAGGCTCCTTGAAATGCTAATGCCCCACCATTAGTATAGCAGTGGTCCAGCATAGTGACGGTGGGAAAATAAAGGGGAAAGACCACAATCCCCCCCGACTGCAAAACCCCTTGTCGCCGAACAACCCCTTGGAATCTATACTTTGCTGATCCAGACAGACAGGGGTCTAGTCAAAGGTCTGAGAAAGAGAAAGTAAGTGGGAGATACTTGTCTCACCACACACTGAGTCGGGGTGTGTCAAGGCATCTCATGCACCGGCCTCCTCCTCCCCTCTCCCTCCCCGCTCTAAACCTCCTCTATCCCTTCCTCTAAGTTCGGCTCAAAAGAGGGATAATGATTATCAAGCATATGAATGGAGCGAAAAAAGAAAAGAGAGAAAGAACGAGAGAGAGAGAGAGGGAACCAATTTCTACTTTGCTCCAAGCACTGGCATTTAAAGGATCAGCCGGCGATTCCAAAATTAGGAGGCTTAACTCTTTGAAAAACATTTGATGATCAGCCGCCGCTCGCTGTTATCGGAAAGAATCAAACGGCGAGGAGCAAAGCTGCTTTGCTGAGCAGCGTGTGCCACATGTTTCCACTGCTGGAGGCGTACTGCAGGTACAGGACGGCAGTTGTAGGAATTTGTGTTTCTTGTTTTATGTAAAAAGAGGCTACTTAGCAAGACATGGAAGACGTCTGTGGGTACGAGGGAGAGGACTTTTGTTGAAGTGGCTTTGACTCATGTGTGAGGCTGAAGTTCGGTGGATGTCGCTGCAAAGTAACTTCTGTGCAGCATGTATGGATAGAAGAGGCATTTGACTTTTTTGCTATATCTTGCTTAACCCTCCGCCCCACACACACACACACACACACACACAAACACACACACACACAAATGCACACGCTCGCAGATTTATCTCTGGACACTCTTGTCCCTGTCAGCAGCTGGCGGGCTGAGTCTTGTTTGAGCTTGTGTGTGTACGAATGCTCGTGCACAAATGTGTGTGTGTGTGTGTGTGTGTGTGTGTGTTTGTGTGTGTGTGTGTGCAGAGCTCCAGTAAAGCCTGCTGCTCTGCTCTGCTGTGCTGGCCAGGCCATGTGGCCACTTTAAAGCTCCTTTCTGAGAGGCCTGTGAAGTTGTTAAGGAGCTTCACTACACTGGCAGTTGGCTCTGGGAATCCCTCTGCCAGCTGTAGCCTGCACACACCCCTTCCCCTGCTCCGCTTCCCTCTCTCTCTCGCTCTCTCTCTCTCTCTCTCTCTCTCTCTCTCTCTCTCTCTCTCTCCGTCTCTCATGTTCCCCTTCTCATGCTCACACTCAAACCATTTCTCTGCATTCGCTCCCGTCTCCGTCCTCGCCGTCCGTCTGTGTTTGCCCGCCGCCTGCTCGCCGTCTCTGTTTCTCTCCGCGCTCGCTCGTCCTCCCTCTCTCACGTTTCCCTCTCCCCCTGTCTGTTCCTCGTTCTGACCGCGGCATCTGCATAATCTATGTAGTGAAACATCATTGCGGACCTTCTGTCTCTCCTGGCACCGGTCCGGCTGCACATGTTTTCTCCTGTATACCTGCTCAGATCGCTGGAAATGCACTTTGGCATGCATCACCGAGCCACGTGTGGCAATGATGGCTACTTAGAAAAAAAAGAGTGTGGTATAAAATGATTATAGAAAAAAAAGAGACCAGCTTTACAGGGCAACACTAATTCCACCAAAGGAGACACGTTAATAGACATCTCCTCGGCATATTCAGAATTGAAATGTACCATCATCGCTCTTGTGCCTCCCTCCTCGCGCACGTTCAGCTTTTCCTGCGGCTCACTCACACACCGACAGCGGAAGGTTGCATCCCTCTCTGAATTTGGCTGACCTTTCTCTGAGAGCAGCGAGCAGGTGCACCTGTGTCCTGTTCCCTGGCTCATATTCCCAAGGTCTGCGGTGCACATCTGCTTGAGTGCACTTGTTTGTACACACAAGGAGGACATTTGCTTGTATTGTTATCAACTCCATTTGTGGCTGAAGTCCCCGGCTGCAGGGTTTTGGATGAAGTGCTGGAGAAGGCCAACGTCTCCAATATCTATTTGCTAATCTGCTGATATTCACAGAGGGCCCTTGTAGCAGATTTTGCACTTTGGCACTTTTCATTCAAATCATATAAATCATAGTTATTAAATTACCTGTATTAAATAACCTCTACCTGAATGTAAGTATATCACCATGAAATCACATCACATGTAATCACCGACTTCTTATGGTGGGTCTGGAGTAAGAGGAGATTGTGAAAAGTGCATTGAAAAACGACAAAATCCTCATGCCATAACTAGTAGTGACAAGTTGTTCTTTAATTTCAAGGGAAAAAAGTGAAATAAGATGAGAGATTTCATTAATTTTGTCCTGTTCCTTTAAAATGTTTACTTTATGACTCAATAAGCATCTTCAGATTAGACATGTTCTCAGCCCAAATTAGACAGGACTTCTCTAATTATCAGCTGACATACAAGGTTTGGAGATCCTACCCTCACCTCTTCTCCTTTTCTCCTCTTCTCCTCTCCTCTCCTCTCCTCTCTCTTCTGCTTTCTCCAGAGACGGCCATGCAAGCTGGCGTCTTTTCACTCCACAGATGTCTCTGTTCCTATAGGGCTCTCGCTGCGAGGAGATGTGTTGGCAATCCTGTGAAACACACCTAACATACGCGCCCGGGCAACACACACACACACACACACACACACACAGACACTGTCGCTCGCACACACACTCGCACGCACTCGCAGAAACACCCAAACACACGGTGTGATACTGCTGTTGTCGCTGCTGGAGTCGATGTCTGTGAAGACTCTCTCATCTTCGCTCCCTCACTCCGCCGCTCTTTCCTTTTCCTGTGTTTCAAAAGAGAGACACAGAAAAAGTGAAGAGTAGAAGCAGAAGGTGTGTGTGCACGCGCGTGTGTATGTATGTGTGTGTGTTTGTGTGTGTGTATATGTAGACGCACAACACTTCCTGTGTAACAACCTGGCTTAGCCCAGATCCGCCAGAGCTCTCGAGTTGGGTGTGAGAGGGTTGTCACCACATACCTGAGGCTGGCAGGATTAACACCTGGTATACTCATGAGTGTGTCGGGCATGTTACTCAATGAGCGTCCCCCCCCCTGCATTCATTCTAGGCTTTTGAGGTGAAGTTCTGTGCAAAAGGATCTTGCAGACAGGTGAGCTTCAGTTCTGTGATCAAACCACGGGAAGAAGTTCACTGCAGACTCGAGAGAGGCTGGACGCGGCCGACCCTGACGAAGCCTTGAAGTGAACTGTGGATTCAACAGTTCTATTGGCTAGTTTCATCCTCGAGCGCCTGTTTGGGCTAGCGTGTTGCTGTGTTTTTCTGTTTTCAGCCGTCGAGCTCTGATATGTTCTCTTGTTGGCTGTAGTGTTGTAGAGAGTGTGTGTGTGTGTGTCCACAGCATGGCGGTCCATCTGTCTCCAGGAGAGCAGCTTCCTGTTCTCTCCCTCTCATCTCTGCCACTGCAGGAACACACAACCTGGTCTGACATCCGCTCATACATACATACACACACACACACACACACACGCACAAATACACATGGACACGCACACCCACACACACGCATCTATACCTTCTGTCTGTCTATCTGTCTGTCTGTTTGCCGACACACATTTGTCTGTCCGTCTTTCCGCACACATCCCCATAAAGCTCATCAAAGCCCGTCATCTGCCTTCCTTCTGTCTCTCTGTCTGCCCGTCTATTTGTCTGTCATCGATGGGACAGGGGGTGGCAAGATGGGGAGGGGGGGGGGGTACACACGCAACATTTGGCATACCACAGTCGAAGCTCAATAGAGTGGCGGGGACACAAAATGGCTGCGATAAAGTGTCCTGCCGCAAAATGGCGACAGATGGGCGTGTGGGGGGTGGGTGACGCCAAGTCAAAGGTTTCGAGATCTCTGCGGCCTCTCTCCGGGTTGTGATTATTTTGAAGCAAGAGTGGAGTTGAGTGTTGGGTGGGGTGGGGGGGGGGGATTGCAACAGCTGCCTGACTTCCCGTACGAGACAGTGGAGGCAGCGGATCGATCGTCCTCACCGCTGGCCGGGGTGGTATACAATGATTGTTCCACAGATCCTTGTTTGCTGGAGAACAGCGGTGTGTGTGCAAGCTTAGCATGTGTATGTCAGTGTGTGTGAGTGTGTGTGTGTGTGTGTGTGTGTGTGTGTGTGTGTGTGTGTGTGTGTCCGAGGGGGACATTGATTGGAGCTATTTCTGCTTTGCCACATGACAGATGCAGCCTGTTCACAGCAGAAACGTCAATGCCCACACCTGCTTGGGTGGTGAATGTGAGGCATCACTGACGATTGCCTCTGTGGAGCCAGACTGAGACTCCGACAAAAAATATGAAGAAGGACGCAGGGAACCGCAAGAATGTGAATTATCACTGTGGCACACCATCAGCACTTTATTGAAGATACAAAATCTGGAGGAAAATGGATCCAGAGAATTGTTAACAGACGTGCCTGTAGTGTCTAAAGGCATCAAACAGCAGCATAGGTTCACAGGATATCAGATGGAGAGTTGTGTAGGGTTGCTATATGCAGTCTATAGGCAGTAGAATATGAAATAAATACGCACCCTGCATGTTGCTTCTGCATTTGGATCCAGCCTCCAGCTCTGCACCATCGCGGGACAATCTGTTGACTGTTGATGTAAAGGAGAGATATCCCTGTACCATATCATCCCCGCACATATGTGTCCACCACGCAGTTTGACGATTAAAAGTACAGAGGGAGATATTGAGACGGAGAAAATCACCATGAGGACTCACTTTTTCTGGCACATTGATTTGTTTTAAATGAGACAAACGAAAAAAAAGAAAGAAAAGAGAGAGAGAGCCAGCCCTAAGCGTCGGGGTGTGTTTGACGCAGGTAGGATTATAGGCCCTAATAAGTTATAAATGATAGTAATGGCCATCTGTTCGCCTATAGGGAGCTCCTAGCCAGCTCTGATTTGGCACGCCGAACCGCGGCACGACAGACACTCCTTTGAGCATTGGGCGTTTAGAACGCAGCCACCTCGTGCCTGGGCATTTGCTAAATTCAGACGTGACACTCTGACAGCAGATGCTCAAAGCTAGACTTCAAGATGAGGATAAGTACTGATTTTCTTCCCCCCCCACTCCTCATTATGAAGATCGTTATGAACAGTGCGGTTATGGAGCTGTCCAATGGGCTTCCTCGATGGACAACTTAGAACAACCGTTTAGGATGGAAGGTTGCAGCGCAGGGACAGAAAATCCCCACTCCCCAGGAAATAGACCGCTCCAAGTGGAAAATATGGTTGGAGACAATAGAAAAACACCTGAATGTTGCTCCGCTTGAGCGTTAATCAAGTGACTGCTTTGTCCATGGTAACCGTGGCCTCTCCATCTGTGTGTGTTAGCGTGTGTGTGTGTGCATGTGTGTGTTTTGTGCGTCAGGGCTTTGGTCTTAGCCCTGTGGCAGGTGTCTCATCCCAGTGCAGTGTTTGCAGTCTGGCCCCTCTAAGCACTGTAGCCTGTCTGAGGCAGATTACACACACACAGGAGCAGATGGGTGCAGACCTCAGCACCCACAAACACACAAAGCAAGGCCAGGCCAGCTGAATGTACCCGATGTATGTGTATGTGTGTGTGTGTGTGTGTGTGTGTGTGTGATTATGTATGTATATGAAATTATGCATGCACAACACGTCTGTTCCTCCATCTATGTTTGCATGTACAGTAGCCATTATCAGATTGTGTATGTATTTGTGTGCGTCTCTTGCTCCAGAGTAGCTGGAGACATTAGCGGGTAAACATTCTAATCCTGCTGCCGAGAGATGAGGGGAAGAGTCGTTCTGCTTCCTCCTCTATCTCCCACACACGTGTCGTCCCATATCAAGGCTCGCTCTAACTGGCGTGGCCGGCTAAGATATTCCCCTCGTCCTCCTTAGGTTCGCTCATATCAAAGCAGGAATTACAGGCCCGGCTGGCTAAGATGCCACACTAATGCACCACATGTCTTCTCCCTTATCAGACCTTGTGAGGCCGGGATAAAATGCTACGCCATGCTAAATGTTTAAGTGCCCCCAGGCAAGAGCTGCTCCAAAGCTTGCTGACACAAGAACATGGGTGGAAACGCTCTTGTAAATCCAGACAGGCACCGTAAGGGTCATATATTTTTAAAGCTACGCTCGGCAAGATACTTAGGGAGGAGCGATGCCGTCAGATCAGCGTAATTCACAGAGATCGACTAAATTCAGTTCAACCTACATCCTCCAGTTATAATTACTAATTTGGGTGATGTCATCATGGGCGAGACTCAAGAGAAAGAGCATCGCCCACATACATACATTTTTGAGATGATGAATTCTACACCCAAAGAACACAGTTGCGCAATTTATACTGAAACTTTCCAAATACCAATTTTGAGTCAACTTCATTGACACTGTGTAAAGTCTGTAAGTCAAAACCCTACATGGTCAAACCCCAAACTATAGTATGCTGCTGTAACAGCCTCCTGATTACAGTCACAAGAGCAGATCCAAGGTCAGATACTGATGTTAGGTGAGGAGTGCAGGACTTCCACCTAGTGACAAAGCTGTTGGCTCTACACAGACCTATCAAGGGCCTTCACTCTTTATAAGTGATAGCTCAAGATTTTGTGAAGAACACTTGTTATTTGTCGGTAGTTGGGATAGCGATACCGATGTTCTCATTCCTATGGTAAGTGGGAATCTGACTTCAACGGACACTTTAGCTTAGCATGAAGCCAGCGGCCCCAGGTTTGGTTTCAACGTGGCCATTAGCTGCACATCTTACCCAGTCTCCCCCCCCCCCCCCTTTCACGCCTGCACTCTGTTTACCATGAAGGCAAAATGCTTAAAGAAAAACCTTTTGCGTGTTCTCAACTCCAAAACTCAAATGATCCAAGGGCGAACCATTTAAAAAAACAACTTTTGGATCTAACTGTTCCAAACGAGCAGGTTTGAGACCTTGCTTTGTCATTTTTCTTGTCTCACTTTGAGACTGTTGGCTCTGCTCAGTGATGCAGCTGTGGATTCAGACTGATTTTTTTTCTGGATACAGTCGTTTCACATTGATGACAAGGTGATGCCAGAAGAAACTTGTTTGTCTCAGACTAACGTGACCAGAACTTGCACGCACACATACGCACATCCACACATCCATGCATGCACACAGACGCTTCACTGTGTGCCCCTCACAGCTGGTCTCAGATCCTTCGTGTGACCATGTGATGCTGGTCACACATTAAAAGGAGAATTTGTCAGCAACATGGCTGATGGATGGGACCTTATAGATGACACTGTGGTGTGTGTGTGTGTGTGTGTATGTGTGTGTGTTTGGATGTAGAGAGAGGGAGCTAGCTTTGTCCCTTCCCCAGCTGTGTGTGTCCTCAGGGGCCTGATGTCCAAACAGGAAGAGGTGTCAGATGGCCCAGGGATCTGTCTCTGGGACATATCAACTGGAGAACGGTCTGTCTGTCCTTCTCCTGCACTTACACATACTCATACACTCACAGAGATACACAGAAAGAGACACACAAACTGTCATCCGTCCGACACTGCAGCCGTTTGTCTTCATTTCCCCCAGCGCCCTGCGTGGATGCTCAGTCGACAGCAGCCTCCTTTCTGCAGAGTACGGGCTTGCCTCCTGTTTGCATCTGTTGGCACCTAAACACAAAGACACACACACACTCACACACACTTATAGAAATCCATACACACACCAGTAGAACCTCAGATAATGAGTAATTAGCTGACCAAACAGGTACTGCCTCAGCTAATGGCTGGGGGTGCAGTATTGAATTTAGGAAGTAGGAAGTTGTTAGAGAAGATGCCATATAAGGAGCAAGGAAGGAGGAAACTCCCTTTTTCTAATCATCCAATTGAGTCGGACTTTCAGATGAGGATTTGTCGACTGACGCCTCACATCCTGCACAGCTATGCGATGTCCTTTTGTGACATCAGATTCTTATTGTTTGATTTTACAATTCATGGCTGTCATGTCAAATTATCGTCACTTATCACCATTCCGAAATTCGACGTGGCCATGGTCTGATGTTGTTATATCGTTCCACCTCTGTTCTCCGTGCTTTATTGATATTGTGTTTACGCTTGTGGGTGTGAGAAAGAGGGGGTGTTTTTCTGTGTGTTTGGTGTGAGTATGGGTGTGTATGTGTGTGTTCTGGTGGACGTATCCTTGTTTTGTGTATGTTGGGACAAATTAGTTTTCAGCTTGACTGCTTGTGTGTGTAAATTAGTTTGAAAGGCTATGTAATCACCCAAGATGGGGACTAAGTATGCTGTGTGTGTGTGTGTGTGTGTGTGTGTGTGTGTGTGTGTGTTTGTCTGTTTGAAGGTAGCTGGACCTTAGCCAAACACTTGCCAGGTCCTTTTTAGTATGTCCTCTCAAGAATGAAGCATGCACTTGAGAGAGAGAGAGAGAGAGAGAGAGAGAGAGAGAGAGAGAGAGAGAGAGAGAGAGAGAATGTGTGTGTGTGTGTGTGCGTGTGTGTGTGTGTGTTAGAGTGAGAGAGAGCAATGTAACATGTCACATAATTAACATCTTGAAAAAGTCATCTCCTCTTTCATGCTCTGCGACAAACGAGGAACAAAATGCTCAGATTAGTCCTGAAGTCACAGAGCAGCAACGTGCCGCCGCGCCACAGTTGAGTAAGCTGTGTTAAATGTCGAGAGCGCGTGCAGAGGTGGGATAAGGGAAATTCTTGTTGATGTTTTTTGAAAGTGCTGCGGTCCCAATTCCACCCGAACATCTGGGATGGAACATTGCCCCCGACATAACCCCAATAACACACCCACACTCAACCCTCGTCCCCGAACTTCCTGCTCGCTGGCTGGCTACGTACAGATGGGGCGGTCTAAAAATAGCACAAAGAACTGTGCTGTATAGCTATGGTGAGATGTGTACAGTACGAGGTCAGCACTGTCTGCAGGCAAGGGTTGTCTCTTGAAAGAGGAATCACCCTTTGAACACACTTCTGCTTTAATTTTCACTGAAGGCCTCTGCTCACACAATGGGGCGGCACCATAGACTGCACAGAAAGATGGACGACATGGCAGCGTCTGGAAAGGCTGCGGTATAGATCATAAATCCTGCCTCCTCCGTGTTAGTGGATGGGACAACGTATATTATATTCTTGTTATTATTCTTATATTATCTACTAAAGATAAGAACAGCCTATGTAGCATTGTCAGGGTCTGCTCCAAGATATTTGGAGTCAAGCAAAGAGACTTATGTTCCCTCTGGGAGAATCAGGTGAAAAGGAAGACAAAGAATATTATTAGCAAACCTGATCATGTTTTGTCTCATGAGTTCACGGTGATGCCTTCAGGCCGCGGTTATCATGTACCTCTGAGGAGAACTAACCGATACTCCAAATCTTTCCTTCCTTCTGCTATCAGGCTACTAAACTCAGACAGTAGTCATTTTAAATGACATATTTTATGACGATAACACAACGTAACAATGTCAATTTATGATCTAATTATTGTCTTTTTTTGCTGTTTAGTTTACCTCCTTAATCGTTATCCTGATGTCCTTCATCGACCTCTGTTTGTTTGTTGACCTGTGCTTTTTGACACATCATATTGGATATTGTTTCTGTGATCGTGGGTTAGCTACAAATGAATTGCCCTCCTTGGGATCAATAAAGATGGTGGAGTTTGTATCCCTGATATTTGGGCTTCACTTCTGTATAGTGGGAGAAGTGTAAACACATCTCCCACTATAATAGATCTTTATGTACAATCTATTACTGTGACGTCCATTTGTCTTTGCTAAGTTTGTGAGCTAGCTAACAGTTAGCTCTGTTACTTCACGGCAAAGAGAACCAACTGTCTACATCCACAGTTCATAATCCCACAGAAGAGGTTAAAAAAATGGATTGAGCGAAATCGGGGCTAATGAGTTCGGAAAGCAACCCCCATTCTGGGCTCTACGTTCCCTCAAAGGTCAGTACGGTCAAGATGCTGTTCGTACATTTAGCTGTGAATCTCTGTCGGAATGCAACTGAAAACAAAAGTTATGGAAATTCCACAGAAACTAACGAAGGCGTTGCACTTCAATTCTGGGAAACCTCTTATCGCCATAGTAACATCTCATAACTCTCAACAAACATTTATTTTATAGGGAAATATACAAAAAACTGTGGGAAAGGCCGTCTCTTGCTAATAGAAACAAATCTGTTCTACAGAAGGAAACATTTTAACACTAACAATTCCAGTGTTCTCATACTGACTTGATATGAACATGGATGTATCTGATTTGATATTAAAAAAACCTTTCCTTTGTTTTTTATCTCACCACTCACCTATCTTTACCTCAGTGCCTCCCCTGACCACAGTATTATACAGTGTGTTTTCACAAAGGAGTCTTCCTGTCTGGATTTTATGCGTTGTCTTTATTTTTCCTGTTTTAATTGTATGCACTTTATCTAGCGTTCACCCTTGCATCCACCAACCCATCCATTCCCTTTAAATGTTCCCACACTGGCCATGCTTGAGTTCTTTTCCATTTCACTCTCTCCTCCTCTCTCAATTTTCTTTCTCACCATTTCTCCTCTGTTATTCCTGCTTCTCTCTCTCTCTCTATCTCTCTCTCTCTCTCTCCTCTGATATATTTAAACCATCCCCCTGGGGAGAACAGAAGCCCGCCTCAATCTGGAACCAATTGTTTTGTTCGGTTCATGAATCCAGAACCAAACCCTGACAAAAGAACTCTTGTAAGGACCGCTGTGTTATTTGTTTTTGCCGGAGTTATTTGTTTTTTGCCCGAGAGATTGTGGCGTTATCAAAGTATTTATTGTGCTGCTGTGCTGCTGTGGTGGATGCAGAGAGGGCCCGGAGCCTCGCAGCACATCAAAGCTGTCACATATCTGGAGCAGGGGCCAAATGGCAAGAAATGCTGTGGGCACAAATGAAATAAGGACAAACTGTTCCTGATAAGAAGACACTTTCAAAGTCTCTCGGTGTTGCAGTGATTGCACTGTGCAAGTTTGTGCGACTGGTTAACATTCTCACACTTTTATCGCTTCTCCGAGCGGCTGATTTTAGTTCCATTCACATAAATCAAAGAGGGAACTAATTGGAAAGAAGCTCGGCCTCGCAGAGCAATGATAAGCGAATTATTGATAAGAGGAATTCAGAATTGTTCCTCTGTCAAGTGAGACAAATAATAACAAACTAGGGACTTCCCCTGCTTGAATCCTCATTAGAGTAGTCGTGTGCAGTGGCACATGTGAGGTCAGGGAATTACAGAGGAGAGCAGACTGCACGACGTATATCCCCTGAAGGTCAGCTTGGCTGTGTGTATTCACAGCTCACATAGGTGTGTGTGTGTTGTGTGTGTGTGCGTCAGTAACAGGCTGAGCCACTCGGCTGGGAACCTGTCAGCATATGCCAAAAAGCTGAGCAATGTTGCCGAGGGTTAGCTTAGCGAGTGGAGCCACCTGACCCCAATAGATTACCCAATGACCTTTCCTTCAGATGTCTCGGAGAAGACACCGGCTCCAAAAATACCAAATTCCCCCTTGCCAAATGGCAGATCGATCCATGAGAGTCAGCCACCGCACAACAACACAACATTAAAGCGCCCCTTGTTTGTGTCCCTGCTGGCCATCGTACACTCTCCTCGACTGCCAGCAAGTCCGAACTAAAGCAACGAGAGGCAATTTATTTCAAGCTGCATTACATTCTGCTTAGACTGACTGTAAACAAACTCCCACCCTGGTGTGCTTCTGTGACTTCTTGGCTCCTTGACCTCTCGCGCGTCCTCCTGCGCAGTCAGACTCGGAAACCGGGGACAGGAGGGCTCAGGTCGGGACAGAAGTGCGGGAGGATCTCCGACTGCTCTTAAACCCATTACGGCCACCTGGGTGTGTAGCCATGCGTGGCTGGAAAGATGGCCGGGAGGTGTGTGGGAGCACGTGCCTATATATTTGTGTGTGTGTGTGTGTGTGTGTGTGTGTTTGTGTGTACGAGCCGAGTGGTGGCCAGGAGGAGCAGGCTGTTCGGCAAGATTAGCAGGCTCTCACATGTTGCATAACAGATTCCCCCTCTCCTGAAAAACCTGCCCGCACGCCGCCGCCCGCCAAGCAGGACGCGGTTTCACTAGCGCCCTCTAGACTCACACCGGGACATGCATGCCTTCCTTTACATCACGTGCATCATTTGTTAGCCTCTGTATTTATATCGGTGATGTGTGTGAGAGGGGAGGTGGCCCGGCTGGCCTCCCTGCTCACGCAGGTGGAGTCAAAGCATTAACAAATGTCATTATCCAGACCAGCCAGGAGGTGATTAGGTAGTGTGCTGCTTATGGCTCTGTGTTTAGCGTGGGCCTGCTGCATCCATCCAGGCCAACTGCTGCGTGTGTGTGTTTGTGCATATGGGCCCGGGATGGCTGGGGGCTGTGATCCGATGGGTCCTATAACACCAAATCAAACACAGAGGGAGACGCAGCCTGCCTATTTCGCTGGCATAGTGTGTGTGTGTGTGTGTGTGTGTGTGTGTGTGTGTGTGCGTGTGTGTGTGTGTGTTTGTTAGCAAGGGGGGGTTAAGTAATAAACAAGGTCTCTATGGTGACAACAGATGCAGCTGCAGCAAAGAATGAAGTTGACTGTCAGCAGTAAGGGCCCACTGTGTACGCATGTTTGTGTGTCTGTGCGTGTGTTGTGTGTGTGTGTGTGTGTGTGTGTGTGTGTGTGCGTGGGGGAGGGGGGGGAGGCACCAGCAGTAAGGGCCCAGTGAGACTCATAAACACCAGCAGGCCATGACTTCCACAAATAGACCTCTTGGGGAGAAAAAAAAAAGAGAGGCTGGAGGGTTGGGTTGGGGTGGGGGGGGGGAATTCACACACAACACGAGAAGAAAGACATGTACTCAAAGAATGCACGGAATGTGACGAGTTTACAATCGAACAAGGGGAGTGAAAAAAAAAAAAATCCAAATAACAGGCAATCAATTCTGCGAGTAAATCTAAAACACATTTCTTTACACTGCAAATCCGGAGCTCTGGCATCGGCGCTCGAAGTGTCAAGTCCCTCACAGAGGCTCGTCATCGGCCGTCCCCCCGTAGCTAAAGCGCCGCGCCATTCATCAGTCTTCATCATCTTTCATCATTATATGGTAATCCTCCGCAGCTCACTCCGGGTCTGTCTTGACAGCCCCCCGCAGTGTCTCTTTCTAGGCCCGTTGTGTGGTGAGTGTGCCATCTTGATTCACACATCCTGTCAGCGGCTCGTAATCCCTCCTTTATGGAGACAGAAAAAGCGCACCACTGTCTCTCTCGTCGACGCCTCGCTTCAAGGCCAGGTCTCGGCTCCGCAGCCCCCGCTTTGTGTTCACATTGTCGGAGCACCTCTGCTGGCAGTCCACGTCTCACCCCAGCGTGACCCCCCCGCCCCCCCCCCCCCATCCCCCTTCCACCGCTGCCCAGGCTATTTTCCAATATTATTTATGCAGGGTCTCTCTTTAGTCCTCTCTAAGCTGGCTTTTTCAAGGCTTTTCACTGAAAGGCTAAAAACATACAAATCCCTCCCAAACCCCTCCAAAAAACCATATGGAGCACTATACCTTAATCAGAGCAGTCCCTCTGTGTGTGTGTGTGTGTGTGTGTTTGTGTGTGTGTCTTTGTATGCGCGTGCTCACTAATATTAGAATAATCCCTGGTGATTATGGGAGTGGTTATTAGGATGAATATGGCATCAGGGTTGGGTCGGGCCGAGCTGAGCTGAGCCCAGGCAGTGGTGAGAAACAGATGTCGGTTGACCCACATCTGCCGAGCATGCTGGGACATCGGAGTGTCAGGTCACGGCTCTGATCACCTCCGGGACACTGTGCATCTGGGCCCCCGGAAGGATCATTGGCTCTTTTTGGTTCACAATGTCCAGTGAAGTCTGTCTCACTGCGTCTACCTGTCCGTTTCCCAGGCACACACATACACACACACACACACACACACACATACACACACACACCAATACAAACATTTCT
Source organism: Platichthys flesus (assembly GCF_949316205.1). Classification (NCBI taxonomy): domain Eukaryota; kingdom Metazoa; phylum Chordata; class Actinopteri; order Pleuronectiformes; family Pleuronectidae; genus Platichthys; species Platichthys flesus. The sequence continues at coordinate 11,091,518 of NC_084954.1, read as the reverse complement.
GGCATATAGAACAAGTTTCAGACTCTAATCTCGATATCAAAGGTTTTGGCCCACCTCCCCTCTTGGACTGGGACCCACACTGGTGAAGCCTCAGGAAGATCGAATGAAAACACATGCTGGTACAATATGGTGGTTGAAAGACAAATTGGGTGAAGCTCTGTCAATAGGTTAGATTTAATATCTACCAAATTCTAGTAGAGTAATTTAAATCTAATTTAAAGTCACCTTTTAAAATGTCTTTAAATTCTTTCTCATCGTGTCTATCGTGATTTCATTTGATTTATTTCTTCTTTCTATCTCCTGTGTCTTTTATCATGCAACTCTTATCCCTTCTATCCGTCTTGCTTTCCCTCTAAAGCGCTTTGGCTCAACTCCTGTTGTTTTTAATGGGCTATATAAAGAAATCTGACTTAACGTGACTTGACATGTAATTACAGCTGCAAAACGCAGCGCGCCGAGAGGAATCTGCTATCTGGATAATACGGGAGCTGATTTTTTAGCTCGTGAATATTAAATATTTGTGACTTGAAGAGTGAAAAAGCAGCAGATGAGTTCTAGTGATAAAGTTTGGTTAAGTGTCAAGTTTCTAACACTTTGCCTCCCTGAGTCTATGAATTCATTTCTTCTTTTCTCTTTTTGTTTCTTATTGTCTTTTTCTCACTTTGGTAAGGACCTTTTTGATAATTTCAGTGATGCATTTTGTATTTCTACTTCTCTTCTCTTCTTCCATTTTGTTTTATAACTGTAAAAGAGTTTTATCTTCTGGATCTTATGTTACGTACACACAGAACTCGACGCCGATACAAAATCAACACAATGACGCCATTAGACGCACCATTATGGATCTGGCACCGACTCGTGAAAGCATCGCGAAAAATTTGCGTTGCATCCGGTGTGAACGCAGCATTAGACTTCTTGACCTTTGACCCATTAACCCTCTGAGACATCACATGTGTAAGATCTGCTTCACACCCAAGAGAGAAGAATTTATTTAGATCTCCTTTAGCACTTTACGATCTGGACGTTTGTGTAAGTGGATAAAAGATTTGATTTATGCAGTTTCATTCCATTCCATCACATGTGAAAGAGAAGAAAATGGGTGTCTGCAGTACAACTCGAGGATAAACTTGACACGAGCGCATGTTGGAGGACTTCTGCAGTGGCTACCACTGACAAGAGAAAGGAGAGAAGCACGGATTTCCCAGCGGCCCAAACCAAACATTGTGGTTTAACGTTATAGCTGCATTTACTTGAAATGATGCGGTAGACCAACACTAGGAATCAGCGAGCGCTAATTGGAAACAGCCTGCTGGAGAAGACTGAGTGTGGGAGAGTTTTTCTGTGTTTTTTCTCTATTCTGTTACAATGCACTGGTCATTCCTCCGCGTTCCCATGAGGCCTGAGGGGTTAAGGTCCTAGATAGCTGGGGGATGACTCATACGGGCCTTTCTCGCCATCAGATGACAAGTTCACACAGTGTCATGTTGCCTACTAAGGCGAGGGACATCAATTTTCCCAAGCTACATGGCTCCATGGTGAGACCCAATTTGACAAAAAAAAAGAAAAAAAAGTGAATAGCTACAATTTTCGCTGCCTCTTACAGAACGGAGCAAACTTCACGAGGTTACACAATCACATGTGGGTTGAGTTTCCCTCCGCGAATTACATGACATCATTATAACTCTTTAGTAAATAACATGTTCGCAAACAACTCGACTTCCAACTTCCTCCCACTGTCTGTCTGCCTGTCTGTGACCTTTTCGTCTGCCCCGCTCGCCCTCTCCCTCTCTCTCTCTCTCTCTCCCTCTTCCCTCACAGCGGTATTAAGGCCCATCCTTGTCATCCCACAGGGCAGAGTGGTTTGATTGACAGCCGAGTTCAGCGTCTTGACACAGGTCCGCGCCCCCGTCATCATCGCTGATCGTCCCATGCTGGCCCTCAGAGTGACAGCCGCTTGCGGAGCCATTTACTTCTGGTGCAGCCGAAATCCCCCACCTTTTTCATAAAGCATATGAAGCTTCTTTAAAGACAAAAACAACAAAAATAATATAACAGAAACGAAGCATAAATAGTATTTGCACCAATGAAATGGCTACTTTGTGACCAAAATTAAATTTGTCATTTGTTTTGATTGGTGCGTCGTGAACTTGCCCATCGATCAAACTAGTTTAGCAAAACAATACAATAAAAATATATTCGAAATAAAGTATGTAAGGTATGAAATAAAAATGGGTTTGCTGTTATTTGGATGGCATGTATAATACACATGAATTATCCAGAGACATTGGTGATGATGTTTTATTGTATTTCAGGTGCAGCAGGGACAACAGATGAACATTAGCCAATACAACTATTTTTGTGTTGATTAATGAGCACTGTCCCTATCAAGTGAATTGAACAAAAATAAAAAAATCTTGCTTATTTCAAAAATAATTTTGTTCGTGGACAGACTTGATTCATGCAGTTTTACGACGATTGTCATGTTGTGCATGACACTCCTTGTCACCTTCTGCAGCCCCAACTCCACCAGTTGTGACCAGTGACAGTGAACTAAACCGTGGGAACGAATGGGGGGGAACAAATACACACGTTGATGTAGAGCAGGAATATTTATTTTTTAGCAGCTTTCCTGTTTTGTTAATCATCGCACAAACTCTGAGAATAATCTGGCAACCCCTTGTGAAAGTCCCGTCCCTTAAGTTTCTGCAACCACTGAAATGCATGTCGCCTGTTCACAGTTTGGAAACTCCCAGGCTGCAGTGAAGTCATTTTAGAAACTTTTAAAGTCGCGCCGAGCTACTTCATGTTTGTTGTTGTTGTTCATGTTATTATAGTGTACCTTCTGTCCTAGATGGGGCTTCCACAGGGCGCACACTTTCAACCTGAAACGAAAGCACTGTAATATGACAGTACGGCTATGAGCAAGTTACATAGTGCGTCTGTGTGTGTGTGTGTGTGTGTGTGTGTGTGTGTGTGTGTGTGTGTGTGTGTGTGTATGCGTGTGTGTGTACAAAGACAGGAGGGCATCAGATGAGTACAGACTGTTTCCACCTGCCAGGTGCCTGGTCTCTAATCCCCCCCTCTCCGTCTGATTAAACACACACACACACACACACACACACACACACACACACACACACACACACACACACATACACACACATACACACGCACACACGCACAACAAGGTCATCTCTCTGTGTCAACCATACAATAGTGCTGTGTACCCATCTGGTCTACATCCTAAATACTTCCTCTTTAGAAAGCAAATAAAAAAGGGGAAGAGAGTTGATTTAACACTTGGAGCCATCGGAACAGGTCACAAGCGAGAATTTAAAATCTGTATTCAGTCTACACAACTTTCTGCACGTTTTCTTATTTTTATTTATTATGTTATTTGTGAACCTCTGTCGCTGTGAGGAGCCACCGGGACTCGAGCTCAATCCGTCTTCTTCCCCGTCTCGCCCACTCCTGAAACACTGAGCTCACTTCAGTGACCAAGTTACCTCACACAATACTTTCTTTGTACGATATCAAAAACATCTTGCACCACTGCTTCTCCCAAAAAAAAACGCTTTACCCTCCCCACCCCCACTTTTACTTTACCGTGATGAAACTTATTTCTCTCTCTCTCTCTCTCTCTCTCTCTCTCTCTCTCTCTCTCTGCTTTTACCTTGGCAGTAGACAAGCTTCCCCCCGTGGTGAGTCATATCGCTCTGACAATATTTTATGCCGGGAGTATACTTGCGCTTTGATATGTGGAGGATAAGAAGGCTTTGTAGAGGCAGTGACACCCATCCTCCTCCTTCTCCTCCTCCGTCGCCTCCCACTCCTCTGCTTTTCCTTCCCCTGGGGAGGTTTGGCTTCGTCTGCCCCCTCTGACGGCTTTTATGTCTGACGAGGTTCTGCGCGGCTGAGGTGAGGATGAGGTCAGGCGACTTCAAACGCGACGCCGAGGCACATCGCGCTGTACATAAATAACGATAAATGCAATATTGTTTGTGTGCACTTGAACAAACGCCTGTCCCCCCCCCATGTTTTTGTGATAAATCCAGTAAACCCTCCCATGCTGTGACATAATATGATTTACAACAATATCATATTGTCTGGATGGTGGTCTGCACATTACTTGCTGTGTTTAGTATCACAGTATTTCCCATAAATCCCTGATACTGTGTGTGTGGTTTGATCTACATTGGGATAGCGGAGGAATTCCATGTGGTGCCATGCAGTCTGCGCCGGCTCCTCTCCCCACCTGTTGAGGCTGTGATTAGATACTGTCAACCCTCAGGCTACAGCTATCACATGCAGGTAGAGCGGAGTCAGGGCTGCAGCGCTCCCTTATGCTGCTGGGACGGGAGCGGAGCGGTGAACTCCAGCAACTGCAGACGGTGCTGAAAGTTCGTGTCACGTTAATGAGCAATCTGTCAACAAGTGCGTGCTGCAGGGAACTTGGAAAAACGCAGAAACATTTGAGGAAAGGGAAAAAAAAGTTGATTATATGGCGGAAATCCTCGTTTGAATCCTTCTGCCAACCACACACACACCAAACTTTCTGTATCACGGAAATAGAAAAAGTACAAGGAATTGTGTAGATGCCAATAGCACCTCAACATTTTTAGACTGCCCTTACTGTATAGGGTATTTTTTTCATTACTGTATTCATTAGTTTTTAGCAAATATAAATTGCCTTCTATGCCCTTTATTGTTTTAAATCTGATCCTTTACAGTTGCTTCTTCAAATGAGAGAGAAAGAGGGAAGGTGTCCCCTAACTTTAGAGCAACCACTCAATCCCCACATCCATTTCTGTGTGTGAATACTTCTTTACATGTATTGCTTTTTTTTCCCTTCCACCTGCACTATATTCAATATTACTGTTAAAGGATAGTTCACAGAAAATTTTAAATGTACTCATTATCTATTCATCACTAATCCAACTACCACCAAGTGATGTAGAGTAGGTTTTATGTACAAAGGTTAGTCCTGTGTCTTTAGTTTGGTGAGGTTAATAAGGGGTTATCAGGGGATTTTGCTGTTAGCTAAAAACTAGCGTGTAAGCTACGCCGTAGCTTACACATAGACGTGTACCCTCCACAGAGCCCGAAACCATAAACACAGACTACAAGAGCTGCGATTGGTCCATTTGGTAGAATCGCATTTCCAGCAGAATCCCCCCTATTTTTGCATCAAGTCTTTTCTACGTTGCAGTTCTTTAAGAAAAAGCACTAGCTCTTCAAAATCTATCAGCTCCAGCTCTATCACGATCCGCTTAGTAACACTCGCCGTTGTTCTGAATTCAAGTAGAGACGCCAGAGAATTGGTAAACAAGTGGACCAGAAACCAGAAGACACTCAACACCAGCATAGATGCCTCGGCACCACTAGCGTTTCAGCGGTGTAACTGCAGCCTGACTCACACACACCTACGCACTACTATGAATGCACGGACCTGTACGTAGGCTACGGGCGTAGCTTCGGCGCAGAAGCATGAATTGGGGAAGAACATTTTCCCTGAGTAGAATATGATCATATTGAAATCTTGTTTGAACAGACAACATTTCATTTTCTGACTGACTGTGTCTCTGCTGGTGACAGATGGAGAACTAGCTGGGACTTCAACTCTGCCACAGTTCAGTATTTATTTGTCCATAAACAATGCTGCTACCCTCCGTTCTTACCAGATTGGAATCGAGTTTGTAATCTAGCAAACTAAAGATTCCTTCACCTAAATTACAGAGAAACAAACAAACATATTTTTTTCCGGCAGCATAGACGGCGCAGCACAATGTGATCTGTGTAAGAAAGAAGCCAATGCACCTCACCTCAGCTGGGGTGGAGACAGACATTGCAAAGTAATGACAAAAAAGCTTTTTGCACATAAATCATCTGTGACATCCCACTATAGATATGTAAGTGAAAAAATACATGTTTGTGTAATTTTAGCCACCCAATGCTTTTAAACCTGACTGCTTTTAGCCTGAAGGCACCGTGAAAGAGCTATATATCACGGAGCCCGCAATCTCCTCCACAAGATGGTTCTCGGTGGTGCACTGAAGGGGCCCATCTTGCGAGCAGGGAGCCTGACAGGGAAGGCTTGACCTTGGGCTGAGGCTTGTTGTGGCGCGGCGTCTCTGGAGGGCTCGTCTGGCGGTTGGCTGCGCTCTGTCTGGGCCGCGCCGCTCTCTAATCACCCTGACACTGCACTTACAGGGCTGACAGCTATGGCGCCAGAGAAAGAGAGAGAGAGGGAGAGAGAGAGAGATTGCGCACGTGACAAGGCTCCCACCTTGGCCCTCCACTTGTTCCCTCTCAAGATAATCACTTTCTACTGATTTTCTTGGCGCACACGGATCCCCGATACCTTTCATCCACACCGACACTGCCTGACAAAATATCCAATGGCCACAGCGCACTGACACGCTGCCTTTTACCTTCTCTGATCCACTTAATAATGCAGAGTGCATGCCAATGAAGGAAGCAGAGCAGTGGAGCTGCTGCAGGGGCCTCCACTGTTGATCGATCTGAAACGTAATCGTAAGCACAAATTGTATCCATCCTGTTTTGAAATAATCAGGGTTATTAATAAAGATTAGGGGAGGGTTCTGTGTGTGTGTGTGTGTATGTGTGTGCGCAGTGCAACATAAACCCAAACTCTTAGTTGTGCGCAGGCAATGCTTCATTCCTTCACAACTTGTATCAGTGAGCTGAGGCGTCACAGCCGGCGCCCTCTGCTACTTACCTAATTAGCTCTAGGAGCCCCTGCATTATTAACAGGGCCCTAAATCATTCAGAGGGGCCCTAATACGTGTGTGTCTGTGTGTGTGTGTGTGTGAGTGTGTGTGGAGGATCACTGTGATAATGTCCCTCCCTATTCACGACATGTCAGCCATAATTATTCACCCTGGGAAGACACGGGTCCAGAACACTGGTAATGGCACTCTTCTTATCCCCTCCTCCATCTCCTCCTCCTCCTCCTCCTCTCCCTCCCTCCCCCCCCTCCCACTGCTTTTATGACTGACAAGGTGCGAGATGGCTCAGACACACTCTATAGATAGACAAATAGTAGAGGACGGCCGGTATTGTTCGAAAAGAATGTTCATGTTAAAAAGGTCACGTGTTAATGTGGGAAGATCAGCAGGAGTAGATGGATAATGTTTATTTTATTGTGTACATGGATCTCATTAACGTGAGCTGCTATGCCATTTGTAGGCCTCATTTGGTTATATTACATGTAATGTACTAATCACTTTAGAGGAGTATTACTGCGATGATGGTACTTGTGTCATTTAGCCGCTTTAACCACCGCGCGGCTCACAGTCATGGGTGTTCGAGAAACAGTGGTGCTTGGTGATAAAAAAAAAAAAAGAAAAGTAATTTGGGAAACGAAATGCAGCTGAATCATGTTCGGCGGAGCGCGGTTGTTTTCTCTAGGTTTAGCAGCTGGAAGTGGTTTGGTCCCTTTGTCAGCAGAGTCAGCGAAACCCAAATGAAAAGTCAATACACATCACTTCCTCCCTCTCAGCCAATAGCTGCTGCGAAGGGGCTGATATTGTTCTGTATCAGATGATATTTGGCTAGGCCGGTGACCAGCAACTCTTGCCCTGGTAATTCCACATGTGTTTACTGGAATGTGACTGTTTCCTGAAGCTCTGCAGTAGCTCTGGTATGTGGGTTGAATTCCAAAACATCGCTTTCTACTTTGTGGCCTACTGCACTCCACCACATAGATTTGGTGGAGTATTAAGGAGGAGGTATGTGGAGGGTAGGAGACACCCTCCAGCAGCACAGAGCGTCCGGTTGTGTTACACAGGATGGTTTCAGCTCTTTGTTTGGTTTATGTCAGTGAACAAAGATGTATGACAGTGGCGACATGTTTTTTTTTTTTTCGCATCTGACATTCAGTTCAATTTCGTAATTATATTAGACTGATGGATTGTGAAAGCAAGTGCAGAGTCTGCAGTGAGCATTAATCTGCTAACATTGACAATTCAGTAGAGAGTTTAAAGAGGGATGGGATTTGTGTTTCTCTGCAGCGTTTCTTGTACCCAGTAGTGTTTGAAGGGCGTCTGGACGATAAGATCTTGCAGGTGCATTGTTTTTTGTGTCCGAACCTGACCAGGGTCCCATGTTTTCACCGATTACAGGATAGTGTGGCGTGAAACATCATGCACATAGTCCAGCCAACGTGATTTGTCCAAACCCAGCCCGATCGTCATGAATCCACTCTCTAGTTTGGACTTGTATTCAGTTGTACAGACTACCATTGTTTTGTAAATGCAATATGTTTTCATTACCATGGCACATGTTGACATAGTGTTGATATTAAAATAATAGTATATTTGCAGCTCAAGATGTGTTACATAATAAAACCTAACTGACACGAACCAAACCTTGTTTCTCTGCATTCACCTGAAGCCAAACCAGGCTGGTTGATTGATGGGTCTAGCACCAAAACATTACAACAATAGATGCATAGTAGGACAAAAGATTGCTTTATTGATATTTACATATGAATATTACATTTATTGAAAACATTTTGAGGTATTGTTTGTTTTATTGAGAAAACAACCCACAACCCGCAATTTAGCAAATGTTTCGATGAAGAGCTACAAGCTCTTATGACACAGACGAGCTACAGACGGGCAGTTGCTGTGAATGTTTCTGCATAACCCCGTCTCAAATTATGAGAAGGCCATGAGGCTAAGTAGATCACAGGCTTCTCACTGAAGTTGCAGGATGGAAAATAAAAATTATGTTGAGAGCTGTAATGGGAAAAAGAATTAGACAAGATAAGTCTCAAGATGGTTGGAGAGTGAGAAAGAAGGAGAGAGAGAGAGAAACACACTCCTTTACATCGTTAATCTGGTCTCTCCCCTTCCCCCTCTGTTTCAATTAAGAAAATTACTTTTTACTTCAATTAACAATAATTCACGCTTAACTGAATAAAGTTTATTACACAATCAAGGCGACAACACAGCAAGTGAGAGGGACACACTCTCACTCACAAGTGCGCGCTCACACACACACATACACACACAGTGAGTGTGTAGGCCCCTGATCTGTTGACCCATGTGGGATCTGCGGCCGGGGGAGGCAGGATACTGCTGAGGGCCTGATGCTGGAGGTCGGGGGCGGACAATATTGTTAAGAGATGTTAGGGAGAAATATGTCATCGCACTCCAAGATGGAGGGGCTTCTCTAGCCTCCATCAGTGGCCTCAGGCAGCAGCTTGTATCACAGCGATTAGCTCCCAAACATAGACAATAACACTAGCAGCAGCCTCGTCATAATCGCCATTACCACCACCACCATCACCACAAAACATGGCAGGCGCTCATTTCTGGATGCGTGCTCTTTCATGCAACTACAGATGAGCATTCTGCCCATAAACGTCTTGAAAAACGAAATATGCGACGCATATAAATTGCCCCTTTTTTGCATTTTTATACCAACAACAAGGTGTGCTTTGCCTCAGCCGTGGTTCATCCTCCTTTGTTCCATCCCTCCTCCTCTTCTCCCCTCTCGTTGCCGTCTCTCTCCTTCTTTCTGCCCCCCCTCTGAAATGATTTACGCTGCAACAATTATTGGGTAATCTCCACTGTCATTACTCTTAACATCTGCTCTGTCACAATGCTAAGGGCTTTTGGCTGTGCTCTGCGATAGCTATTCTATGTGCTTACTGTCCTGTGATGCAGACAGACAACAACCCCCCCCCCCCCCCCCCCCCACTGCTTTCTATCTTTATGCGCTATCTGCATTAAAGAGGGATGAAATGGCTTTTATATGAGTGGGAGCGGTGTGGTGGGGTTATTCACTTTTACTGGTGTGTGTGAGTAACAGAAAGGAAGAGAATCCGAGGGAAGAGGAGGGCTTTGAGTTGTAGACTTTTCTGACAGGCACTGCTGAGTTATCAACAGTTCAAGGGTCAGTCGATGATTTTGAGGGGAAAGTTAGAAACTATCAGAAAATAGGAAGCCTTAGAACATCGAATCCTACGGAGCAGGCGAACGATTTTACTTTTTTCCATTGGAAACTGACAAATCTACCACCCACCATCTTGATCTCGTCTTATGCGTGAGCCTGTCCTCTCAAGTGTTTCTGTCTGTCTGTCTCCCTGAATGAATAACAAGCAAACCACCCGGCAGACTAGCAGTTAAGCGGGCTAACCTTTAGCGAGCAGGGAGAGGAACATTCAGAGATTTCCATCAGATTACCCTCTCCAGTTTCCATTGTGTATATTGGCCCCTTCCATGAAACACCCCCCCCACGCAGCAAATTGGAACCATTTGGTATTCAGATAACAGCAAACAGCTCTGATCTGCTGGAACAATAAGCATTTTCCAACCAATCGCCCACCTGGACCGAGCTGTACTGAGACGGGCTTGATAGTCGTCAGTTCTTTCACCACCCTCTCACTTGTGAGTGTGGGTTTCTATTTTTCAGTAGCTACTGTTTCTAAAGTGTCCCTTCTGATTCCAGTTCCTCCTCCCTCTCTCCTCACTGCTGACTGACCTTCGGCGGCTTCACAAATCCGATATCACTAAGGAGTACCGCACGAGATGAGTTCTTGTGGATGGCAAGTCTGTCTTCCTGTAAAAGTTTTCTGTGCACTTATGCATCTGTGTGTGTGTGTGCACACTTTCCAAGCTTCACCCCAGTGAGACGAACTAAATAACATGGGCCCAATACTATGTGATTGAGATGGATGACCTGTTTTTATCATCTCTGTTTTGTATGTATGTGTACGGGTGCATATATGTGCATAGAGTCCCCCAGTGCCGAGGCAACACATTGTGACCCTTGCTGTACTTGGCCACCGGAGGCCATGCTGGCAAAGGCTGAAATGATGATTAAGGACAGGGGGGCTGAATGGGAAAATGTGGATTAATGAAGCTCAGATAGAATTAATAGCCATGACATCCCAAACCAGCAGAGCCGCTAAATGAGAATATGTCGTGGGTCCATCGGAGTCTCAACGCTTGTTTTCTCTTTCAAGGTGATGGTAGGAGTGAAGAAGACAAAGCTGCGGCTCTCAGCTGACTTACCTTACGTGCCTTGACAACAAACGGAATAAAAGCAAGGTTCCTAATAAACGGAGAACTACAACAGTCCTAGAGCAACGCAGCTGCTTTCCAATGCCAATGTGCCCTTTATTTAGTGAATATGTGGTGGAGGCCAGGCTGGCAGATGGGCACGCAGTTCTTCTTTAAACATAATCTTTGCCTCCATAGTCGGACTGGCCATTGGGCACACCAGGACAATTCGGCGAGTGCAACTGCATAGGTGGACCATAACGTTTTTTCTGGCCTTTTTGTGGCAATCATTTGGGTGCCCAGGAGGACATGTTGCTGCCCCACAACTGCGGCCTGTTGTTCCACAGCAGAAAACCTAGCAGGGGTATCTCTCCTTCCTTTATGTCATGGATTCAGCAAAGGACCGGATTCGATTTGGAGAAGGGCAGTTTGCTTTAATAAGGCGCAGACAGAAAGTTGGAATTGTTGAAAATGTGTGGTGAGTTTGTTGTTTTGGACTCTACACACATGTGGTACACTGTTTTCCTATAATTTCCAGTCCCCATATCATTGGATCCTCAACCCACTCTTATTAAACACTAATCATACCATAACCATAATGTAGCCATAAACCAGAACTTTTCCCCTCGAGCGACATATTAAAAAAAGTTATCAGATTTACCGCAGCAGAGACAAAGATGTACCAGACTTTAAGCTCATGATATGGGTTAAGGTCCAGGCAATTGTCCCATTATACTACTCAACAGCCACTTCTGAACCATAGCAAAGAATAACACTATCATGGGCACCCTACAGTTCACCCAGGTTGAGCGGGCCAATGCACAGAGGGCTCGAGTCCTCCTGCAGCGGCCAAGGTTTGGTCCCGGCATGGCTCCTGCTGCACATTGTTCTCCACGCTCTCTCAAGTAAAGGTGTGATGGCCAAAAATATCTTTCACATATTAATGATAATATTATCAGGGTTATTGTGTTAGACTTTGGAAAACAACCTCCAGAACCACAGAAGACACCATACAACTTTTGCAGAGTGTTAATAACATTCCAAGGGAACCGAGCTTCATGTGTAAATTCAGCGGAGTGCAAAGAAATAAATAAAGTTCGAACGTCGGCATGACAATGCAATCCAGCATTTCTTTGCGCTTTCGGCTACTCCCCTGAAAGAAAACAAATATTTCGGAACAAACGTTTCTGGTGGAACGATCTATAGCATCGAGATAAACTTCACAAACGGCAACAACATACGGGAAACTCTGCAAAAGAATCATTTGGTTGCTCTTCAGCTGCCACATGTTTTGCTCTCAGATGTTGGTGGCAGCAGCTGCAAAGAGAACAGATTCAACCCCCTGAAGTTTCACTTTGGCTGTTTGATGATAACAGTTGCTGGACCGACTTGTCTTCTCTTTGATTTTACCACCTGGTTCGTTGTTCAGTTGGTGGTCTTTCACTTCTACCTCCTGCGGGCTACAAACATCCCAGCTTACACGCACACACTCACACACAGACACACACACGCACACACACACACACACACACACACACACACACACACACACACACACACACACACACACACACACACACACCTGGACAACTTATTAGCATGTTAAGTCAGGCACTGGAGAATGGTTTGGCTCCAGGTGGTGATCAGTCATTAATGTGTGATCAGTTCTGCAGGTAAATGTTTACCTTGGACTGGTTATACATTACTAGAGCCCCGAGGCCTTCACTGTAAGTATTTGTAACAGTTTGTAACCATTTCTAAACAGTGATGGATGAAGATAATGTTGCATTTGTTTCTTTAAGAACTGGAACACTAATTCAACAAGCAAAGCAACAGTTAGGGTGTTAAAGGTAAACATGAAATAGAGTCTTTCAAGAGGTTTGATCACTGTGTTTTTTTCAAATAGAGAAATAAGAAAATAGAAAATAATTCTAGGAGACTGCTTGATTATTTTGTTTGTTTGTCATAAACCTGGCTAAGATAATAGTCCAACCACATTGTTTTGTGGAATAGGTGGTTTAGGAATGATAATAGAGAGATTAAGATTAGCACTTAAAATGTTTATAGTTTATAAACTGCATGTGTTCTTTGATCTGATACAGAAGATCCTGTCATCGACCAAAAGCCTGCTCTTCAGTAAAGGTACCTATTGAAAGATTGTTTTAATAAATTATATATGGAGTTAGACTCAAACTCTTCAGTATTGTGTAAACACAAAGCTTAAGCCCTCCCTTCTCTGCAAATATACAGTAAACAACAGGTAGGTGTCATTTTCTTTCTACTCCTCTCCCCCATAACACCACCATTCTTGAGTATATAGAGCTGTGGCTGGGGTTAATGCAGACTCTGAAGGTGAGGGTGGGGTTGGTGGTGGGGGGTGGGGGTTCTGAGAATGAGTGTAATAAGAGAGAGCAAACAAGACTGAAAGGGAAACTGAGATAGTGAGCATTGACAGGATTGTGCTCCCAGGTGGGGTGTCACCCTCAGGGGAGGCAAGAGTTGCTGACAAAGCTGTATACGTGTAAATGTGTGTGTGTGTGTTTGTGGTTGTGTGTGTGTGTTCGTATGTGTGTGTGTCACATGAGAAGGTTTTGGCAGGTTGATTTCCTCGGGTCCTCTTTTCATGAATGAAAGATTATCTAGTTATTGCCTATGAGGAGCCAGTGCAGGTTTATCATAATTATGACAGACGCTTGGTGATGTTGTAGAAACATCCAGTAGATCAATTAAAAAAAGTTTAACTACAGACATGAAATAATTCAACAAAACTAAAATAACAAGATAAGCTCTCTCTGGATAATTCGATCAGTAATAGACATCCGCCGCTTTGACTGGCCGGTTTCTTTCCCAGTAGCTTTAGTCATGCAACAAGTGATGTTGACTCTGTTGCTACCTTCCCATTGTGAAAGGGTGACCTTCCTCTTTCTCCCACTCTCTGTTCTGCTCAGCTCGGTACATCTGTGTCTGTTTACCAGGCTGCCTGTGTCTCTCTCAATCTGAACTGATGAGTGCAACTCACAGCTGCTCCTCTCTTGTTTCCCACCGCTTGGGTTGTGTGTGTGTGAGTGTGTGTGTGTATGTGTGTGTGTGCGTGTGTGTGTGTGTGTGTGTGGTGTCTTTGCGGTGACAGCACCATGCACCCAAATCAAAGACGAGTCTCCCGCCACCACAACACAGCCCGATCACAGAAACAAGTAAAGTTTAGATAAAAGGCGAGCACGTGGGTTCATGTTCTACTTTTATTTTTGTGTCTTTACACAACATGGACACGTCAAGTGTGGACAAGTCAGTGCCCGCACACACACACACACACACACACACACACACACACACACACACACACACACACACCACACGTCCACATCCACCTGTGTCACCCGAGCCTTTTCACCTGCATTCCTGTCTTTCCTCTCCTCCATGTGTTATCTGTGTTGTGTCATTTCCTGCTCTGTCTTGGAAACACTTGGTAATTTGCCAGAATTACTTTAATCATTCATTTTCCAGAATGTTTAGAGTTCATTTTGAGGCATATCCGAGAGGCTTGGTGCTCACTAGTGGGGAATAAAGGAAACAGGATGTGTACAGTTTCATGGAGGGTAGGGAGAGGTGAAGAAAGGGGAGGTTAAGAACTGAATATGTCTCGGGGCGAGTATGGGATACCAGTGAGAACATGACATCATCAGGACAGGTGCTATCTGCTGTTGTTGTCCTGGATTTTGTGTTTGAGGTTGTTTGAGTGTCAGCCTGAACCTGTCGGGCCGGTTTCAGACCCTCAGGAGAACTCCTCAACTCAGGCAGGGGGGTGAAAGAGGGACACTGATACGTTTAAGTTTTAAATACCTCAAATAAACAATTCAGAGTGAGTTACATTACAGTAGCTACACAGCAGGAATTCCCACCATTGTTATGCTCTGTTTTGGCCTTTCTCTCCCTATTCACATTTTAGATTACTCTGTTTTGCTTATTGCTGCAAATTAGTTAAAATACGGCGTTTTCATTCACATTATATTTTTACTTTAAAGATTCATTAAACGTAGACTGAACTCTTTCGTATTCGGCTTTTAATTTTTTTTTTAATAAAATTATATAATTATAACACAAATATGACCATTTAAGTAGAATTTGAATTACCGAAAATAAACCACGTTTTCTCAACGTAAAATATTGATAAAGATAAATGCTTGTCTTTTATCCAATACTTAATCTGTAAGGTCTTATCAGTGCATATCGTCAAACAAACACTGACACCAATGCATCTGTAAAAGGCTCATTTCAACCGATTTTCAATAATAAGTCGGGCTTTAATAATCATATCAGATTAGTTGACTAATAATTTGGTTTTATTCAGAGTAGAATGTATCATAGTTAATACCCAAATCATTCTGGTACTTGTCCTTGTCTTATGTGATAGTTGAACTGAATATCTTTGTTTGTTAAGACTGTTGGCTTGATGCAAAGAGCAGTTGAAGGACTTCACCGTTGGCATTTGGCACTGTTTATTGACATTTCAAAAACATTATATATTTGCTTAACTGTGTAAAGAGCATAAAAATCACATTACAGTCGCGGGACACCTCCTCTCAGGTGAACCTTTGCATCATTGCAGCCTTGCCTATTAACAAACCAGCACCGCTTTGTAAAGAGATTACATTCAGAGTTGTTTTTCCGTCTGGAGTTGTGTAATCAACGCGCCTGCAAACTCCAGAGTAACTTGTGGCCTGTATGTACACATACATTTGCATTCCTGCATACGTTCACACAGACTTCAGGGAACTGCCGGCTTAGGTGGAAGTTTTTCTAAGTCTCCTATAAATATTTCTGTGAAAAACACTTTCTCCTTCAGGTGGAACTCTGTGTGTCGCGTTGCCTGTCGCTGCTGGTGAAAGGTTTCTTTGGTAATTCATTTGCAATTAGGAAATGTAAATCAGACAGGTGCTGCTGGCATCTATCAGAGTCGGTATTTGTTTTACCTAAGGCGTCTCAGATCCTCCCTTTGTAATCTCACGCACACATTTACACACACACACACAGACACATACCCACACGCACACACACACACACACCCACACACGCACCCACACACACAACAAGGTCACCTCCACGTATCACTTAGGGTCTTTCTACACCAGTCTGATGAGACTTTAGAAGTCCTGTATAAAAAGAGAGGCAAACTTTTTTCCTTTTTTTTTCTTATCGGGAAGCAGGAATACAGAGTGTGCCTTGTTTCTGACTGACATATGTTTACTGTGTGTGAGAGAAGAACTGGGATCAACACTCTCTACACATAAGGAGAGCTACAGCTGCTAGATAGCATTAGTTAGTTTGTGTGTGTGAAGTGAGGCAAAGTGTGTGCCTGCATGTGCGTGTGTGTGTGTGTGTGGTGGGGGTGGGGGGGGAGGGGCACACGAGGATGCACACGAGGATGCACACTTTTCACGAGTGCGGTTGTGCGGTGGTGAAGTGTGTGTGTGCGTGCAAGTGGAGGCGAGTGACTTCACACAGGCGTAGTAGTAATGAAGCGTGCCAGTGTGGAGAGAGTGGAAGTTGAGTGTCAGTGGTAGAGAGAGGAAGGAGAAATCTGCAACATTTGGTTTCCAGTATGTCACTTTTCCACCGCATTTTTAATCAACTTTATTAATGCCAAAACACTGAGCGTGAGAGATGAATCCCTGTTTCCCAGATAAAATGGACAAATATGACAAAATGTGCACATTTGAATATTTGGACCGCGGACAGGCAACTTTTAAAAAGACAGTTTTTAATATTCAGATGCCCTCCCACACGCGAAGGCACACGCCGACCACATTGACAAACACATACGCACACAGTGTTTTATGCCACTGGCAACTGCCTTATTCCCACCAGCTGTCTGAATGCATAAAACCCAGGCTTGTTGTTAAGTCTGGGGCTTAAAGCACTGCCAAAAAGAAAGCTGGGCAGGAATAACGGCATTAATTCTGTGATTTGAGCCACTACTCAGACTCGGCGTTTAAAAGTGCTTAAAACTAGCAGCTGGTGTCAACAAGGTAATAAAAGCAGACACAAGGGATCACTCTGCCTGACTCGTGTTGGACAGCAGCACGTCCCTGTTAGTTTAAACGCTAGCGGTGCAGGCAGCGGGGAGACACTGGCACGGGCCACAGCCCGCCACACTGCCAGAGAGAGACGGGGCAGTTAGGGTAATGGGAGATAGTAATTTGCCGTTTATCAGCTCGTGTCATAGAAAATATAATATACAATGGATTGATACTGGCACGCCACGCCCTCCCTGTTCGGCTTCCTGTGCTTTGTTTTCAGGTCAAGCTGTTTTTTCTCGAATGTCTCGAGAGGGCCGTGCCAGTGTGACATCACCCTCCCTGCAAATCTGCCCCTCCCTCCCCTCCCTCTCCCCCGCCCTCTCAGGTGAAAGGTATCATCTTGCCGCAGCGCCTGCCAAGTCAGGAGTTGGAAAACTTTAATTTCCTTGGCGCCGGAGACCGTGCCAGGGCTTTGATGTCCATTACCCGAGCCTTGAAACAAAGTTTGATGTAGACTTGGAGTGAGCGAAGTGCTCGGCGGCAGCATTAGCAAACCCCAGACACCCTATATCATCTTTCTCACTGTCTCTTTCTTTATTACTTGCTCCCCCTCCCTGTTTGCTCTCACTTTCTCTTGTGTGTTGTCTTTCTTTTCCCCGTCCTCGTCCTCATCTGCAAGGTTGAGATTCCTTTGAAAAATCTTCATGGCTGGACCCGGGCCATATAGTGCATTATGATTCACCTCCGCTCGGTGAGCCATTAACTTGTCCTTCATGATGTGGCAGCGGCTTGTAAACGCCTCAGCACTTCAGGACCCTGCTCTTAAATCCACACGCCGCAGTCTGTAAATTATCTCGACTGTCCTCACCACTTTGCACTGGTGCACACCCCTTGTGAAACTCAGCCTGTGAGTCAGCACATCTTACCCTTTCAGAAGGTGAGAGGAAAGTGTTGCCACTAAAAAAATGTTTAGAAAAAAAAAGTTAGTCTGAAGGATTAGTTAGTTGTTTTTTTCATATGAATTTCACTTTTTCTTGTTAAATTGTGCAAAATGCCACAATCTTCAGGAGAGTAAAGATCCTGCAAATAAAACTGTTACAACCCGTTTTGAGGGGTCAGAGGTGGACATTGCTTCATCTTAAGGGGTCAATATCCAAAAGGGGTCAGAACCACTGGAAATGTGGATGTGGTATAATTTTCACAATTCTTCAAATTATGAAATTTGACTCTGTCTTATGAAATCTCCACAGAGCTGTCCGTCAAAGTGGAGGACAAGTGGAAGGTGTCCTGAAGGTTAATGGCTTAGGAAACGCTGAGCGATTTAAACACCATATGGAAAGGCTCATCATCTGCAAGCTGTTCAAGGTTGAACCCATCCAGAGCACTGTAGGATTGAGATAATAGCCTTCTTCACCCAACTGTTGTCAAGCTACCAACCTCCCGTCAGCTGCAGAGGAGCTGAGAGGCGTTAGGACCCGAGACCCCGAGCAACTTTCTCTCTCTCTCTCTCTCCCTCTCTCGTTCCTGTCTCTGTTCCCTCAATCTTTGACTCGTTTTCTCTCATTCGTCTTTTCAGGTACACAATACAGAGGTGTTGTGTGATACGTTCCATTTTTGTTTCTTTCCCTTCACAGCCATTGTCTTCTTCTTCTTCTCTCTCCCCTCTTTCCCTCATCACTTCGGCGTCTCTCCTCTCCCTTTTGCTCCTCAGCCGTACACATCCATTGGAGAGTGGCTCGCCCTCAGAGCCATCTGTTTCCAGGCAGCCTGCGAGCGTCGCTGAAATATGTAGGGCCTAATTAATTCAACCAAATTGTTTTAGAATAGATTAATACAATAATGGCAGCGCATGAAAGGTTATTTCAAGTACACCACTCAGCTAATCTCATCAAAGGGTAGATTTCACTGCTCTGTGCTCGGCGAACACCCACCACCATATAGAACCTCGTATACAGGAAGCCAATCTGTACGTCCTGGAAAGCGTCTCAGCGTGGGTTGCAGATTTTGCAATCAAAACGGAAAATGAATTGTTGGAGGGAACATTGATTAGTACTGGGCATGATAACATGAATAACTGCATGTAAAGTGTAATACAAAGGCAGGGTCCCCCGTGGTATTTAAATCCAGTTAATGTATGGTAGAGTTACATGAAAAGACATTTTATTCGGTGTCTTGGAAGTGGAATGCCGCTGCACCCGCACTTTAAGGAGAGCCGTACAAATTTATCAAACCCTGCATTAATATCAGCGCCGGCTTTATTCCAGCCACAGTGTCCTAGCAACAGAAAGAAGGATCATAACACACAGTATGTACCTGTCTCCAGTAAATTACATATTTTCGCCTTTAAATGAACTTCCTCACCACTATTATAAGCTATTTTTGCTCACTTCGGATGACTGCCGTCTAAACGAGCTCTGACTATAGTCATTTCTTCTGCTTCTTTTTTCCAATGCATAATAATAACTTATTAGCATTTAAGGTGGAATCCTCAGTATTTGTCGAGCCGTGGGGGTTAAAGTTTGTTTTTTGACCCGGTAACCTTTTAACTTTGAGATGACTCCGCCGGTCCTGCCAAGCTTCCAGCTCGCACATTTCCGAAGATGGATCCGTGATTGTTTTTCCTGTGATGGTTGTTCAGCAGAACAGCTGGTGATGCTTTAGATCCTGTGACCTCTAGAAACAAAACAATAGTCGCACACTTGAAAGTTCTTTATAAATGAGATGACAGGGAAACTCATTATAAAGGGCGTCATTCTAAAGTGCTTGGTGTCCATGTTAGGGAAAAACAATGTTTCCTTGATGTATTATTATTTTGTTGTTGTCGTTTGTGGTTGTCTATTGATCCCTGAAGGAGGGAACGTGACCTTCTGGTTGAAAAATGCCTCCATGTACGGTAAGCAGCGCACCCTGCGGCTCTTGTCCTCTCTCTCGAACTTTGTTGTTTGGAGAGAAAGGTTTTGTGTCAGTGGAGAACATCAAAGTGCGATGAGCTCGGTCGTCTGTCTGTGCATGGTGGGTCCTGCCCTCTGCAAAGAAGGCTGCTGAAGGCTCCTTTTTTGGCACATATCTTTAATCAACCATCCATTATCTGTACTGCTAAAACTTTTTTGGGGTTATTTTGATGGGGTCGGCTCTGCAGGGATGACACATTA
This sequence comes from Platichthys flesus, assembly GCF_949316205.1. Classification (NCBI taxonomy): domain Eukaryota; kingdom Metazoa; phylum Chordata; class Actinopteri; order Pleuronectiformes; family Pleuronectidae; genus Platichthys; species Platichthys flesus. The sequence goes on along the minus strand of NC_084954.1, from coordinate 11,071,316 downwards.
CCACACTATAGTTATAAAACACATGCTGACGTTTGCACTGGTCATCAACACTGATCCAGATGAGACGTTTGTCAAGGATGATGGAGCTACTCACCTTTACGCAGTGATTGGTTCTTATCGGTCATGGCCAGACTAACAGAAGGCAAAGTGTAGTCATGGCCAGACTACACTTTGCAAAAGGCAAAGTGTACACTTACTGTCACTAACAGTTCCATCCTGTTGTTGGTCTCTCATCTTACTCTCGACTATTGTTCCTTGTTTGGAATATGTATTTCCGCACAGAGCTAAAACAGTTGTGTGGAATTTGATTTTTCTTATTCTTATTTTACGCGTGTTAAATCTAAGTTTCAAAATTACCTCAGACGCAAATGCATGCGAGAATACCTGAGAAACCCCCCACACACAGAGAGAGTTGGGCTCAAGTCGATGGCAGTTTTTAAAAGCAATTTCTCAAACAGTGGTTGTCTCATTGTGGAGTTAAATTCCTCCTCTGAGACAGAGACGCCGTGCCATCAGTCACCTGGACTAACCTCTGTAGGGAATGACGGCAACAAGCAGAAGTCACAGGGTTGTTGTTCATCAAGATTAATACGGGCTCACTGTCCTCCCTGGAGAGGCCAACTAACAGATCCCCTACTTGACTTCCAGAGCCGGCTCCTATAGACGGCTCTGGTTCATTAACACGGGTATTATGGCTGAACCACTTGCAATTAGGAATGTGTTTAAGACGGAGCCATGCACACACAAGTGCACATACGCTTACACCAGTGTGTGCCCGTGTCGGGTTACACGCTTGCTCTTGCACCTACACACACACAAACACACACACTCGCAGTCGCACAGTGTCGGGTGCATTTTTTTTTTTTAAGAGGAGGAATATGATAATGAACCTGGCTTGATAGAGTAATTAACTGGGCTAAATGGAAATCCCATGAGGTTCAGTGATAGTTAGCAGATGTTCTCTGAAATACATTAAAGACCAAACGTCTTGTAAAGGGGGGAAAAGAGAGAGAGAGAGAGAGAGAGAGAGAGAATAAAAGAGGAAGGATATTGCCACTGTAGATGAAGTGGAGTTTTTGTAAGAAGAGGAACTAGGTCCAGATTTCTTCGGTTCGGCCTCTTGTTTGGAAACAGTGTCTCTATAGGGGACGGAGGAACCAGCTGATCGGAGATATGTTGCTCACAAGAGCTCCAGAGCCGTTAAACAGGAACAACCTCGAGCAAACTATGTTTTTAAATAGAGAGCTGTTTACGAGCAGGAGAAATCTCTGGTGACACGGTTTGTTAAATTTGTTTTTGATTATGTTGTAGAGTCAGCATGTTTCCAGTCAGGAGCTAATAAATGGGACCCAATAAATCCGGACCTGGAGATGTAATAAAGCCTGTAACTTACCAACATGCTTCTTTTGTTGGAGCAACTGTTGTCGGTGACACTGGTGTAAAAATAAGAGGTGCGGTGGAATCCATAGTGTTTCCCATCATATTGACCTTCCAAGATGTTGTTGACTGACAGATCATTTCATCGCAGACTACACTGTTAAAGCTGAGCACTTAATAAACCACCGTTACGCTGGTGGAAGAATCCGGGAATTTGTAATAACTCTCTCTAATGTTGTGAGATAAGATTTTTTTTTAATACATATATTTACTGATTCCTCAGGAAATAAAACATGGATCTTGGTTAAAAAATAAATAATTGGGCATATTTAGTAAACTGATATCTATGAATATATGATGTTTGGTGCAGCTTGATTAGATTTATGGGGATTGTTGGGCCTTGGCAGAGGTGTGCACTTTACAATTCTAGTTTTTTTAGAAAGATTGTGGTTTATTAATCAATCCATGTATAAATAGCTACATCTGAATGGGGCTTTTGATTCTGTCAGTGTCTCAGGCCCGATCATACAAAACTCTTATCATACAGTAAACACACATGTAGTTTTTTTTACATTCACAAGTGTCCAAAGATCTTATATACTGTATGAAAGGAGTTTTCCCAATCACCACATACAGCATACAGCAACAAAGTTTAAATTTTCAATCCAAACTAAACAGCCGGCCTGCCGTAGATGACGGACTCATCTATAGCTCGGCCATTGCCTCGTTTCCAGTGATATCAGAGGCACCAGTGGAGGCGCACTCTTCAGTTAGCTAGCTCGCTAAGTCCCACTGAGAAGAGCCATCTGCTTCCCTGTCTGAACTTTAGAACAAAGACGCCAGGCTGTCAAAGTTTCCCTCAAACAGAGAAATGCACCCTGACTCAATCAGCGGCACACACGTTGAGACAGACCGCCATCAGCGCGTATACGTACACATACTGCGCACACGCACGCTCCACCCACGCACTCCACCCACGTGATGCTCCCTCGGTTTTGGACTTGCTTCCTTCTGTTCCGGCGTCTGATGGACTTTCCCATTCTTAGTGCAATGGCTCGTCTGAGTGAACCTGATGTAATTTTGGATATTTCCTCTTTTTGCGAACTCAGAAATAGTTCCCTGAAAGAAAAGCAAACTAAATGAGGCATGTGGTCAAAAGAATGAGCATGTGCTTCATGCGGCGTGGAGAACAGCACCTGTTATTATTGAGTTTAATGCTGAGTTAATTCCAGTCAGTCCATGTTGTCAGTAGGTGTAAAGCAGCTGCAGGAAGTGTAATAATGACTTCCTGTTCACTCCGCCTTCACCCACCCACTCACCGGCTACAGCTGGCCATGTGGTCCTGCATGGACCAGCTCCATCACTAATGGACCGGCAACTCACACAAACCGGTGGCGCTCTATTCACCCAAATATTCACACTTTACCAAGTTGTGCCGTGAAATCGGAAAATCTGTCTCACGCTCATCCGCATAATCTGATCTAAACTCAGCTCAGTGTACTGTAGGTGAAACCCCGGTGAGTGTGGGTGAGCGTGAACCCACAGTGACCTCACACCTTAATGTATCGATCAGTCAGAGTTCCATTAACGCCGCCCCTGCCTTCGTCTAATCTAATCTTCCGTTTTCTCTTTCCTCCTCCCGCGGGCAAAACCGCACAATCGCACACGAGCAGAGAGCAAAGAAAAAACAAAAACCTGGAAGACCTTTTAACCAGCCTTATTTTGACATGCGTAATGTGTTCCAGAGGAGCACACTTGACTCCTCAGCCAAGCTAATCTGTTTACATTAAGTGTGAAGAATGCCTGAGCATGAACTCTGCTGCCCCCAGCATGAGAGGACCGCTGATATCGAGCTCCGGCACTTGGCCTGTTTGTGTTTCTCGCACAGTGAAACAGAGTGAATTATTAGCAAAGATGGTGACTGTCCATAACCCGGCACGAAGAAACGTTACAGACACTTTGACCTTTGCTATCTGCAGCCCCTTCACATGAGCTGTGAGTTGTGCAGGGCGGTGTGAGCGTCGCTGTCGATGAAACACAACAGTTGTGCGTGCAGATGTGGAACGTTGCACCAGCAAGCTGCCGTTTGTGCTGATGTGGAAGTTGATATATTGCACTTCTCTCTCTAATGGCATTTCCTATTGGCTAGTACCCCTCTGATAAGTTGTGGCACGACACAGACGGAAGTTCTAAATCAAACTGCTGGATCTGGTGTTTTTTTTTTTTTTACGAGCTGACAAAGATCCAATTAAGATTGAAATGCTGTCAGTGGAGATGCTGTGGGTGGAGCGCCGCAGCGCCGGCACAAGTTCTGTGCATTTAGCGACCCCGAGAAAGATGGAGTTCCCTTTGGTGTCTGTAAGCAGCCTGTAAACATGCTGTTAGAGGTTAGCCGGCAGCCCCCCTGGGAGCCAGAGGCCCGAAACACACTTGATACGTTTTATTATTCTAACGACCGCTGCCGCCTCCGAGGAGGTAGGTGTCCTCGTGAACCTCACATGAGGGTGTAAATGTGTGTTGACATGATCCATGAAAAGCCTTTAAATGATATCTGCATATATAAGTGGCGACTTGTGTGCGCTGAATCCGTATAGACGACACGCGCGGCTTTGAACTGTTATTGTTTTTTCCATTCGTCCCACACTTCTCGCACATTTGAATTCACAGAGCGTCCTCGAGGTAGCACACAGTGGTTACAGCTACAATAGATTTGTCAGTGTCTGACCACCCCGTGCTGCCATGGTAACCTCTTTAATAGGCCACAGACTATGGACGTGACATCTGCCACGGTGTGCTCAGCTTGTTTGGTTATTGAGAGCTCAGGCAAAAGCAAAGGCACATTGATTAAAAACAGAAAATGTTCCTCGCAGGTAAATGACTGGTTATAAATTATGTCAAACCGTCAAAATTACTGTTTTTTTTCTAACTCATAGTTTTAACATTTCCACGTTTGGCAGACAGATTTTAACATTCACTTGACGCCGTAGATATGTCAATGAAATGCTCCTCAGAGGTGTTTCGCAACATTTCCTGAATGAATGAACGCAAGGTTGGTTTTGTTTTTATCTACGTCTCCACCCAAGGTGACTTCCCTCCCAGCGAGCACAAGGGTCAGCCCAGTCAGGCGCTTCAGTTAACCTGAGTGACATTCCCAGGAACACAGAATCACTCCACGTTGTTTAACCATTAACACACTCAATGAATCATTCTCAGGGCCTGTATGAGAATGTCATGATGCCCCCACCCCCACCCTCATTTCTACTTCTCCTCCTCCTCCCTCTGTTTCCTCATGCCACTGGTCTTACTTCATCACATCCTCGATGACACGCTCCGGCCGCACGGTGACAAAGTCTGCTTTTCATGTGCTTCCTGGTCGGCTCGGAAACACCGGTGCTGCAAGCGCCCCGGAGCGCCATCTGCCACCGCCCCGACGAGCACATGATAAAGTTAGGCTTCCCCTGGATACAGTTAAACACACACACACATACACACACACACACACACACACACACACACAGATGCATCTACACAAACACATACAGGGCTGGCGGTGCGTTCAATGTGTGAATATCCAGGTGTGTTAAGTGTGTGTGCTGAAAGAGGAAATGACTGCCTGACAGATCCCCTGTTCCCCCCTCAGAGGTTGACACAGAACAAGCGGCCTAGAAGTCAGAGGGGATGAAGGAAACAATGATGAATTGATGGAGGGAATGGGATGGCACTTGATGTTTAACTTGTGAAATATATTACAGAGAAAAAGGAAAAAGTGGCACCGGTGGGTTCACTCACATTTTTAGCATGTACGTGAGAACCCAATCGTCTGATGATGATGATTTCTAAACTGGAAGGATACAAATAGCTCAAGATGAAAAAGAGGTGCATACACATTGAAGACGCTGACCAAGATGTCAACGAAAAACAACGATAACGCTAAAATACTTAGACAAGTTGCAAGGATGTCAAGAGAGTCAGTCAGCATTTTTTATGTCCTGCCACCTGCACGCTCTACCGGGGCTCATCTCTTCACCTGAGTGTTCCAGGGCCGCTCAGGAAAATGTCTGGAGCCAATTTTCCGAAAATGTTCCATCCCGTCTGAAAACTGCTTTAGAGTAAAAATCATTTAACAAAGATAACTTTATGAAACAACCAGATTCATTAAAGAAGAATTCGATTTGTGCGCTGCAGTCGTTATTGGCATTAGGTTCCTCAGATATAACAGTGAAGACAGTGTTGAAGAGGAACTGAAGTTAACTTAAGTTGCCCTGCATCATTCATATATCCAAAGCAGATGGGAGAAGTGAGTCTTGGAAGAGATGACTATCTAGGTGAGGATTCGGCGTCTTCTCTTATTTTAATTGCAGTTTTGCATTAACTTTCCCTGGTTTCAGGAGCAATTATATCTCCAAAGAAGTTAAACGTAACTGACAGTGGTTCAATGAACACATCTTTTCGACTGTACTCGTACTGCTTTCGTTCCCTCTATCAAGATAGTGTGACATTTTAATTCTTTCGCTGCATGATTTTAATGTAGGGAAATTTCCCCCTGCTCTGTCTTTCCCACTTCCAGATGGGAATGATTAAGGTGAGTTGGAATTCCGCGCCGAAATCATCATACTAAGAAATCGATGGGGTCTGTTTTCTGGACCAAAGGATCAGGTTTGCGTGATTAAAATCCTCGCCTGTCAGTCAGCAGATTTGTTGAAATTGGCAGCTTTATCAGAGCACATCGTGCATAGATTAATGTAATCTGATTCCACTTTAAATGCATTTCACCGCCACCATAACCTCATAGAAATCTATAATGACGGCTTTAGCCCCGAACTAAAACAAGCCAAAGTGTCTAATGGAGTCATCAGCCCACTCAGATTATCATCATCTGTTTGGGCTAGCTACCTCTGTGTTCCACGCCCCTGCTCTCACACACACACACACACGCACTCGCACTCTCACAGACACAAACAGGCACACACAAACACACACATACAGGCACACACATCCCTCAGACTCCCAAATACAAGGAGCAAAGAAGCGTCAGGAGATGTTTAATTAAGACAACAGATCAATTAACAGCTCAATTAGCCTGGCTAATTAGGGGCTCAGTTGGAACAAAAGCTCTCTCTCCTTTGCTCTCCCTCTCTCCTGGTGTCTCTCGCTCCCCCTCCCTCTCTTCTCCACGTGCACACACGCACACTCACACCCTCTCACTGGGTTTGCGCACAGGACACGGATGTCCCGAAAACCTCGCTATAGAGCACATAATCCTACTTAATCGTCAATCCAGATTTTGGCTGAAATTTGCCTGGAAGCAAAAAATTCTCTGTCGCTGCCACTTTTATCTGTGAATCCAGGACAATGGTGATTTCAGGGGACTAATTAAAGTAACAGCAGCCTGGAGATGGGGGGGTGGGGGGTGATGGGGGGTTCTTAACATATATTTTTTTTGGTGAAAGTTTGGATTCAATCATTTAAACAGGTTCATTTTGTTAATAATGTCCATGCATATTTATAAACTCACATGATCTTTCATTTATTTCCTCCTGCAGAATTTCCTCCGTCTCACTACAAAAATAACTATGTGTGTGTGTGTGTGTGTGTGTGTGTGTGTGTGTGTCTGCCAGGTGAATCTGGGCTTCCCTCCTGTGTGTATTCTGTCTTTTGGGGTTGGTGGTGGGGGACACTGCTGACACTGACGTGCCTCTGAGTCCACATGTGTTTGGCAGAAGCTCACACTCTGGACCCACCTGCCCAGTCAATTAGCACGAACGTGCTAGTTGGTACACAGCCCCATTAGTGTGTGTCTTTATGAGAGAGAGAGAGAGAGTGAGAGAGAGAGACAGACAGAAAATGTGTTTTCATTACAATAGTAAGCAGATGTGTGTTTCCATGACCTAGTCACATGACTGTAACACGATTATATAAGTAAGTGGTTGCAACAGTTTTTGTCAAACAACCAGCATGACCATTGGTGTGTGTGAACTCTGCCCTCGTCTCCGTCTTTATTCCGTAATATGTGGAACCCGATCAAATCAGCCAATAGGAGCCTTTCTCAACCATCACTATTTTTATTTGGGGTTGAATATTTGCACATAAACTTGTGATCAGGTAAATTTAGCCATAAAAAATATTCAATGATGTGTAAGAGATACAAAACTACAAACAACAAAAATAATGTTGTGTTTAGGTTGTTTGCCTTGTTCATTATTTTTCTGTATTAAGAAAAAGAAGAATCTAAGAAGACTCATCATTATCTATAAAAAAAAAAAAAAACAGTTTCCATCACTGTCGGCCACATCCTCATTGGTATTTCTATACCAGATAAATCAAAATCTCGGATATAAATATGTTACATTACAAACTTGTGGTGAATAGAACAGGATGAAGGGGTGTGTGTTTGTTTGTGTCTGTGGAGGGTAGTGTAACCTCTGGTGAGTTTGAGTTAGATGTCCTCATCTGCCCTCAGCCTGCTGCCCCCCCTCCTGGGGTGTTTGTGTGTCCGAGCTTGGCATGCATGCGTGTGCGCTCTTATGTGTGTGTGTATGTGTGCTTGTTTGTGTCGGGCAGGGTTCAGATGCCTGGTCACCCCATATATCTCCCAACGCAGCAGACAGGTCTGGGGTTCTGTTGCTGATGCACTGTCCGCTCTCATTACTGAGCAGGCCCAGGAGGAGGCCCAGGCTCAACACAACCACCCACCCACACACACACACACGCACACACAATTAAATGCAACTGGAAACAATGGAAGAATCTTCCTAAAGTGAAATAGACAGTTGGAAAAACTGCTATAGCCTGATACATGTTAAACTACCTTCATAATATAGAGATTCATACAAATCCGTCTATATATTGCCCTTACCACACACACACACACACACACACACACACACACACACACACACTACCACAATGGCCCACTGTGCAAGTCTTGTGACAGGATGACTGACAGGAGGACAGGCCGTTAGCACATGACTTCCTTTTTGTTCACACACACACACACACGCACTTCCCCATGTTCCACTGTTAATACATAGTGTCCCAGCTGTGTGCTCTGACTACAACCTCCGTCTGCTGTGTGATCTGATCTGGCAATGACGTCCAGTAGCCACCGACTCTCCTCTTTCCTGTTCCTCTTCCAGTTCCTGTCCATCTGAACCTGCTCAGAGACACGTCCCAGCCTAGTTAGCTCCGTGACTGGATTCTCAGTTACTGAAGAATCCTCTATGGGGAGAATAAGAGGATTTCGTTGTTGTACTCTGTCTGCCTGACAGCTGCCGCCCATGTTTCTCTGTTGTCTCCCCGTCTGCTCTGCTTGAATATGTAAATATCTTGCACACATGTTATACGCACTGACTGGTTCTCTCGGATATTGACCTCCCATTTTGCTGAAGTGATAGGGGTGCGTGTGCACTCTGCCAATAAAGTAAAGGCCAAAAGTAACAGACTCTGTGATACATAAACTATTTCCACAACAGCAGAGAAATCTGTTATTGCTTTTCTTTGTAATAAGAGGAGAGAGCTGGTTAACACCCTGGCAGATGTTGAGCTACAACACAACGCTTGTATCATATCACATGGAATCAGTGCATGTGACCCCCCCCCCCCACTGTACAAAGCCAGTTGAAGGAACAGGCAGTGTATGCAGAGGGTTCACATAGAAAAGTAGTAATGTTTCTGTTTATCTTAAAGCTGCCGTCATGGTCAAGGCTCCAGTTTTCCAACCTTGATTTGACTGACCTGGGTGAGTAAAGGTTAAATAAAATAAATAGAGTTCTGGTACTAGAAATGATTTAGAGAAATGTGTACATCATCACCAACCCTTTCTTATTTCTCATAAGTTTTTAGTGTGTGTGTATGTGTGTGTTTGTGTGTGTGTGTGTGTGTGTGTGTGTGTGTGTGTGCGTGTGTGTGTGTGTTTGCCATTCAGCTCACAACTATGAGAGAGTGTTTCTGTTCCCACAGACCAGGACACTCACCAGGCCTTCAGGCTGTCATGAACCTTCCATTATTTTCTTTCTCATTGTGTGTCATCATTTGTTCTCTCATCTTTCCTCTGCCCGCTCCTCTGCTGCTTTCCTTTCCTCCTCACTTCTCTCTCCTCATCTTAATCCCTCCTCTCTTTTTTCAGCATTGTTGTATCCTGTGCGTTTGCTACAAGCAAGCAAATGTAGAGTGGATAATTTTCGTCCTGTTTACACCTGAATGCATATTCCCGGTGTACGTTAATGGTCATGTGATGTGTGTTTTCAGGTGTGTTAGTTTGGACTGATTCTGGGCTAAAACCTTGTGTTGACAAAGGTTATTATGGTTTTTAAATGTTTAACCAACGATGTAGCATAATCACCATGGTATTGATTGGTTGGATTGTATTTTGGTCGTTGCTGTACAAGGCACCATAAAGAAATGTTCCTGGCAGAAACACGGATAAGATACAGAGATAGGACATGGTGGTAGAGGTTTATCCAAATATGACATCATCAGGGTCTCTTGGGTCGAGCTCTGGTGATGGTGGACAGCGTTGGCCAATTAAAGGAATGCGAAACATAGTCAATTAACTGTATTTGTCTCATTTATTGTCTTATGTACATTTTTACTTGGATTTGACGAGAGGTGGGTGTCAGTTTCCGACTCTTTGCATAGATACAGTACACTGTATAGATAGATGGACATATAGATATATTCCGAGTCACCGGATATTGTATAATATAAAGAAAAGAGACCTTGAACATTGAGTGTAGTGCAGCGGAGCCAGTGGAGGATTCCAGCAGAGGATAATTGGCCTTAAGCCATTCCTCTGGCCTGCTGCTCTCTGAATAATGCATGGTCTTTTTAATGAAGCCCCTTTTTGTTGTCTTTTTACTTCTCTAGTATGTAGGGTAAAATTAGCATACTCCTGTGTCTGCATCTTAATGAGGTTTTGGCTACTAAGGCGTAGTGGTGCTCAGAGCTACGCCCACTCTCACTGATCTTAGTTTAAAGGTAAGATAAGGATAGCGGTAACAAAGGATCCAGCCGCCACACGAGCTGACTTGGACAATGAGGCGTCATCAGAGTCCTTTCAAGATGATGACGGAAACGTTGTCATGCAATGTTTGGTCTGGTGATAGAGGCAGTGGCTGTCAGCTCTGAAGTGGAGCCGTCCATCTGAAGGCCCCAGGAGGCAAGTTATTAGAACTAAGATGTGAGATTGAAAAATCTTACGTGTGTCTTTTTTTTTTATGCGTTTCTTTTCAACCCCTTATTGACAGACTGGTCTCTGCCGTACACAGTCTGTGAAAGCCCCAAAGTATACACGCATGTGAACACTTTCACATGAGGCTTACAGTAAGACCCTCTCACTGTTGCCCAGACCTGAGAGTGCAGTCTTTTTTCTTTTCTTTTTTTTTGCCCCAGACATACTGGAGACTGGAGTGGTTGAGCCTGTCCTTGAGTAGGGGCAGGAGAGCATTCCTCAATCATTGGGGCATGTACAACAGTTCCCTAATCCTACTGTAGACCCCCTTTCATCTACAGGCTAATGCTTTGTGAAGCACTGAGCTGTGATCGGGACCCGGCGCTGGAAGAGCGGTGGAGCTGAGCAGGTCAAAGGGTGCAGAGCGGAGAGGAGGGGAGGGGAGGAGGTGAGAAAAAGGAAACAAGGAGTTGGAAAGTGTGAAGAGAGCGACGTTAAAACCGGTGCTGGTAGTCGTGTGGGTTTGAACAGAATGGAGATGTTAGTGTGTGTATCTGCTCTCGGTGATCTTACGGCGCCCGGTAGATTGTGTGACGTGCAGCGTGGGACGGAGATGGATGAGGACAATAGAGGGCTCTCAGTGTGTGTGGAAATTGATTTGTGAATCATGAAATGGTAATTTCCCAGGTTTCTTTGAGTGCGTCGGCTTCCTTAGGATGAAGATGACAAATTGCATTCTCTACACAAGCAGTTTTTTGGCCGCCGATTTGCTGCTGTTTACAGTAGACTTGCGAGCAGCAGCTAAGTGATTTTACAACATCTGCCTTCATTTGTCCGGGCCGTCAACTCGCCAGCCCTGCAAATGTTGCTCGCTTCCTGGCATTTCTTTATTGACTGATTTATCGTGAGAGGAGAGGAGTGGTAGGATGAGAACATCGCCGGCGACAACAACAACAACAACAATGCCGGCCTAACTCACCACACACATTTGGCTCAAATTCTGTTTTCTCCAAACAGAGTTGCCTGGATAATTAACCTGTACATTAACTTCCCAGCTGACAGGAAGCGGCATGTGGATATGAGCTCAGTGAGTCATGGAGATTGATCCTGACTGCGATGGGATGGCAGAGGCAGGACGCCTCACGTTTTGGCAGGCGATGCCATACCTGTCAATTCTCACATTCTGTTCAGTCTACCAGGTTCAGAGAGAGTCTCATTTCCGAGTTTGGCTCGGGAAGGAGGCTGGCACAGGAACAGAATAAGAAGTGAAGTTACAAGATGCTTCCTCGCTGGGATTGTGTACCGGCAAACTTTCCTGACAGCTTGAGCAACCGACTGGTTCTCTGTGATGGACTGAAGTCACGGCTGGGTTGTTGTTCCGGCTGAGTGTGAACAATTATCATATCAATTGTTAGGGATTGTTGTATTTTGACAGTGTGACAAATGTTTAAATTTATATATAACTTTTCATTTTGTGAAGTAGGAAAAAACAACCTTTAATTTGAGCTTTTTTTCTAGTTTTCTCTCGCCAGTCACTGCTGGCTCTTATTTTGTGTCACAGCCTGTTATTTTGAAGTTGGTGATGACTTCTCGCAGCTGTCGGTGCACAACACTGCATCCTTAACTCCTGGCACAAACCTGTTTCCTCCTGCGCTGGGTGAAAGCCTGTGGGACAACAGGTCAGCCCACCGCTGGGCTCTGGGCTCGGAGTAATGGTCTGGTGGCAGCAGGCACTGGGCACTCTGCGCTGGGCTGGGACACAATAGTGACGAGCTGGTCCAGGCCAAAATCAGGCCAAGTAGTTGCAATCAGTGGTGCATGAGGAGACCTGGCACCGGCTCCCAGTCGCCTCTCCTCTCCTCAGCAGCGAACTGCAGCGATGAGCACTGCCTGTCTTGTCTCAATCAGCTGTGTTCGGTTCTCTTTATCAAGGAGAAGAGAGTCCTGGGTTGTGTTTCACTTTTAACTCAGTTACCTCTGCCATGGAGATTCTACGTCTGTTTTTCTGTATATATGTTAGTTAATTTGTAAGAAGGATAACGCCAAAACTGCGCAACCGATTTTCTACCCGACTTGGTGGAGGTATGGGGCCGGGACCTGCAGCGCCCCTTACACTTTTGTGCACATCTGGATTAAGAAAAACTTTTTTCACTTCCATTAATTTAAATCAATTAGGTTTTGAGACCATTTTTTTCCTATTATATTTCTACAAATACAAATAGAATCATGTTTAGGATTGTTCATCTTCTTTTAAGGTATCAAGGTCATTCTAATGGGTCTAATGATATCCTAACAACTTCTGATAAATAATAATTAAATAGTAAAAATGGAGCGATTGATATATATATAAAGTATATCACAAACGATTTAAATAATTATGGCGGCTGCACTGGTGGCCAGTTTGTCAACTAAAGTTAGTATCTTAATGAACTTCCATGAAAGAACAACTAAAACCATGGAATAAATAAATGGCTGTACATTTTTTTTACATTTTCCTCGTGAAAAAGGTGAAAAAAAGAGATTTGCTTGAAATGTGATCGTGAAAGGAAAAGAATTTGGGAAATAGTATCCTTTCTCAGTTATTATTAGATTACATGTCATGTAGCTGACCACTCAACATTTATGAGGGGCCACTTAGGGGTTCAGTATCTTGCAAAGGACACTTCGGCATGCAGATTGGGAAGAATGGGGTTTGAACCGGCAACCTTCATGTTGGAGAACGCCCGCTCTACCCCCTTGGCCACACAGCCCCCAGTTACCACAGGAAACTGCTGGAACAATATAACTGCTGGAACTATATAATTATTATGTTGTAAGATAAAGAAGATGAACAGAAACCTCATCCTCCTGCTTCCAAATTGTTCCTCAGTGATGATATTTCACGAGGAAGTGTGTAAAAACTCTTAATCTACAATTACAAACTATAATTGAGCTTCTGTTTTCCTATGCGATTTAACTGACGACTGCGTTGTCTGGATGTGTTCTTCTATATACGGCCAAGCGGCACAGCTGCGTTTTGATCTGGATTCACATGCTTTTGGCGAATTGTCATCAGCATGTATTTTTAATAAGGACACCGCTGTCATGGAATGGCAATGAAGGGGACACCTTCAGTCATCGGTGCAGCGCGGATCCCCAGCAATGCTGAATTAACTATGTGAAGGCAGCTGCTCTTTGTGCTCAAACACTTCTGTTGTGTGGTGAAAACAATGAATAATTCTCTTTACACCCCGTATGTGGGTGCTGGGAGCAGGGCAGCAGGCAGGAGTGCCATCCGCGTTTCAGATCAAAAGCCAGGCAAAGTTTAGACCGAACACACATATAGCGGAGCGGGGGGGGGGGGGGGGGGGGCAGGCGGCACTGCAGAGGACTGTTTGTTTGTGTGGAGCCTCCCTGTACCATAAGGCAAAAAAAAAGACAAATGTATGTGTGTTTGTCTGAGTGAAAGAGTGCGGATGTTTACATGTAGCTAGCGAGCGCGTATTTGTGCACCTTCAGAGATGACATCTGTGTAAGCGGCTCACCGTTGTTCCCAGCGTATGGCGCAGCACGCAGCCCTGGTGAAGGATTTGCAGCAGCACACACGCTTTAGGGACGACACCAGATTGTCAGTAGCTGGACGAGCAGGTGGGAGTCACGCGCGGATCTTTGGACACCTCTGGATTTAAGAAAAACCTGACCTACATCATGTGAACATACTGGAACAGTGTTTCTTCATCCGGACTGTGGTGGCACGGAATATCCTTGTTTGTCTTGTCCACAGTTTCATCACAAGTACATGTTATTTACGTTTCTCCTTAATAACATAAGAGACCTCAAACTTGCTACAGCGTGCACGAGCTACGGTCCGTAATGTTTTAACTGTCCACACAGACAGATCTCATAGCCTCAGCTGCAGCTGTGACATGCACTGTTGTTGTTTCCCTCACAGGAGAACTTATCTTTCACTAGTCTGTGCGCCTGTCACTCAGAATGTGTTGCACGCATGACCTTCGTGCACGTGCCCCCCCGTTACTGCCATAGATTTAATTAATTCTGTGGCAGACGCCGACTGTAAGATATAGATTTCTGCTTAATTCTGCCTGAGCCACAATGAAAACAATTAAAAGCCAGTGTAGTGTTGTCAGATGCTGCTTCTTTTCTTGGCATTGATGAATACATATGTTTAATTAAATAAAGAAGAAAACAATGATCGCTGCATAGAGGTATAGATTGTCGATTTTTGTTAAGGTAAAGGTTTCCAGTCTAATTGACCACTCAAAACTCTTTAAAGTTCAAGTGGCATTCACAGAGCGCTTTCACATGCAACATGCAAACGGCACAGTTCAGTATCGCAAAGCAGACCGGAGGAGCTGGGGATCGAACCACTGACCTTCTGGTGTGTGGAAAAACCCGCTCTACCTCCTGTGAAGTTACCCTGCTTTGGAACAGTTTTGTTTTACTGCAACAACCAGATAACAAATTCAAAGTCAACCCTGAGGGAAAATACCCAAGCAGTTCACCTGAGAAAAAATAAATATACATCATTCCCTAATGGATAACATTTTTTGTTGCATCAAAATAGTTCAGTGTGAAACCTCACCATCTCCTTCAGAACACCCCCCCCCCTCTCCCTCTCTCTTTTTCTGTTTCTCCCACCTGTGATATTTGTGAAGCTTCCACCAGAAACACCTTCAGAAACAGAAAGTCAGCCAGTTGGTGCGTTGTCTGCGGGGCATTCACCTGCCTGACAGACACGCGGGGGAAAGGAAAAAGAAAGAGGGAGGGCTGGGGGAGAAGAGGAAAGCGAGAGGCAACTTGTTACCAACCTCCTCCGGTTTTTCCTGTTTTTTTTTTAGCGGTGAAAGTGAGTCCGGGAGCGCAGCAGGTTCAGTAACTCACTCAGGAACATTTCTGAGAACGGATGGAGAAGAAGTTTATTATTAGCCAATATTTCCAGCGGCTCCAGTCAGGCAGTCAGTCTATATGAGAAAATATGGGAAAATGATGCAGTGTGTGTTTACCATGATTCGGTTTGGAGGACGAATCCAATAAAGATGATGAAGAAGCCTCATCTCTGCACCTCGCGAGGCTGGGGCCGGGCGGCGGAGGATTCAGCCGAGTGAGGGGAGAGGGAGCACAGGGAGAGGGAAGTGATTACTGTCGTTAAGTCAACAGGAAATGTTGCATCTCCTTGACGTTTAGTAATGATCGCAGCAGCTGGGAACAATAAAACTCCAACGTTGTGCAATTATTGGCCTGCCTCACTTACATTGGATAAAAGTAATAATGCGCATTATCCCCACGTCCCCCTTTAAAGTTGCACCAGTGAGGCAGCAGAGGCAGCAAATGAGATTTGCTGCGCAGGGAGCTGAGTAGGCTGACGGTTATGATTGACTGGAGGAAGACTTCCTGCCGCGTGGTGTGATGTGACCACTTTCACTCTTTCTTCTTTTTTTTTGTTGTCTTTCCACGCCAATTTTGTTTCTCACGGGAGAAAGGGAAGCTGAAAAAAATCCAAAGTTAAAACAACACCCGGAGAGTGTTGATAGCAGCTTGGATTCGTGACAGACAGAAACCACAAGCATTCACTGTTGACCACATGACTGACAGAGAGAGGCAGACTACAAGACAGACATCAAATTATTCCCACTTTTCCCATTCATCTTGTTTGTACTTATTTGTTTATTACATAGTAATGTGTAAACAAAGTAAGATTCAGAATTAATAAAGTCTGGCCTAGCACAGGGTTTTCTGCTGGGTCTTAAAAAGTCTTAAATTCAATAACCATGATTTTGGGCCTTAAAAGGCCTAAATAATTTTGTTAAAATATTACGTACAAGGTCTTAGAATAAATCTCTGTCCCCTTGGCATGGCAAGTTCGGCCGTATTCCCTTATATCCATCATGTTTCAATCATTATGCTCCTAAAAAGTCTTAGATTGAACTTGTTGAAAGCTGCAGAAAGCCTTTAGTACAACCTTCACTGACAATATTGTACTTTTATGGTATTAATACTATATACATAATTGCATGCATACCAATACAGCCAATTTATATTTTGTAATGCAAGGAATATTTACAAAAAGGAAAATAAAGTAACCTGTCACAGTTTGCTGGACACGGAGTAAACTGTTTCTGTGGAGTCGGTATAGAATATTAATTAGGATTAAAATAAATCATCCGTTCTGTTTCAGAATCTACAACAACTCCATAAATGCATTAATCTATGATTTGTTTCTATACTATTCTGTATTTTCCATTCATCCTAATCTTGCTGTGTTGATCATTTATTTATATTATTATTCGTTGGTGATCACGCTCTTCTAATTAGAGTTATCAGTGTTTAAACAGTTTGTGGTTCATTCCCATTCACGGAAATAAAACGTGTATTTGAATGAGAGAGAGGGAGAGATAGAGAGAGAGAGAGATGGAGACTCTAAAGTATCATCTTCCATTTTTAATTGAGGCCTACAGATGTCAGATCGCTTTGACCTTTCTGTTGTGTGTGTGTGTGCGTGCATGAATTTGAGGAGCATATAACCGGTTGAATATTAATGATTGATAGGTCTGGCGTGGCCGTGCATAAATATCAAGGGTACGTTTGTTCTATGAAGGGCATTATCTCCTCTCCTCTCTTCTCTTCTCTTCTCTTCTCTTCTCTTCTCTTCTCTTCTCTTCTCTTCTCCTCTCTTCTCGTTCTGCACAGAAGAAGAGGTGAAGCAAGCGACGATGAGAGGGTCATGCCTTGAGCTGAGAAGCTTTTTATTTGTTTAAATTGCTTCTCCGTTCTCCGTTCCATCCTCAGCATCCTCCCTGGTGAGTAACTAGAATATATTGCTCAGGGCTGCAGTGACACAGCTCGGGAGCACCACAACCTTCACATCGCAGAAAGACGCCTTGCCTTCCGAAAAAAAGGAAACAATAGTTTAAAAATCTTGAGGGTTTCCTGTTGGGTCGATGTTCCAAGAACAAAAGAAAAATCCTCGCTCAGTAGAAAAGAAGTACAGTCAGATTGCCTTCTGAGAAACTCCTCTGATACTTGTAGGTGCAGCGGGTGTGCGGTTGCTCGTGTGTGTCTTCTGGGATATTCTCACCTTTTGTAGGGCCTTTGAAGGAAGTTATCAAACCCTTGCTCTTCTCATCTCCTCCGGCCCCAGCGCGCTCTGCTCCTCCGCAGGTGGTTTCCCCTCCGGTCCCTTCGCTCTCTTCTCTCGCTCGCGGTTGCCCACACCTTCTTCACCCTTACCTCAGGAAAGACATGCACCGTTACACCGCCGGCTTCAAATAGTTTCCCTTTAACTCATCGAAATAGGCCGCGCAATGGGTACATTTATAGCATCCCGCTCCCCTTTGCTCGCTCACGCCTCAAAGCAGCAGTGCGTAGACGTTAAAGAGAAAAGAGTGGGTGCTGGCGATGAGGTTTATTTCTTCTAGGGTGGTACTACTTGTTGTGACTCATGCCAGCGTGTTACTTCTGTATGATAATGGTGGAGAAAGAGTTCACGTTCAGTGGGAGGCTTTGGGAAATCACCACTTCCTCTCGTTGCTACAGGTTTGAACTGCTAGCATCTACACTGGTAAACGCGCTAGCAACTTCCCTCCACCGGTCACATCGTTTCATATGGTGTGATAATGTGGGTTTCGGGCAGATATTGCTGGGTTTGCACGGTTGCATGATAGACATGGCTGCCAAAATGGCTTATTGCCACTGTCCTTCCCATGCCTGATAAAACGAGCCACAAAAATCTCACCACTTGGATATTTTCATCAGTTTATAAGCAACATGCCAATCACTCCCCGGTCCCACTTTGTCGTCTCTCTTACCAGTCAGAGAGTGAGACCGAGCGGGAAGCGGCAAACTCCTGTAAACGCGTCTCCTTGTTGCTGTTTCTCTCGCCCCTCTCTCCCAAAGTTTTTCCTCTCTCTGGCTGGGTGGCTGCAGGTTTCCAAACAAACTAGCTGAAACATGTTGTCTGTGAGTCCGTCCATCCAGCCCTCCTGCTGGGCACCAAAGCTGCCATCCACAATGTAAGCAGGTGGCGCTGGCATCCCAGGGAGAATGGGCAGAGCGTGTGGGCGTCACACAGGCGACGCCAATCCAAAATTCCCAGCTGACCTCCAAACCAAGGCTACGGCTGTGTTCGCCAATCTCAGACAAACGCTAGTTTTTGTTTGTCTGCGTGAATCGTGCTATTGTGCCGTTCTATCTCCAGCTGCAATAATCTAGTTTTCTATATTTTTGCGCTTCTCTTCGTTGAAACCTCTTTCTCTTTGTCTCAGTCTGTCTCTCTCTCTCTCTGTGTTTGCTTTGTGGGGGTGCTGTTTAACCGAGTGGGACTCGCAGTAGGCCCCAGGCCAGCCGCCTTCGGTTGGACGTTAATAAACGGAACAGGAGTGGGCACATCTTATGAAGCTGGCCATGCTGTCAACTGATTTTCATCTGGTGTGTGTGTGTGTGTGTGTGTGTGTGGGTGTGTGTATGTGTGTGTATGTGTGTGTGTGTGTGTGTGTGTGTGTGTGTGACAACAGGTGCAGACCAGATCTCAATACACTGACAAAATACAGACTCTGCTGTGCCAACACAGGTGATTTCCACACAGAAAGGGAAACACACACACACACACACAAACACACATCCTCTCCTCTTTCTGTAGCCTTTTTTACTTTCCTTCCATTCAGACGCAGAGAACGCCTTCAGACCTAAATGACAGTTTGATTACTTAGATTATCCGGAGAGTTCGAACCCTCTCTCCAATGGGGTTTCTCATTCGTAAATAATAAATCATTGCCTTTGAGCTGACGACATAAAACCAGTCTGATAGACAAACAAGGAAACACCTGTCACACACAGCCCTCAGTCAAACAACTCACTCGTGAGCAACGCACACACACCCAGTGGAAGGTCTGAGTGACAACATCCTGTTCCTCTCTGGTTGTCAACAGGCCTGAAGCCACAACAGTACAAGCCTGTGTGTTCATTAGAATAGTACCTGTCTGGGGCTCCCTCAGCCACCTGGCTTTTCAAACACAAGCAACTAGCACTCCTAATCTCCCTTTCTATATGCCACAGGCAGACAAGATCCAAAGCGGCGTCGAGACAACAAAACCAAACATCGCGGCGTTCCCAAATGTCACATTATTGTGCGTCGTACGCGGACAGAAGCTAACGAGACGGGGAGACGGGAACGTGATTCTCCTTGGAGAGAGACAATTTTCGCTGTCCAAAAATAACAAAGAACAAAGGCGGGTAAATGAGTGAGTTTTTGAGCACCGGCTAGCGGGCTTTGGCAGCACCGGCCAGGCGGGAGGGGAGGGAGAGACAGGGAGCGCTCGCTAGCGGTCCGTCCACACATCTGTCCACGCAGCACGGGGTGGGTTCCAGCGACACCCACAGAAACAGGCTTAACCTTCTCTTCCCCCCACCACCTGTTCATTACTATGGGCCCCCCCGCCGAGCCAGCACCACTCTGCTCTTCTCCTCTCACCCGCTCCCTTGTTCTTGTTCTCTCTCTGACAGTCGCCACTCGTTCCAGTTCTCTCTTTGTTATCCTGCCGTTTTTTTTTTTTTCCTACCCAATCTCTCCCTCTTCTCGTATTTTTGCGTTTCCTTTTTAATTTCTCAGCAGTGCAGCGTTATCTCTCGCTTCTCTCCATCGCTTCCCAATGAGCCCTTAAGTCAAAGTAAAAAAATCCGTGCGGGCGGATAGAAGGACGGTCTCTCTCGAGCAGGAAGGGGTCCTCAGACGGGTTGATTCAACCAGTACGAAGGAGAAAGAAATGTCTGGTCATACGTGGAGAGAGGAGAAAAAGAGGCTTTTGATGAATAGCCTGTGAAAGTGCATCAGTCTACCCACATCTTCAAACCCCCTGGTGCCTCTTGTCTGCTTTCAGACCCATTTTTCTCCACATTGTTGGTAATTTGAGCATTCTCGCCCATGGCATCATTCATAGTTGGCCCATTTAAATCCCCTTAGAAATTCAATTTGGAGAAAGGAAATGACAAGATTTAGCTTATTGAGGTATGCCAGAACATCCATGAAAAACAGACATGGGAATATGTGAGATTGCATGAGCGTCATCGTTGTTCCCCCTTTTGTTATTGCGTGCGGATTATAATATCTTATCTAGCCAAGGTGAAACATCAAGCACAAGTGTCACTGAAACTGGACGGGAAATAACTTAGAATTTTTTTTAATCAAAGCAGCCGTCACATTGCTGTAAAGTGGAATTCATATTTTCTATATCATCATTTCTGTTCAGAAACAACAAAAGAAGGGGGAAAAAAAAGCAAAAGCACCCGTGGCCTCTCATATGGTACCTCAGCGAGAGCAACTTGGCATGGGCCTATGCCATCATTGTAGATAATGTGGTACATACTTCACTTCAGCCAATTGTTATTTTTAACTGTGAAAGTGAAATCACATTGTGGGCTGTGCAAGTAAGGAATGCGAGTATCAGTCATGAAAACATGGTATTATTTTTAAATGTTGCACACCCTCTTACGAGCTGTGGTGAGAATAATTATCATCCGAGACAAATTTCAGTCTGACTTTTTTGAGTAATTGATGGCACTGTAAAAAGCTTGTGCTTGCATTGTGATCTAAAATTAAAACATACCAGGAAAAAAAACAAATTACTACAATCTGTCACTTCAATCCTTTTTTTAATGTGTGTGTGTGTGTGTGTGTGTGCGTGTGTGTGTGCGTGTGTTTTGTGAGCACCGGGCACCTTGTTGACTTGCGTTCTGCTCTCTTGCATTCTGCATAACTCCCGATTTTCTTTTTGACTCTTTAATTGCTTTTGCACAGTGGCCCTGATGATGATAAGGAGGACTTGGTGACAACATCTCAATTTCTCTCCCCAACTGAACGCTCCCCGTTTCAATTATCCTCGCCGCTTTCCCTGCCGCCCTCGCTCTCTCCTGCCTCCAAATAAATTTCATTTCCCTTTAGCCCGCTGGTTTCAGTATCTGATAGCGTCTCACTCAGTTATCCATGCGTGGTATTATCAGGAAGACAGGCCCTTACTGCTCACTGAGAGGGAAAGGCTGCAGGCCCCTTATTACATACCAAATATCAGCCACCATATTCAAATCTAAAGTAGCTGGCTTTGGGGAATATGCCTAAACCAGTTCAGCCTGTTAGGAGTTATGCACCAACCTCCACAGATAAATGAAGTCCACCTACGGTATAGGATGAGGGCATTTGCCGTGGATGTGAGGTGTTTTTGCTGTGTATTAATGTGTATTCCAACATATTTGCAAATTTGCAAATTTCTCCCTGGACAGAATCCGAGTTAAAAAGGTCCCTCACCATGTGCCGAGCTGCGAGGATCAGAGCAATTTGCAATCTGGGAATGTATGTGATGGTGTCCACACAAGGAGCAATTTGATAGTGCTTTTTACCACATGTCGAGAATGCATTCTGAACTGTCATGACATCAGTGGATTGAAAGGAGAGCGCTCGCCTCAGCTCTCCAAGCAATGAAATCATCACAAGCAGCCTTTTTTTTTTTCCTGCACGTTGGCGTTACCCATTAAAGAAAGAGAACAAGGAGGTAAGAAAGTTGGAAACAGCCGCTGGGTATTGTGCGGCGTTACAGAAAAAACAATTGAGACAATCAAACTGTGTGATATCATATTGTTTTATTGCCTCCCAAAAGCTCAAAGTAATATTCTTTCCCTGCTATTGAAAATGAGATAAAATAAATCTCTCCGTGGTTTATGGAACCGATATGAGGCGGTGCCGCGACAATTTTCCCACAGAGAAGAAACTCGGAGTCATATAATAATTACAGAGTAATGAATGTACAACAGTAAACATGTAAGCTATTCAAGGCAGCTGAGATAAGGCTGTGTTTAAACACCTCTTTATTGCAAGAGGTTCCCACAGTTCAGGGCGTTCAAAGGTCTCTTACAAAACCACGCGTCCATAAAAAGCAGCAGTTCTTCATCAAAGCAGAGTTACTACGTACTTGTCATCGATGAAGCAAGCTCCTGGTGATTAGCGAGACAGCCCCTCTCATTCTCACTTCAGCCCACTGAGCAAAATAAACGGGAAATTAATATTTTATTAAAAGAGGACGTCCGTGTCTTTCTCTTTCTAGTTGATACATTCATTATTTATCAAACCGAATTTTGATTTTGATTAATTACATCTTAATGTAAACACAATAATCTACATTTATTAAAAATATATATTAAGAGTTGTTTATATCTTTGAACAATTCAAGCATAAAAGGTAAATGTTGTAAAGAACATGTTTATTTTTTTTTATAGTGAGAGCTTTGTGAATCTAAGTGTTTAACATTGCGTCTCAAATCTAGAAATTTGAAAAGCATCTAGACTGAGATTTCAGTGGGTGAGAAATTATTTAAAATAAGGGAGTTTCATATTTGTTTCTATGAAATTATAGAACAATTTTGACTGTGGAAAATAGAAGCATTATTATGATGTTAATGTGATCATATGTTATCATGACTATTTATGATTTGAGGGGATAAAGCTTACTGAGAGAAAAGTCTCTGTAAGAAGAGAACGTGAATGAACTTTTTTTTGATATATGAATAGTGTAAAATAAATAAAATAACAATGTAATTGTGTAAGATTTTCTGACCTACTTGTGCTTTGAGCCGCCTCTAACCTGACTATGTTGTGACTTTAATTAAAATTAGTTTGTGTCAAAACAGCATTTGTTTTTTGGAGATAATTTATCAAAACTATTGGAAAATAGTGAAACATGTTCATTTCAGATTTGCCAAGTTCAGTGTCTTTACATTACTTATTTATAACCACTCACATTTAAAGATACTCAGCTTACGATAACATATAATGAAAACAAATAAGCCTCATAAAATATACGTTTTAATCAGAACTTGTTTGGCATCTTTGCTTGTAAAATGACAACAATTTTAGATCACTATCATTGTCCGTTTGTGTGTTAAATGTAATCATAGGCCCGTGGCTTCATCTATCATTCAAAAACACCTAACTTAAAAGAATGAATGCATTAGAGAAAATGGTAATAAACAGAATACCCTAGAGTACTGGCATTGAGATAAAAGGGTTTCGCTGGTTGTATATCCTGTGATCATATACCCTGAGAGGACAGTCTACAGAAGTGTTGTCCTGAATGGTGGGAACTCAGATTTTTGTTGTCAGCTTTATAATGCCTGTGATAACAGCTCAGGGGTGGGCGAGTTTGTCTGCTGTAAAACTGGCCGGCAAACTCTTTCATGTGTGGACTCATGCACATGTTTGTTCTCTCTGATATCGAACGGTTATCTTTGTGACGAGACAACACTCAATACCAGAGTAGATAAAGATGAAAAGCAAAAGATTGCGCTATTCTCTCCTTTATTTCCAGGGTCACCCGATGCCAAGAAAAGTGGAGGCGGCCGGAAAAGTAGACGATCAATGCTGCATGGTCTGAGGCTGAATAATTCAGTGCTCCGCGGTCACGGCTGTGCCGACGAAGTAGATTTAGCCAACAATGGGTTAGCCATCAAGAGCCAGACACTTCACTGTAAATTCTAAAGTCACTCTACGTATTTACCGACCTTCCTTTCCAAACAAATCCAGGGAGCGGCAAGGACAGGACGGCTTTCTTCTTTACTCTTGAATAAACTACAAAGAAGACAAAAGGGTTGTTGTATCACCAGCTCACATTAGGCTCCGATGCAGCGCTGAGGACGCGTCGGTCCCCCGGCCTCCTCCGCCAGCCGTCCTCGCCCCATCTTTCGTGTCTAATTCAATTTCCCTCAGACAGACTCCCGCACGCTGACGCCGTCTCCATTACGACGTGCAGCCAAACACAAGCGTTCATTAATTAGCGGCGTCGTTGTCGTTTAATTATTCACGTGGCTTATTAGGCGCCTCACCCGCTCACCCAACGCCTCTCCCGTCTACGCTCCCCCCCCCCTCTGTCCCTCGTCGTGTTCACGCGGGACCTTTAAACTTCCACCTGCACATTATAGCTCTAATAAAGCTGTTATCAGCCCGTGAAGGAGATGGCAAACAGGTGAGAGAGAGAGGGGGGAGGAGAGAGGGAGCGTGGGGGGGGGGGGGGGCAAACAGGCGACTGAGGGTTCTGATATGTCAGCAGCAGAAATTAGCTAACTGCACTCCCGACTGTGACACAGGCAGGTAGAGAATAAACCCACCGATTCCGCTCCCTCTCTCTTTCTCTCGTTCTCTCTCTTCTCTAATTCTCCTCTGCCTCCACAAAGCACAGAGCAAGAGCAAGCAAGAGGAAGAGAGAGAGAGACAGAGAGAGAGAGAGAGAGAGAGTGAGCGTCAGCCGGTGCATTTTTACCGCTCTCCAAAATCATTATTGGCAATTAGCGTTCGTCAGGGAAGACAGCAGCTGCTTGTAATTACAGGTAGCCCCTCATTACTTCTCAGTGTAGGGGAGAGGAGGGATGGGATGGGAGGGGAGGGGAGGGAGGGGAGGGAGAAAACATGTTCCAGCCAGTGTTTATATTTATTTATATATTTCCTTACCCGTGATGTTGAGCCATATAATGCATACCCGCTATAGCGCAGGGCTGGAGGCCTCGGCAGGTGCAGCTTGAGAAGAAGAAGAAGAAGAGGAGGAGGAGGAGGAGGAGGAGGAGGAGGAGGACAGACAAAAATTTCAAATGTAAACAACCGACATTATCATACAAATATTGTGCTATTGCAGTGAGTGAAGTGAGTGTTTGTGTGTGTGTAAGAGTGGATATTATTGTATATGTACAGGCATCTGTTAAACGTCTCATTAACCTTTTATTTTATATCATTGGCAGCTATTCCAGCTATTGATGAGCTAACTTTCTGTGGTGGCGGAGAAGCTGTGAGATCTCAGCCTGACATGGCACAGGTAGAGGTTGGGATGACCTGACATGTTGGGGCTCACACACACACCCACACACACACACACACACAAAGAAATAATTCGAGCACGGCATGGCACAAACTGCTCGATGGGCCCTGGACGCTGATTTAGTTCGGCCTTGTAATTTATTTCACGAACGGTCGGAGATTAGGTTTATATTAGGGCAGTTTCAACTCAGCCATCGCCCGTCACTCTCGGCTGACTCATGCGGGAGTAGCTGCCGCCTCGTGAAGCAGAAACTCCTTCGCAAAAAATGATTTAAGAAGTACCCCTCCTTGATAGTAGAGGTATTTCTACCTAATCATCACGCCGAAGCTTAAAAAACTGGCACGGGTTAAACAGTGCTTAATCTCAAGGCAAACCGCCTCATTAAATGATAGCTGGTGCTTTAGCTCGAGCTCAGATTCCACCATCAAAGGGTTGTAGTTTCATACCTTTCGAGCTACGTCCTCCTAATGTTTTTTGCGCTGGCCCGTTTTATTGCTTTATGAGACTTTGGCAAAGTGAAAGTGTTGTGCTCTCATTCGGACAGATGGAACATGGCAATGATTCATGGACAAAAGAAAAAAAAAGTAATTTGTGTAAATGTTTGTACCAGACTTGACATTGATTTGACTGCATAGCTGAAATAGTTAAACCTCTACTGAAGAAGGTGGGGGAGGTGCAGCTGTTACGAACTATAAAAGGAGATATTTCTTGGGGTGATGAAGATGTGGTAAACACATACCTCAGGCGAAGGGCTAGACTCCTATGAATAGCTAATTAATACCATCTGAATTCCTTATATGCCCTAGTGACTGCAGGGCCTGGAATCCCGGCACATATTCCGCCACAGCCCGGGGCAACAATCACACCAATTAACCCAGGGCAGAAAACAGTGGAGGCGCAGTACATGCAGCTCGGTCATACAATATGGACCATTGCCTCAGACAGAGCGAGGTTAGGCTCAGGTGAGTGGACGCCCTGCTCCGTGTCGAGGTGTGCTTTTCAACACGGAGGTCAGATCTGCTACATGCAGGGGCCTCTCGGCAGGACTAACGGGGGGCATGCTAATAGCAGCCAAGCATTAGCCTCTTAGCCTCCACTGAGGGTTTGGCT